>NW_028317932.1:2799473-3110526 GCF_062004578.1 Staurois parvus
GCCTCCTCATGCTGCTGCCAGGTCCACAGTGTCTCATGCCATGTGCCACTTTCAGGTCTCCTCACACTGCTGGTGTGTTTAATTTTTTGACATAGGGTGCTGGCAGATTATGGGCCTCCTATAGCTGCTGCCAGGCCCCTAATCTGCCATAGGCCCCTATATACCGCTTCCTCATGCTGCTGCCAGGTCCAGAGTCTGTCATGGGTCCCTGTACGGCCTCCCATTGCTGCTGTCTCCATCGCCACACTCTGCCATGTGCCACTTTCAGGTCTCCTCACACACTGCTGGTGTGTAGAATTTTTTGACATAGGGTGCTGGCAGATTACGGGCCTCCCATAGCTGCTGCCAGGCCCCTAATCTGCCATAGTCCCCTATATACCGCTTCCTCATGCTGCTGCCAGGTCCAGAGTCTCTCATGGGTCCCTGTACGGCCTCCCATTGCTGCTGTCTCCATCGCCACACTCTGCCATGTGCCACTTTCAGGTCTCCTCACACACTGCTGGTGTGTAGAATTTTTTGACATAGGGTGCTGGCAGATTATGGGCCTCCTATAGCTGCTGCCAGGCCCCTAATCTGCCATAGGCCCCTATATACCGCTTCCTCATGCTGCTGCCAGGTCCAGAGTCTCTCATGGGTCCCTGTACGGCCTCCCATTGCTGCTGTCTCCATCGCCACACTCTGCCATGTGCCACTTTCAGGTCTCCTCACACACTGCTGGTGTGTAGAATTTTTTGACATAGGGTGCTGGCAGATTACGGGCCTCCCATAGCTGCTGCCAGGCCCCTAATCTGCCATAGGCCCCTATATACCGCTTCCTCATGCTGCTGCCAGGTCCAGAGTCTCTCATGGGTCCCTGTACGGCCTCCCATTGCTGCTGTCTCCATCGCCACACTCTGCCATGTGCCACTTTCAGGTCTCCTCACACACTGCTGGTGTGTAGAATTTTTTGACATAGGGTGCTGGCAGATTATGGGCCTCCTATAGCTGCTGCCAGGCCCCTAATCTGCCATAGGCCCCTATATACCGCTTCCTCATGCTGCTGCCAGGTCCAGAGTCTCTCATGGGTCCCTGTACGGCCTCCCATTGCTGCTGTCTCCATCGCCACACTCTGCCATGTGCCACTTTCAGGTCTCACACACTGCTGGTGTGTAGAATTTTTTGACATAGGGTGCTGGCAGATTACGGGCCTCCCATAGCTGCTGCCAGGCCCCTAATCTGCCATAGGCCCCTATATACCGCTTCCTCATGCTGCTGCCAGGTCCAGAGTCTCTCATGGGTCCCTGTACGGCCTCCCATTGCTGCTGTCTCCATCGCCACACTCTGCCATGTGCCACTTTCAGGTCTCCTCACACACTGCTGGTGTGTAGAATTTTTTGACATAGGGTGCTGGCAGATTATGGGCCTCCCATAGCTGCTGCCAGGCCCCTAATCTGCCATGGGCCCCTATATACCGCCTCCTCATGCTGCTGCCAGGTCCACAGTGTCTCATGCCATGTGCCACTTTCAGGTCTCCTCACACTGCTGGTGTGTTGAATTTTTTGACATAGGGTGCTGGCAGATTATGGGCCTCCTATAGCTGCTGCCAGGCCCCTAATCTGCCATAGGCCCCTATATACCGCTTCCTCATGCTGCTGCCAGGTCCAGAGTCTGTCATGGGTCCCTGTACGGCCTCCCATTGCTGCTGTCTCCATCGCCACACTCTGCCATGTGCCACTTTCAGGTCTCCTCACACACTGCTGGTGTGTAGAATTTTTTGACATAGGGTGCTGGCAGATTACGGGCCTCCCATAGCTGCTGCCAGGCCCCTAATCTGCCATAGTCCCCTATATACCGCTTCCTCATGCTGCTGCCAGGTCCAGAGTCTCTCA
The DNA here is from genome assembly GCF_062004578.1 of Staurois parvus. Taxonomy (NCBI): domain Eukaryota; kingdom Metazoa; phylum Chordata; class Amphibia; order Anura; family Ranidae; genus Staurois; species Staurois parvus. The sequence goes on from NW_028317932.1 coordinate 2,801,342, forward strand.
TGGGTCCCTGTACGGCCTCCCATTGCTGCTGTCTCCATCGCCACACTCTGCCATGTGCCACTTTCAGGTCTCCTCACACACTGCTGGTGTGTAGAATTTTTTGACATAGGGTGCTGGCAGATTATGGGCCTCCTATAGCTGCTGCCAGGCCCCTAATCTGCCATAGGCCCCTATATACCGCTTCCTCATGCTGCTGCCAGGTCCAGAGTCTCTCATGGGTCCCTGTACGGCCTCCCATTGCTGCTGTCTCCATCGCCACACTCTGCCATGTGCCACTTTCAGGTCTCCTCACACACTGCTGGTGTGTAGAATTTTTTGACATAGGGTGCTGGCAGATTACGGGCCTCCCATAGCTGCTGCCAGGCCCCTAATCTGCCATAGGCCCCTATATACCGCTTCCTCATGCTGCTGCCAGGTCCAGAGTCTCTCATGGGTCCCTGTATGGCCTCCCATTGCTGCTGTCTCCATCGCCACACTCTGCCATGTGCCACTTTCAGGTCTCCTCACACTGCTGGTGTGTAGAATTTTTTGACATAGGGTGATGGCAGATTACGGGCCTCCCATTGCTGCTGCCAGGCCCCTAATCTGCCATGGGCCCCTATACCGCCTCCTCATGCTGCTGCCAAGTCCAGAGTGTGTCATGGGTCCCTGTATGGCCTCCTATTGCTGCTGTCTCCATAGCCACACTCTGCCATGTGCCACTTTCAGGTCTCCTCACACTGCTGGTGTGTTGAATTTTTTGACATAGGGTGCTGGCAGATTACGGGCCTCCCATTGCTGCTGCCAGGCACGTAATCTGCCATGGGCCCCCGTACCGACTCCTCATGCTGTGACGTTGCAACAAGGTGGAATTCAACCCTACATATGTTAGACCGCCTTTACGAACAGCGAAAGGCCATCACCGATTTCCTGATGTTAAAAGCGGATAAAGGTACTCCCTGTGTAACTTAGATGTCAGCCATTGGCAGCTCATGCGTGACACCTGCGCTTGCTCAGGCCCTTTGAGGAGGCCACGCTATTCGTGAGTCGGCAGGACTATGGGATGAACGACGTCATTCCTCTGTTGCACGTCCTGGAACAAATGCTGTTAACAATGGCTGGTCAGGGTGCGGTAGACGTGGCGCACAGATCTCAACGCCACATGACCCCTGTGGGGGCAGGACAGGAAGAAGAGGAGGAGGTAGAGGAGGACATTGGTGCTCAGGAATTATTGAGTGAAATGGGTGGTTTTTCCACTCAGCGGACAGGAGTGGAGGAGCAGGAGCATCTGGTAGAGGAGGAGGAGGAGGAGACAGAGGACCCAGACGCACCGTGGCAGTATGCTGTGGAGATGGAGGCAGGGAGTCCCTCGCATTCCTTGGCACAAATGGCCCATAGCATGCTCGCTTGCTTGCGCAGCGACAGCCGAATAATAACCATCAGACAGAGGGATGACTTTTGGCTGTCCACCTTGTTGGACCCTCGCTACCGTTCAAAAATGGTGGCCTTTTTCACACCTGCTGAGAGGGAGGCCAAAATAACGTACTATAAAAACCACCTATGTAGTCAGCTGGTCTCTGCCTGTCTGCGCCAACGTCCATCCTCAGACACTGTGGGCCCTGTGCGCTCGCGTTCCGCTGCCATGGCAGCAGGGGAGGGGTGGGGTGGTAGGAGCAGTGGCAGCTCCACCAGCAGCGGCTGCCTCAGTCTGCAGTCGATGATGAGTAGCTTTCTTCACCAGCGCAGTGAGGAAACTACTAACCAGCCGCAGCAGCAGCAGCAGCAGCAGCATCAGGTGGACCTGGAGCAGGACCTCAAACAACAGGCTTAGGCCTACTTGGACAGCACCCTGCCAACCGAGGTAGACAATCCCCTTGACTACTGGGCAACGAAACTTGACCTTTGGCCCCAACTAGCTGAATTTGCCCTTGAAAGGCTGTCATGCCCGGCCAGTAGCGTGGCATCGGAGCGCGTGTTTAGTGCGGCAGGAGGTATTGCAACTCCGCGGAGGACACGACTGTCCACCCAAAGTGTGGAGAGACTGACGTTTGTGAAAATGAATCAGGCGTGGATTAGTCTGGATTTCAAACCACCAGTTCCTGACACAACTGACTAAATCTGCCATGAATCATGCCCCAAACATGTGCCACTTTCAGGTCTCCTCACACTGCTGGTGTGTTCCATTTTTTGTCATAGGGTGCTGGCAGATTACGGGCCTCCCATAGCTGCTGCCAGGCCCCTAATCTGCCATGGGCCCCTATACCGCCTCCTCATGCTGCTGCCAAGTCCAGAGTCTCTCATGGGTCCCTGTACGGCCTCCCATTGCTGCTGTCTCTATCGCCACACTCTGCCATGTGCCACTTTCAGGTCTCACACACTGCTGGTGTGTAGAATTTTTTGACATAGGGTGCTGGCAGATTACGGGCCTCCCATAGCTGCTGCCAGGCCCCTAATCTGCCATAGGCCCCTATATACCGCCTCCTCATGCTGCTGCCAGGTCCAGAGTCTGTCATGGGTCCCTGTACGGCCTCCCATTGCTGCTGTCTCCATCGCCACACTCTGCCATGTGCCACTTTCAGGTCTCCTCACACTGCTGGTGGGTTCCATTTTTTGTCATAGGGTGCTGGCAGATTACGGGCCTCCCATAGCTGCTGCCAGGCCCCTAATCTGCCATGGGCCCCTGTTGTCGCTTGTTGGCATATTCCGCTCGTTCAGATGCTCCTTCTCCTGCTACTCCTCTTCACGGATTCCGTCAGCAGTCTTTCTTGGAATCCGTTTCCAAGAGACAACAGTTTGCGAGCACGCACCAGACGGTGCAGAAACTGAACGTCCTCCTGTCCAAGTTGCTGCTGCCAGGCTCGTAATCTGTCATGCGCCCCTGTACCGCCTCCTCATGCTGCTGCCAGGTCCAGAGTGTGTCATGGGCCCCCGTACCGACTCCAAATGCTGCTGCCAGGCCCGTAATCTGTCATGGGCCCCTGTACCGCCTCCCCATGCTGCTGCCACGTCCAGATTGTGTCATGGGTCCCTGTACGGCCTCCCATTGCTGCTGCCAGGCCTGTAATCTGCCATGGGCCCCCGTACCGACTCCTCATGCTGCTGCCAGGCCCGTAATCTGCCATGGGCCCCTGTACCGCCTCCTCATGCTGCTGCCAGGTCCAGAGTGTGTCATGGGTCCCTGTACGGCCTCCCATTGCTGCTGTCTCTATCGCCACACTCTGCCATGTGCCACTTTCAGGTCTCCTCACACTGCTGGTGGTTTCGATTTTTGTCATAGGGTGCTGTATGGCCTCCCATTGCTGCTGCCTCCACCGCCACACTGTGGCTCCACACTCTGGTTTTGGCCCCGTGACTGGCCAAATGAGTGAAGTGTGCGGTGATTCTAAGATCGACGGCACTCATCTGCATGTCATACTGCCTGACAGTATTATTTCTCTTCCCCAGCAGACTCCAAGGGCATTTAAATTAAAGGTACAGTGTTCAGCACTAATATTAAGTCTCTCTGAAGCCTAGAAACACCCTTTTTTAAGTTAAATTCACAGCGAATATATTCGACTCGAATCGAAATTTTTCTACGAATTCGCCGAATCAGTCGAATCGAATTTTTGAATACTTCGCTCATCTCTAATGCTCAGGATTGGCTTTATGGTAACAATGGTGAACTAGACCTGCACAATGAGCAAGTGTCAACCAGGGGGGCAAGTGATTGGACGACCATGGAGGTGCGCAATTGTGAGACCACTGTCACCCCATAAGAGGAAGTGCCTGAACAAAAACCTTCATGGCAGGTTAGCCAGGTATTATTTCTTTGAAAGCTGCATATTTAAAAAGTTTGAAAATTACTTTAATATACAGTACATGATAAATCATAGATGAGATTTTAGGATTGGGTTTAGATCTACTTGAAAGTGGTTATAAACCTCTGAAATTAAAAATGAACAAAGCATACCCTTCTATAGTGTGTACTTGCCTCAATCCAAAGCACCAAGTGTCATTTCACTCTACTGTCTCCTTTCTCTGCTATCTGCACTTCTAACAGGCTATGTTCACACCAGACAATCTCAGAAGATGCCCCCCCCAACACGCAGTAGGAGACTGATCTTTTCCTATGGAAGTGTGTGAATGGGGGATGTTCATTCCCTCCACTCAGATCTCAGATTACAGTACACTGAACTCTCTGCCCTTTTCTGTGCAGTGTGTGACGTCAGAACCCTGCCTCCTGCCTTCTTAAGCTGAGAAAAATATTGTGATCTGTGTGTTTCAGGAGGCTGTAGAGGAGAGAAAGAGAGCAGCAGATAAACAGAACAGACACTTCAGTGGGTTTATTGTAAGGGTTGACAACAACTATATAGAAGGAAACTTATTTTCTAGAATGGTCAAGCCAATGTTCAGACCTTAACCCATGTGAAAAGTTACAGCACAACCTGCAGAGAATTGTCCATGAAATGTCAATGAACTGATACAGTTCTGAGATGAATGGTTGAAAAATTGGCATAATTGTACAAGTCTTTTTAGCAGTTACCACAAAAGTCTGGTGGAGATTGTTTGTGGAAAAATAGGTTCTTCCAAGCTTTAGGAATGAGTGTTCACACAATTTTCTCTTTGGGCTGCAAATGTTTAAATAAAATATTCTTTGAGAACATTTGGCAATACGGTTGTGTGCGCCTTATTAGTTTAGGTGATATTGTGTTTCTATATTATTGTGATCATATTGAACCAACCATATTTTGAGATCCATTCATGGAGAAATCCTGGTATTTCTAAAGGGTTTTCGGTTTTTATTTTGTGCCAGCTTCAGGTGAAAAACTCCATGATATATCTCCCTTGCATCGCTACTTGCCACTAAAATATTGTTGTTTGTAGTTTATTAGATTAAATAAATAGTATTTCTATATATCATTGGGAGTTTTTTTGAACAGACCATATTTTAGGATCCAGTCATGCAGATATTTTGGTATTTCTAAAGGGTTTACTACTTTTTTTGTTGCAACTGTATCAGTTTCATGTGCAGTGAAATAGCCTACATACAGCTCTCTGATATACATCCTTTGCATCAATCCTTGTCCACAATCCAAAATATTACTTGTGGCAATGTATGGGCTAGAGAATCCTGGTGAAGGAAGAGGCATAAAAGACCCCCTGGTCAACCAAGCCCTCCAGGTTGTACAAAACATGAGTATATCAGCTTGGGTGGACTTCTCTTTTCAGAGTCAATCACAAGTCTATTCCTCATTTCTGTAGTCCCAATAATAGTTAGCCTTGGTTCAAATATATGTAAATTTGGATGCGTTTTGAAACGCACTGATTCGCATTTTATGTGAACCAAAAGGCTTTTCAGTGGAGCCCATTCACATATGTGCAGTTTGAAAAAGAGTCCTGTGCGCCTTTCAGTCCGTTTCAGGTGTGATTTCCAGTCTCACACATTTTAACTCCCGGTTCACACTCATGCAAATTCTATGTGGATTAGATCCAATCCGAAAGGCATAGATTTGCATGTCATATGAAAAAACGTTGTTTGCTATGAAAGCTGTTCAACATCTACGTGGTGCAATTCTGATCCAATTAAAAAAAGGGTCCTCTGCAAGTTTAGTGCAGGTTTGGTGCAAGTTTTATCTTCAGCTATGCCAAATCCCCTGAGAAATCACATTAATTTGCATTAGAATTACACCTGTCACAAAAGAAATTGCACTATGAAATCGCATCAGATTTGCACTGCATCAGTGTGAACTTAGCCTAACAATTCACATTGGAAGCGCACCTGAACCACTGAACAAAATTGCAGCGGACCGGGCTTTTAAATAGCACTGCAAACCACCCTGCACATATGTGAACCCAGTTTCAGAAGCACAATGAGCATTGTCATATCCAAAATATGGGCCATTTACACTTATGAATATTAAGATTATGAAAAGGCAGCAGGACTTTAATATATATACATAGAAAAATGAATGCTAGTGTTTATGGATACATTGTTTGAGATCCTCTTTAGAATTTTTTTAAAAATACATTTAATGGTCAAGGATCTTTAGATTTATCTCATAGTAAAAGCTGAATGCCATTTTCGGGTTCATTTCAGTTCATAACGTAGCCATATACCACCAGGGGAGAAGATTTCACGCTCTAAATACATCTACACAATTCCAGTAATAATATGGAAAAGTATGTCGTTCTTTTTTTTCCTTTTTCCATAAAGCAGTTTCATGCTTGGACACAGAGGAGTGGGTACAATCCTATCGTATGAATTAAAAGTTCAGGCTGTGTGTAATAGTATGTTAGCAATTGCTATAAACACACACACACACATACATACATACATATATATATATACACACATACATCCATATACACACACACACATACATATACACACACACATATACACACACATATACATATACACACACACATACATATACACACACACATATACACACACACACACACATACATATATATATATACACATATACACACACACATATATATATACACATATACACACACACACACACACACACATACATATACACACACACACACACACATACATATACACACACACACATACATATATATATATATACACATATACACACACACATATATATATACACATATACACACACACACACACTTGTCTGAGAACAAGAACACAATAGTATTATTATACTGTCGGGATGCATCTCACTTCCTTTTGCAGTGACTGTTACCGCCTTCAGGACAGGAAGTAAGGAGAAATCTCCCCAGCATTGACAGCAATAAAAGCTTGGTAGACGTTCTAACCCTTCTTTAAATTTCAAAATGCATGAGTTAATGTTTACCCACAAGCAATTTTCTTTTGCAATTTTTTTTTTCATTTTTAGATGACTGTAGTTCAGATTTCCATACATGCTTGCTTGTGTGGTCATCTCTATATCAGACAACTTGTTAAAGCATAACCTAAGGAAAAACATTTTTTAAGATTTTTTGTATGTGGTGAGGGGTTGAAACCCCTGTCAGTCTATTACTGCTGTCTGTAGTATCTCTAATTGGCCTGACCACCAATGTCACAGGCAGGGGTGTTGCTTGAATTGTGGAAGACCTGGGGCGCACTTTGTGGCTAAGTCATGCCTTGCAGTGGGAGTGACTTCAAGGGGAATAAACTTTAGAACAGCCTATTTAAAGTGATATCAATTCAAATACTACTTTTTCCTCTATTTTTAGTTTCGTTGATCTGTGTGACAGTTTGTCTCTATGTCATTTTTGTACTTGGAAGAAAAAATATTTAACTAAAATATGATTAAAAGACTTTTTTTGTAAAATGAGATGCTGATAATGGGACTTACATGCTCTTGCAGTTCTTTTTCCAGTTTTTCTCCTCTGTGCTTGCTCCTCATGCTATCCCCCAGCTGTGCACCCAGGTACATATTTCAGGTATGTGGGTGCCCTCTGTACCTGCTGAGACCTATGGAGGCTCACTGGTGTCTCCACATTGCGCTCCCAATTATACCTACAATCCTACGTGCAGCTTCTTACAGGGCCACACACCAAAGTAACATCTTGAGTGTCACTGTCACCACTGTGGAGTAGGAGAGGCATTGCTGTGGTTCTGTGCTTTCCAGCAGTGGCTGCATGTAAGATAATGCTTCAAAACAGTAGTGCGCATGAACTGGAGGTGCTACCAAGACTTCATAGGTCCCAGAAGACACAAGGGGCACCCACATACCCGAAGCCAGGCAGAGATGCCAGGGGCCAGTATATGGAAGTAAGGACAGAGGGGACAAACTGAAAAGAAACAGCAAGAACATGTAAGTCTTGCTATCAGTGTGCGGTTGAAATCCAAAATGTTACAATTTTCACCATAAAAGGTGAGGGTAGATCCTCAAAGGGGGACACCTGTTACTATGAAAATTTCCAAGATGAGAATTGCCTGTTGCATCTGCATGACAAGAAGTGAAGATAAATCTGATACGCAGAATACAGGTGCCAACAAAATAACCTGACAGGTTTTAACCTTCCCTACTCTAATTAAAGCAAAAATTACATACACTCTAATTATTGTTCCACAAGCAAGAGATTCACAGATGCACATAAAAAAAAATCTACATGATCCCTGAAAACTAATTTTTTCAGGAAAGTCTATCATGCCTCTGCCTAACGACTGAACTTTTCTTTCTTCATCAACTCATCTCAACACAGTTATTACCTTTGCTAACACTTGGCCCTCCCTATTAAATTGTAAGCTCCCATGACCATGAAATGTATTGCCACTGGACTATCTCCTTTTACAATGAATAAACTGTTAGCTCAATATTAATACTAAATAAAACTAGATTAAAATAATAATACACATATACACACATACAAATTCATACACACACAATCACGTATCCATCTCTTGACATGTCTGAATGTCCCTTCAGCCTCTTTAGCTGCTCCTTTGGGCAGGAAAGTATGGGGAGGCCAGTGCTGTTTAAGGCTGCCCTTCTCATGTTTGTATAGAACAAATGTGATTGCCCAGTAGCAATATGTTAAGCAGCAGGAAAACATGAGTCAAGACCCAGGGCACCAGACAAGATATGCAGGGAATGTCCCCTGGGTGCCTGGCACTAGAAATGCCCATGGACACTGGGAATGAAAGTGAAGGCAAATATATCTTTCCAATGTAAGGGATATCTCCTCTTGGACAGTTGTCATGTCAACAGATGGTCCCACTGGAAAATTTCCCCTTTATTCCTGTTCTGGTGGCAACTCAAAATTGTGGTTTTCACTTTCTATTGAGTCAACCGGACAAGAACTGAAGGAAAAAAAAATCTCCCTAAAGAGGAAAACACAAAAAAAATCCTGGCAGTAGTTTTAACCCAACCCTATTTTATCCAAAATGAAAAAATAAATGTTTTGGCTTTAGATATACTTTAATGTCCACAATGAAGTTTACCTAAAGCCAAACAAAAATTTATATATGTGGTGGCTGAATTAATTTTCTATTTAGCTTCTTTTTTTATTTCATCGGGCGATCCTGACAGGAACACATTTTCTGTGTTAGGGTGACAACATTAATTCATTGTACTGAATCTTTTGAGTAACAGTGTTTTCACCCTAAGCTGCACTCTTGATATAGACTACAAATACCTATCCAAATCCTCATTACATACAGTTGTGTTCAAAATAATAGCAGTCAGACATCACTAACCTGATCAATCACTGCTTTTGGTAGAAATGATATTTCTACATGGCAAATAATTTACTAGCAGGTGTGGTAGAGTAATAGAAATCCAACAGACCCAACAGTCATGACATGCATGCTGCTGATTCTGTGTAATTGAATCACTAATTGAAAGGGGCATGTTCAAAATAATAGCAGTGTGGAGTTCTATTAGTGAGGTCATTTATTCTTTGAAAAGCAGGTGGCAATTATTGCCCTTATTTAAGGAAGGAAGGCAGCAAATGTTGTACATGCTGGTTACAGTGCATTTCTCTCTGAAATTCTGAGGAAAATGGGTCGTTCCAGACATTATTCAGAAGAACAGCGTACCTTGATTAAAAAGTTGATTGGAGAGGGGAAAACATATAAAGAAGTGTAGAAAATGATAGGCTGCTCAGCTAAAATGATCGCAAATGCTTTAAAATGGCAACCAAAACCTGAAAGACGTAGAAGAAAGTGAAAAACTACCTTTCGAATGGATAGAAGAATAGCCAAAATGGCAAGGACTCAGTCAACAATCAGCTCCAGGAAGATCAAAGAAGGTCTAAAGTTACCTGTGAGTACTGTTACAAATAGAAGACGCCTATGTGAAGCCAAGCTATCTGCAAGAAGCCCCCGCAAAGTCCCACTGTTGAAAAAAAGACATGCGCTGGTTACAATTTGCCAAAGAGCACATTGACTGGCCTAAAGAGAAATGGCGCAACATTTTGTGGACTGATGAAAGTAAGATTGTTCTTTTTGGGTCTAATGGCCGGAGACAGTTTGTCAGACGATCCCCAAACACTGAATTCAAGCCACAGTACACTGTGAAGACAGTGAAGCATGGTTGCTCAAGCATCATGATATGGGGATGTTTCTCATACTACGGTGTTGGGCCTATTTATCGCATACCAGGGATCATGGATCAGTTTGAATACATCAGAATACTTGAAGAGGTCATGCTGCCTTATGCTGAAGAGGAAATGCCCTTGAAATGGGTGTTCCAACAAGACAACGACCCCAAACACACCAGTAAACATGCAACATCTTGGTTCCAGACCAACAAGATTGATGTTATGGAGTGGCATGCCCAATCCCCAGATCTTAATCCAATAGAAAACTTGTGGGGTGACATAAAAAATGCAGTTTCTGAGGCAAAACCAAGAAATAGAGAAGAACTGTGGAATGTAGTCCAATCGTCCTGGGCTGGAATACCTGTTCACAGGTGCCAGAAGTTGGTTGACTCCATGCAACACAGATGTACAGCAGTTCTCAGAAACAGTGCTTATACAACGAAATATTAATTAAGTGATTCAAAGGAAAGCAAAATCTTCAATAATTTTTCAGTTTATATAGTGAATGTTTGAGTTTGTAAAGAAGAATACAAACACTGCTATTTTTTTGAACAGTCTAATATTCACTTTTCTTCAATTTTTTTTAGAGGAACAACACAAATTTGATATATTTTTCTTCATGTTTTGATTTGGAATAGAATGTGTAGTGTTCCCAATGCATTTGTGTGTATGGAAATAAAAGCTCTTAGAAGGATTTTGAGCTTTATTCACTTTTTTCAACACACTGCTATTATTTTGAATACAACTGTAAGTGGATGTGATCTGAAGTTAACCTAAGATAGCTGGGAAGGGAACCTAAAAACATTGTTTTAGGTCATAGTTTATCAAGAAGTTGCAAGAAAATGTGGGAAAACAAAACATTTACGCTTTTGTTTGCCATGAGTTGGTGGACCAAAAGAACATCATCCCAGAGACGTTTCTTAATATTTTTGGAGCTGGGGGAACCTAAGCTACACTCTTTACACAGACTACTAATACCTTTTCAAATCCTAGCAAAGATAGCTGTGAACCTAAATACATTGTTTTAGATGATAGTTCGTCAGGAAGTTACAAGAAATTGTGGGAAAACTGTTGGTGGATCAAAAGGACATCATTCCAGAGACGTTTCCTAATATTTCTGGAGCTGGAGGAACCTGCTAACGTGTTACCCTGTTGAGTTTTCATTAATTGGAGAGTGACGAGTGGGATAAAAAGTTACCTAGCACATGTACAGTGGATACAGAAAAGAACCACTTCAAAAGTATCACATTTTGTTGCTTTTGCAGCCTGAAATGAATACAGTTTTTGTTTTATCCAGCTGTATTTACTCATTGCAATTTAGAAAATCCATATAAAAGATATAACACCAACATGTCAGATGAAAATAATAAATCAAAAACTGAGAATCACTGAGTTGGAAAAAGGAAAAACTTTGTGTCATTATTTTGTTGAACCACCTTTTGTTTCATTACAGTCTTTAGTCTATTGGGATATGTCTCTACTTTGCACATCTAGACTTTGCAATATTTGCCTACTCTTCTTTGGAGAACTGCTCAAGTTCAGTTACATTTGATGGTGACCATTTGTGGACTGCAGTCTTCAAGTCATTCCACAGATTTTCAATGGGGTTTAAGTCTGGGCTCTGACTAGGCCATGCAAAGACATTCACCTTTTTCTCCTTCATCCACCGTGTTGTCATTTTTTATGTGATGTGTACTTTGGGTCATTGTCGTGTTGGAAGGTAAGCCTTCTCCCCACTGAAAACTTTCTGGCAGAGGGCAGCAGATTTTCCTCTACAATTTGACAGTATCTTACCCAGTAGTGTATTTTGGTTTTGTGCTGCCCTAGGCAAGACTAAAATTGGGCACCCCCCATCTAAATTTGTCCCACCCCTTCCTGTTTAGGATCCACCTTTATCTGTAAACTCTGCCCCTTCAACTTTAGGCTCCACCTCTTCCTATTAGAGCTCCACCCTAGGAAACAGTCAGAGACTGCGGACAGGTTACAGGAGGGGGTCCCCACAACCCCTCCCATCAAGGTCCCCAAGTTCCCCCTCCTTAAATCAGGGTCCCCAGAGTTCTCCCTCAACATTAGGGTACAAAAAGCTCCGCCCCAATAAATCAGGATCCCATTTAAATCATGGTCTTGAGAGTCCCCCCCACCTTATATGCATCAGGGTCCCCAAAGCCCATCCCCTTATATCAGGGTCCCCCAGAGCCCCCCCCCTTAAATTAGGTTTCCCAGAGTCCTCCCTTCTTGCATCAGGATCCCAAAAGTCCCCCCCCCAATACATCAGGGTCAGTCCTTTACATCATGGTCTCCAGAGTCCCCCCCCACTTTACTTCAGGGATCCCATATGCCCTCCCTTTACATCATGGTCCCCCAGAGCCCCCCTTCTTAAATCCAGGTCCCCATAGTCCCTACCACTTACATCAGGATCCCAAGAGTCCCCCCCATACATCAGGGTCCACCTTTACATCATGGTCTCCAGAGTCCCCCCACCCATAGACCCTCCCCATACATCAGGGTCTCCCAAAGACCCCACCTTAAATAAAGGTCCCCAGAGTTCCATCTTTCCCTCACATCAGGGTCCCAAAAGTCCCCCCAATACATCAGGGTCCCCTTATACAGCATGGTCTTCAGAGTCCCCCACCTTACATCAGGGTCCCTAGAGCCCATTCTCTTTAAATTGGTCCCCAAAGTTCACCCTGTCCTTACATCAGGATCCCCCCAACCTCCCTTACCTCAGGGTCCATTCCATTCATTCCTCTAGACAGCTACACAAGTTGGAAGAAGTCCTATTCTTGCCGCCCGGCCTCCTCCTCTGAATGTTGCAGCCTGGGGGCGGGGCAAGCACCTGATTGGTTGATAGGACCACTGATGTCCTAGTAACCAATCATGTGCTTTCCCCACCCCGACTAGTGCTGACAGTGACAACACAGAGCAGCAGCCCCCCCCCCCCACCCGAACACTACTGAACTCCTGGCTCTTTCCTCCAGTTTGGAGCGAAGTCCTGATCCAGGAAGGGTCTGTATTGTACCAAATATCTTCCACTTCTTAATATTAGACTTCATAGTCTAGGAATTCTTCATAGTCTAGAAATATTGCCACCCATAGTTGGTTGTTTGCTTCAGCTAAACTATCAGGGGCTGAAATGCCTCAGGAAAGCTCTTTTCCTGCTGAGTTAGTCAAAATGACCACAGCTGAAAGTCAAAAAGCTTTGTGTGCCATTGAGGTGATTAGCTACACCTGATTGAGATTACAAGCCATTTTTAGGAGGGGGTGATCATTTTTCCAACGCAATGATTCTGTTTTTTTGTTGGTGTTGTATTTTTCACTTAGATGTTATAAGTTGCACTGAGTAAATACAGCTGGATAAAACAAAAACTGTGTGTCTTCATTTCAGGCTGAAAAGCAACAAAATGTGATTATTTTAAGCAGGGGTGATACTTTTCTATACCCACTGTATATATGATGAAGAAAATGTAATTGTTGAATCTGGTTACAATATATTTCCAGGATGAAGGTGATAGGGAGGTCTGACGAGCTGTAGATTTGTGGAGGAAATGAGGACATTATATTAAGAACAGTTTGTTCAAAATCTGCATGTGACAAAAACCGGTCAGAAATTTTGTGTGTGTGGTAGGTAGCCAGAGAAAGTGACATTTGATACAGCATGTAAAACACAGATCATTGTCCCAGAGCAGGAAAATCTCCGCTCAGGGTGGGATCTGATAGTGTAATCAGCACAGTAAAGGTGGGAATACACGATTATAAAATTGACCGATCGGTCATCCAACAACTGAGAGGCGTTCATTGGTTGGTCAAAATTGTGGCCCACACTAACCAATCTAAAAAAATCATTCGCCAGGCAATACGTAGTGTTGACGTCTTCTGTACAAGTGGAAGTGATGCAGTGTGTGTGTGACCTTGTAGCCACGCCCTTCCGGCCAGAACGAATGATATACACAACAATAACCAGCAATGAGTATAATATAGTTTATTACATGACCTATATACATAAATAGTGATACAGAACATATAATATGCAGAATTCCGGTTTCATTATCTCATTAGGCCAATCTACTTTTAACATTTGGATTTTTCGTTCATGTTTACGAAGATTCCGTGGACATAAACATCCAGGTCATCTTCTGTTTCCGCTCATGCGCGATAGCGCTCGATAGATTTTTATTCATACGACCGTCATACCACCACATAGAAAATTGGTCGTTCATATGCGAAACGACAACATTTTTCACTGTTGTTCAACTGGATTTTTTTGTTCACAATATCGTTATTGGTTAAAACATCCTGCTCATCAACGAAGAGAAAATCGCTCGATCAGTGGTTCCGCAAACTTTTTCGTATGATTTTCTTATCGTGTGTATGGGGCATAAGCCTCAATAAAGCAAAGGTTTTGCTCCATGCAACAGGAGCTTAATCAGTCAACGGTTTGGTCTACTAAGCATGTAAGATTTTAGGAACTCGTGTGCCCATTTAGAAAATATTCACATTTTACAAACGCAGTATTTTTTTTTTCTTACAGGGCATCAAGATAAAATTATTGCTCTTATTTCGGCTTGCAAGGCGATATGTAACATGAGCAGCACATATCAAGTTTTCATACATAGGTGCACAGACACGTATTCCCTGACCACAGAGGCTGGAGAAAGTAACAGATGAACCTGGACATGACGTAGCATGCATTGTTTTTGTGTTTATTCTAACTAGAGGAGACACAATAAGAAACAAAAAGATCACTATGCTAAGACAGTCATAGAACTATATCTCACCACTGTGTGTCCAAACCGCCACAGTATATGCAGATTTGGAATTAAACATAAATACACAGGTGTAACCATACTCAAAGGGCTTCACTGCTTCCAATATTCCTTGGAAAGGCGGAAAGAACAGTGGGAGAACGGAGAGCATAGACCTTAGCACAGGAAAATCCTTTTATTGAATAAAAGAAAGATGAAAACAATTGTATTGAACTCACATTTGGACAGTCACTTCAGCAATGTTACTTAGAGCAAGGGGATGCTCTTGCTACATCTGGGAGAAAGATGCTCCAATAGGGATGGATTGAGCAACACGGGACAAGTTCTCAAGCCCTCTATTATAACCAGCCTGGATGCTGGATAAAATGCTGCCACAGTAAGACAGAAATACTGGCTTGCAGGAAAAGGCAAAGTGTGTGTTTAGGCTGCCATAACAATGTGTTTCAGGGGCATGCCACCCTTTATCAAGTCCTTGGTAGGACTTGATAAAGGGGGACATTCCTCCAAAACATGTCCACCTAAGCACATGATGTGCCTTCTCCTGCAAGCTGGTGTTTCTGTCTCCCCAGTACCGGTCCAGCTTCCCCTTTGCAGCAGCTGCAGCTCTTTACATCAGCACTGCAGCTCCACTGGACCCCACTTCCTAGATAAATACTGGTGGTTCTCCTTGAGCAGCTCTAGCAGTCTTCTAGATCTCTTTCCGCAAACTTTTTCAACAAATCCTTTAAAATTTTCTCACAGACTACACAGCAGCCAGTCCATCCTGGATTACATCTAGGATGCCAGCAATTCATCTTGCTGGAGGTTTTCTGCCTACGGTTTGCAGATACAATGGAGAGCCTGCAGGTAAGAGAATTTAATGTGACTATACCATGCTTTATACTCCGAAGTTGCCCCTAGGATGCCCTCTCCAGTCTGCAATAAAGGTGAACCAAACCTCTCTACAAACCCATCCAGTTGTGAATGATACATATATACACTGTACATGCACACCAATATATGTTCATATAGATTGGATTTGAACAATTTACACAGCTATATCATAACTTGGACATGAAAGGGATTTCTTAGTCTGTAAGAACGTTCTTGTTTGACTATTTATAGAAAACATATGGAGCAATACATTCCCAAAAGCACAGATCCAGGATACCGGGTAGCATAACTTAACATAAAACCAGCTAAACGAGATAGTATCACATTCCATGCACTGAATGAAAATGTATAGATGGAAACTGGCATTGAATAGTGGCAGAAATCCCATCATTCATCTTGTGTACAGTTTTCATTATATTTAAGAGGGAATGTATAGTTTTCAATGTGTTTTTTGTTGGATGAAGACATAAATCTGCTTTATATGTATAATTTTATCCACATGTAATGTTTCGACGTATCATTCATAATTACACATGTACATTGAGGTCAGCCTTATTTACTTATCACATATGCCAACACTGCCTACACTGCCTCCTGTTTTGCAGTGCTACACTTGCATGTTATTGCGTCTTCTCACAATGCACGTCTATGGGTTGGCCAACTGCTGTGTGATATCTTGTCTGAACAGTTTAAAGAAGGGCTAAAGTTCCACTGTAAGAAACAGTGAGCAGGCAGGCTTGCTTTTATTGTAGAATAGATATGTACCAGTTCTTTTGTAATAAAATGCCCCTACCTGCCTACTCGCTGTCTTCTCCAGCGCTGTCCACTCAGCTGAACATCCGCAGCTCAGCGTACATCAGGCTCGCATCTGCATAGAAACCAATCGGCTTCCAGGTTTTGTTAGCAAAGTTTGATTGTACAAGATGAGGTTAGAAGCTGATTGGCTACCATGCACAGGTGCACCAGATTCTGAGTGAACCAGCTTTAGTAAATCTCCCCCACTGCGTTTTTTACTTTCCCCATCAGCTCATCCCCCATAGCTATTGCCTTTTGCATCACTCAACCCTTCCTCTAATGCAGACCATAGACGGGTTGAAAATCGGCCAATTTTTCGGCCGAAAAAAAAACGGCCGAGTTTTGCACCATTAGTGGGTTAATTGGTTGGCTATTTTTCGGGGTTTTGGCACATTTTTTTTTATCGGCAAAGTTGTAAAAAAATCGGCCGATTTTCCCAGCAATGATGGGCAAATTGGCCGATCATTTTACCGATAAAAAAATCACATGAGCCGTGACCTGCAAGAATAACAAAAAGAAGAAAAATAATTCTAGTCCGCTATTATATTTGACATGAAAAAGTATTGCGATTGCAACAATGTATTTATTTGTATCCAAATAAAAACCTCTGTATCCAAAATGGATACATTGTTGCAACCGCAATACTTTTTCATGTCAAATATAATAGCGGAGCTCTCTGCAAGGGACAGAAGTAATTAAATGCCGGCCATAGACGGGACAAAAATCAGTCAATTTTTTTTACCATTGGTGGTAACATCGGCCTATTGAACGACTGATTTTTCTTTTTCTTTTTTTTTTTTAAACGGCTGGTTTTTGACCCGTCTATGGCCTGCATTAGGTTGTAAGCACGAACGAGCAGGGACCTCTGATTCCTCTTGTACCAAATTGTATTGTAACTGTAATATCTACCTTTATTTTGTAAAGTACTGCGCAAATGGTTGGCGCTATATACATTCTGTATAATAATAATAAAAAATTCACAAGTCCGCAGTAGGAGAATTTATTTTGGGTTGGTTTTTGTGGTGGTTAGTCATGGTAATGACCGGAAATATACAGCTAGCATTTCAGCAATATTTTTTGTAATATTTTAAGCTAGTTTTGCTCAGATAATGAAAAAGTATCTATTTCCATCTACCACCAAATAAACACCCAATGTTTCCTGAAAAAAAAAAAAAGATATAATACACCAAGTAGTTGTGATGAGATGTTTTTATTAACAAATGCCAAAGTTGAAAAACTTAAGACCATAAGACTTGTTTTATGTCTGGCATTAAAGGGGTTAAAGTCAAATTTTTCACTAGTTCCTGCTCGCCCACAGTACATTTAATGCAGGCGGGTGGCATGAGCAGGCTGGATCATGTACATGTATGTGATCTAGCCTGTTTTGGATTAGGGGCGCAAAGCGTGCTGCTCCTTAGAGTGGACATAGTGGATTACAATTGCCGGTGATCAAGTATCATGATTGCTATGATTGGTCATAGTGATCACGATAACAATAGAAACAAATTGTCATGACTGGATTTCCATTCATGAGCAGCTTGCTCACGTTTGTGATCTGTGATTGGCCCACAGGAATCACATGGTACCTGGCAACCTGTACCCTGTGATTAGCTGTAGCCAATCACAGATCACAACCAGAAGAAAATTGTTCATGAATGTTAACCCATTCATGACAGTTTAAACTATTACTTATACAGTGATCAACACTGTATAAACAATAACAGTGTTAAAAAAAAAAATCCCTTATCACACCCCCCAGAGTAGTATGGTGTCACAGAACTACTCAGATGAAATTATGTAGCAAAAAATAACAATAAATTGCCTTTTGCATCACTCAACCCTTCCTTATATGCAGACCATATAATTGTTTCTATTAAAAAGTATACAAATTTCATCTGTTGCATGACCGCGCAATTGTCAAAGTGTGAGTGTGCTGAAAGCTAAAAATTGGCCTGAACAGGAAGGGGGTAAAAGTGCCCGGAAAGGCAAGTGGTTAATTCCACTTCAAAGAGAATGATCAACAGAAAGGGCTGTGGGAGGTACATGTCATTTGTTAGTTACAGTTGTGCAAAAACCCTGATACTCAATTCCAACCTTCATACTCCCCCTACCCACCCCATCCATGGATGTATTTTATTATATATACCATTTCCAAACTGTTCATACCCATCACACAATGCCACAAAGTCCTCTTCCTCTTTTCTGGGCTGCATGGTCCTTATGGAGCAGCACTAGCATCATCAGAGAGTATCTCTGCACTAGGACACTAGTGGGCATTGTGGTGGTCCTTCCTCAGGGGTGGGCCCAAGACCCACTGGATTCACAGTCCTCAGGCATCCAGGTGACGCAGGGGGTTACTGACATCTTGTGGTAAAGAAGAGGTACTGATGGGGACAGCTTTACATTGAAGATGATCGCAGGCTGAGCTGCTGTCATTTTATTTTTTAACACAGGCTGGAGGATATTTTTAGAGAAATAAGAGTTTAGTGTAAAGGTCTGCAAAGAAAAAAAATTAAAATGGTCCCCAGGAGCTTTTAGCCACAATGTGTTAGTATGCACAAGGATCCTTAGGGTCCTTTTACATGGGTGTTCCGTTTTTTTCATCAGTTCAGCCACGTTTTTTTTTCAAAGAAAATAACGGATCAGTTTTTCAGCAGTTTTTCCATCCACTACCAACACACAAATGGATGCAAAAATGGACCATTTGTCCATTTTCATCCTTTCCATTTTTTTAATGGAACAAAAATAGGGCTTTGATCCATTCTAAAAAATAGATGCTGATGGATGTAGATGTAAACAGACGATCGTCCATTTTTTCATGGAGATGCATTGATTTTTTCATCAATAGAATATCCGTCTGAAAGGCCGCTGTTTTTACAGGCATTTCACATAGGCGCGTTCTGTTTTTTTTCATCAGTTCATTCACATTTAAAAAAACAAAGAAAAAAAAAAGGAGTATCAGATTTTCATCAATTAATGGATTTAAACAATCATCTGTTTTCCCATAGAGATGCATTGATGTTCATTTTTCATCGATCAACAGATGGATGAAAAACAAACGGAATGCTCATGTGAAAGGGGCTTTTGAGCTTTTTTCTCTGCCACTAAAGTTCCCTCCATGTTAACCAATGTGTCCATGCACACATAGGCATTTACAGGAGTTTAGAGGCAGAGAAAACAAATCACTTGCACATTCAAGAGAGGAGCGTTTTGGCAGAAAAAACACTTGATGCGCCTAAAAGTGGGCAGCACAGTGGCTAAATGGTTAGCACTTCCCCCTGGCAGTACTAGGGTCACCTGTTCGAATCCCAACCACGGCACCACCTGCCTGGAGTTTGCATATGCTCCCTGCACCTGCGTGGGTTTCCTCCGGGTACTCCAGTTTCTTTCCACACTCCAAAGACATGCTGGTAGGTTAATTGGATCCTGTCTAAACTGGCCCTAGTATGTGTATGTATGAATGTGAGTTAGGGACCTTAGATTGTACGCCCCTTGAGGGTTAGGGACTGATGTGAATGTACAATATATATGTAAAGTGCTGCGTAAATTGACGGTGCTATATAAGTACCTGGAATAAAAAAAATATTAAACGTGGGTGAACGCGTGTAAACTCATCTAAAAATGCACCTTAAAGTGAAGCACTTATAGCATTTGAGCATTTTTTCATTTCAATGGCCAGAATAAATATTCTGGCCTATGAAATGAATAAACGCACAAGTAGTTGTCACACCTAAGCACGGTAAATGCTTTTGAAAAAACGCAGCCTAGGAATCTTTTTACAGCTGTTTTTCTCCTGCCAGGACAAAAGCATTTAGAAGCACCCCAGTGTGCATGAAGCCCTATCTAGCTAGTAACCCCTTCCAGTACTACAATGTTAGTGTTCAGTCTGTCATGAGTGCTTCCATCTTCTCTCAGTTCTTCTTTTGGGTTCAGATTTTTGATTGGCTGGGCCATGATGATGTTTCTCCCATACATGTGCACTTGAGTCACAATATCACTGCACGGAGAAGTGCCATGAATGTACGCTGAGCTGTGCATGCGTGGCTCAGTGTACACAATGGCTGACAGGCAGGGAGAAATTTTTATGGCAGAAGAACTGCTATGTCTGTGTTGTTTTTTTTTTTTTTTACTTTTTAGGTTCAATTCCACTTTAAGAGAAAGATGGTGTTATTGCACTGAAGCTGCGAGAGCTCCCTCTAATGGCTAGTCTACAAATCCCTATATTAAGAACAAAAAACATGGAAAAGTGTGAATTTAACCATTTGCCCTCCATTTTACCCCCTTCATGTTCAGGGCATTTTTTTGCTATTCAGCACTGCACTACTTTAACTCGCAATTTCTCGGCCATGCAACACCGTACCCAAATTATACCCCCTTCATGACCAGGGCATTGTTTTGGTATTCAGCACTGCACTACTTTAACTAGTAATTGCTACAACATCGTACCCGCATCAAATTTATATCATTTTGTTCATACAAATTGAGCTTTCTTTTGGTGGTATTTAATCACCACTGCTTTTTTTATTATTTGCCATTTAACAAAAAAATACCAAAAATGAAAAAAAAACAAAAACACGTTTTTCTTAGTAACTGTTAACATTCTGCATTTAAATAATCTTTCTTCCTAAATTTAGGCCAAAATGGATTCTGTTACATTTCTTTGGGAAAAATAACCCAGATCAGTGTGTATTATTTAGTCTGTGTAAAAGTTATAGAGTCTACAAACTATGGGATATACTATATCTTTGAACATCGATCTAGTTCTGAGATCTCATTTTCTTGAGGCCCTAAAAAGTCAGGACAGTACATATACTCCACAAATGACAGTCTGAGGTATATGGTAAGAGGCATGGCAAGTTTTTTTAATTTGTAATTTTTTGTCAAAAAAAATTTTAATTTTCCAAAAAAGTTTAACATTTCGTCATACAGCACCATCATATGAATGGTGTGGCAGTGATCAGGGATACTGACTGGTGACATTATTTATATATATATATATATATATATATATATATATATATATTTATATATTAAAATTATTTATCCAATTTTCTTAAACATGTTTTTATTTTTTATTTTTTGCTACATACTTTCATCTGAGTAGTTCAGTGACACCGTACTACTCTGGGGGGTGTGATCAGGGATTTTTTTTTAACACTGTTACTGTTTATACAGTGTTGATCACTGTATCAGTAATAGTTTAACCACTTCCTGTCCGGACACTTTTACCCCCTTCCTGTCCAGGGCAATTTTCAGCTTTCAGCGCTATCACACTTTGAATGACAATTGCACGGTCATGCAACACTACCCATATGAATTTTTTACCTTTTTTTGAGACAGATAAAGCTTTATTTTGGTGGTATTTATTCACTACTGGGATTTTTATTTTTTTTGCTATGTAAATGAAAAAGTCCAAAAATTTTGAAAAAAAAGTGTTTTTCTTATAAAATTTTGCAAACAAATAATCTTTCATCATAAATCTTGGCCGAAATGTATTCCGTTATCTTTTTAGTAAAAAACAAAATAAGCCAAATTAGTTTATAACCAAAAAATTATAATTTTTAAACATTTTGTTTACATTTTTATATTATTTTTTTTTTTTTGTTTTTTTTTTTACATACTGTCACCCTAGCAGTACAGTGTCACCATGGTGACACTGTACTACTTGTGGGGGGTGATGAAGATTTTTATTTTTTTTTTTACAGTGATTGCTTTTACACCCATATAGGATGTAAAAGCAATCATTTCTCATTCTCTCCGACTGCATTCTTGCAGCCATTGAGAAATACTGAGTGAGCTGTGATTGGTCACAGCTTGTCACATGGTACAAGGCTGTTGTGAATAGCCTTGTACCATGTGACCTCTGTGATCATTCACAGTTTTCACACGTAGTAAGCAATGATGTCACAAGTGACATCTTGCTTACTACTTTGCATGTGATCACTGATTGGCCTATCAGTGATCGGGACCTCGTACAGAGGTCCCATCCGATGATCGGTGTTTAACTGTGTCCGGAAGACACAGCGGGCACCGTATCACGGTGCTGCGTGCTCCAAGGGAGCGTGCACAGCTAGAAATGGCAGGTGCCATTTATGAACAGCAACCCACCCCTGGAGTGCCACCGTCCTGCCGTTTATAAACAGCAGGTGGACAGCAAGTGGTTAAACTGTCATGAATGGGTTAACATTCATGAACAATTTTCTTCTGGTTGTGATCTGTGATTGGCTACAGCTATTCACAGGGTACAGGTTGCCAGGTACCATGTGATTCCTGTGGGCCAATCACAGATCACAACCATGAGCAAGCTGCTCATGAATGGAAATCCAGTCATGACAATTTGCTTACATTGTTATCATGTGATCACTATGACCAATCATAGCAATCATGATACTTGATCACCGGCAATTGTAATCCACTAAGTCCACTCTAAGGAGTGGCACGCTTTGCGCCCCTAATCCAAAACAGGCTAGATCACATACATGTACGTGATCCAGCCTGCTCATGCCACCCGCCTGCATTAAACGTACTGTGGGCGAGCAGGAACTAGTGAAAAATGTGACTTTAACCCCCTTAATGCCAGACATAAAACAAGTCTTATGGTTTTAAGGTTTTCAAATTTGGCATTTGTTAATAAAAATCTCATCAAAACTACTTGGTGTATTATATCTTTTTTTTTTCAGGAAACATTGGGTGTTTATTTGGTGGTAAATGGAAATAGATACTTTTTCATTATCTGAGCAAAACTAGCTTAAAATATTACAAAAAATATTGCTGAAATGCTAGCTGTATATTTCCGGTCATTACCATGACTGACCACCACAAACACCAACCCAAAATAAATTCTCCTACTGCGGACTAGTGAATTTTTTATTATTATTATACAGAATGTATATAGCGCCAACCATTTGTGCAGCACTTTACAAAATAAAGGTAGATAATACAGTTACAATACAATTTGGTACAAGAGGAAACAGAGGTCCCTGCTCGTTAGTGCTTACAATCTAATGCAGACCATAGATGGGTCAAAAACCGACCGTTAAAAAAAAAAAAAAAAAATAAAATAAAATATCGGTCATTCAATAGGCCAACGTTACCACCAATGGTAAAAAATTGACTGATTTTCAACCCGTCTACGGCCGGCATTTAATTACTTCTGTTCCTTGCAGAGATCTCCGCTATTATATTTGACATGAAAAAGTATTGCGGTTGCAACAATGTATCCATTTTGGATACAGAGGTTTTTATTCGGATACAAATAGATACATTGTTGCAACCGCAATACTTTTTCCATGTCAAATATAATAGCGGACTGGAATTCTTTTTCTTCTTGCAGGTCACGGCTCATGCGCAGATTTTTTTATCGGTAAAACAACTAGCCAATTTCCCCATCATTGCCGGGAAAATCGGCCGATTTTTTTTCAACTGTACCGATAAAAAAAAAAATATGTGCCAAAACCCTGAAAAACAGCCGACCAATTAACCCACTAACGGTGCGAAAATCAGCTGTTTTTTTTTTTCAGCCGAAAAATCGGCCGATTTTCAACCCGTCTATGGTCTGCATTAGAGGAAGGGTTAAGTGATGCAAAAGGCAATAGCTATGGGGGATGAGCTGATGGGGAAAGTAAAAAATGCAGTAGGGGAGATTTACTAAAGCTGGTTCACTCAGAATCTGGTGCACCTGTGCAAGGTAGCCAATCAGCTTCTAACCTCAGCTTGTACAATCACACTTTGCTAACAAAACCTGGAAGCCGATTGGTTTCTATGCAGACGCAAGCCTGATATTGCACTCTCCAGCTTTAGTAAATAAATCCCAGTGCATTAGTTAGACCCAGGATAGGTTACTTTAAAGAGAAGGGTTTTCAGGGATCGTCTAAAAGGTGGCTAGATTAGGAGATAGGCAGAAAGATTGGGGTAGAGAGTTCCATAGGATGGAAGAAGCTCAGGAGAAGTCCTGGAGTTGAGCATGGGAGGAGGAGACATGGGCACTAGAGAGCAGGAGATCTTGGGAGGACCAAAGAGCGGTTTGATTGATATTCTGAGACCAGGTTAGTGATGTAGATGGGGCAGAGTTGTGGATGGCTTTGTAAGCTGTTAGTGGGTGAGTGAAAGCCAGTGAAGCAGCAGAGAGCAGTACTAGACACTGAATGGTTGGTAAAATGGATGAGTCTGGCAGCAGCATTCATGATGGACTGGAGGGAGGATAGCCTATGTAAAGGTGATCCAATGAAGAAGGAGTTGCAGTAGTCGAGGTGAGAGATAACCAGGGAGAGAAACAGAAGCTTTGTGGTGTCATTGGTTAAAACGGGGTGTATTCTGGAGATGTTGCGGCGGTATGATTTGGACAGGAATTGGATGTGGGCCTGAAAGAATAGTTCAGAATCCAGGGTTACCCCTAGCACCCTGGCATGCAGGGATGGGTTGATAGTTGTGCTATTGATCTTGACAGAGAAATTAGGGGAAAAGGCACATTGGGGGGATGGTATGAGCTCAGTTTTGTATAGATTTAGTTTGAGGAAATGGTGTGACATCCAGCCTGATATGTCTGTTAGTAAATCAGTGATAGGTAAGGAAACTGATGGGGTAAGTTGAGTAGAGAGATAGATTTGTGTCTCATCAGCAAAGAAATGGTATTGGAAACCATGGGAAGCTATCAGCTGACCCAAGGAAGAGTCGTAGATGGAGAATAGGAGAGGTCCAAGGACAGAACCTTGGGGGACCCCGACAATAAGAGGAGTAGGAGAGGAGGAAGTAGAGTTGTGACACTGAAGGTGCAGTGAAATAGGCAAGATTCCAACCAATGGGGAGTACAGTCATGGAGGTCAAGTAAATAGAGTTTTTGAGGAGGAGGGGGTGGTCAACTATATCAAAGGCAGCAAAGAGATCCAAGAATAACCGTAGGGAATAGCGACCATTAGTTTTAGTAAGTCATTGTGAGTTTCTGTGGAGTGTTGTGGGCGAAATCCAGACTGAAGGGGATCAAGAAGGTTATTCTCAATGAGGTGGCAGCTCAGCCAGTTGTAGACTAGATGTTCAAGGAGTTTGGAGGCAAAAGGGAGTAAGGAGATGGGTCTTGGGTTGCTAAGATTGGTGTGGTCCATTGAGGCCTTTTACATATGGGGATGACTAGTGCATGTTTTGAAGGGTTGGGGAAGATGCCACTAAAAAGGTAGAGATCAAAGATATGAGCTAAAGCGGAACTCCACCCAAAAGGGGAAGTTCTGCGTTAAGACTTTGTCCCCCGCTCCCCATTAAGGATTGGCACCTTTGGGGAGCGGGTACCCGAATTTGACAGGTACCCGCTCCCACTTCCTACCCACCCTCCCTGTAGTCTTCTGGGACACGGGACAGGTCCCAGAAGACTACGGGGCCATTCACAAAGCGCAGCGCTTCTTGTGCATGCGTAGTGGGCTGTTTGGAGTGGAGACACGAGTTGTATTTTTGGAGGACAGATTTATATTGGTCGAAGTCTTGCTGGGTCTTAGGCTGGCCACACATTATAAAATTTGAGATTTTTGGTTTAGATTCACCAAAAACCATATAATAGGTCAAACCTAAACAATACTTTCAATTGTATCCAGTTAGGCAGGATCTTGCACTACATAGTTGAAGGTAAATCTAAAAGAAATTGGGCAGAAAATTGGATAGTGTATGGCCAGTCTTAGTCTTACGCCATAAACGCTCCAGAGCACGGCTACGTTTTTTGAGTCATCTGGTATTGTCTGCTTGCCAGGGCTGTAGCAGTCAGGGCCCAATGCTGTGTGTAGTGAGGGGGCCAATGTGTCCACGGTGGATGACAGAGAACTGTTGTAGACAGACGTGGCCAGGTTGGGGCAGAGACAATCTGTTGCCGAAAAACGAGAAGGGTTAAGACGGTGAAGGTTTCTATGGGTAATTGTTCGGTAGTTAGAAGACAAGGAGTGACATTAACAAGGGAGTGATTAGAGAGGAAAAGGAAAGTTCCCCTTTACATCACGGTCCTTAGAGTCCCCCCTTGCACTGTAAAGGAGAACCCTGCAGACTCTGATGTAAGGGGGAACACTATGCTGGATTATATTAACCTGACTGAATATATTTTTTGCCTTTTGGTATACCTAAAAAACATTGCTAGTCACACTACTCACATTTGTGTAGCTTAAAGTGGTTGTAGATTCTTACAAATATCCAGTGAAGTGACTAATCTCAGGTGATACACAGATGAAAAATCCTTCTACACAAGTTGTACTGGTTTATCTCTTCATCCATTCAAAGTGCAGAATTTATAAGCTTGTCTGAGAGTTCAGAAAAAAAGGGGCGGAGAGCTTATATTACACTCTGCAGAGCTCAGCGAGCTCTGAGAGCTGATTGGAGGGAAGAGACACACCCCCCCCCCCCCTTCACACAGCTCACAGGAACAGAGCTGAGGCTGTCAATCTGCCGGAGGTCCCTCCACTGTCACCATTTTTCTTTTGGTGTCAATAGAACTTGTCAGAAGTGATTCATAATGATAGCAGAGGAACAAGACAGCAGACAGAATTGACACTCACCAGTCACACTGCTGCAATTTAAAAATGCGCAATTTGTGTTCAATTTCAGCAAGATTTCTGCAGACTTTATTGCAAATGGAGATTTTCAATGGTTTCTTGCAATTTTCAGTGCAATTTCCATTATATTCTATGTATGTGAAATCGCAACAACACTGCAGAAAAAGTAATGCAAGAACTATGTTAGAAATTGTGCTGCAGCAAATCTCACATTAAGACACGGACATTCACTAGATGTGATTTCATTTCCCAAATTGCACCTGAAATCGCAGCGGTATGACCGGGCACTTAGCACTCTGGACAGAGATGAGTACACACTATAGAGGGATATGCTTGGTTCATACTTCACATCGGAGGATTGCAGCCACTTTAAACAATGAGATTTGTGCTGAGAACATTTTATCTAATATTTGGAGGTGTCAGTAATCTGCCCACCCAGCATAGAGATCTATTAGTCCCCACACCCACAGGTCACAGTGGACACAGCGGCTCTGCCTGTGCAGACATGTGTCCCCCTAGACTAGCATGTGATTGGACGCAGACATGTGCAATTTCAGGTGCAATTTGGGAATTTAAATCACATCTAGTGAATGTCGGTGTCTTAATGTGAGATTTTCTGCAGCACAATTTCTAATGTAGTTCTTGCATTACTTTTTCTGGGCAGCACAGTGGCTAAATGGTTAGCACATCCGCCTGGCAGTACTCGGGTTGTTGGTTCAAATCCCAACCATGGTACCACCTGCCTGGAGTTTGCATGTTCTCCCTGTGCCTGTGTGGGTTTCCTCCGGGTTCCTCCCACACTCCAAAGACATGCTAGTAGGTGAATTGGATCCTGTCTAAATTGTCCCTAGTGTGTGTATGTATGAATGTACGTTAGGGAAATTAGATTGTACGCCCCTTGAGGGTTAGGGACTGATGTGAATGTACAATATATATATGTAAATTGACAGTGCTATATAAGTACCTGAAATAAATAAAACTTTATGGAATATGTTTGGATGAAGAAAAAAAAAAAAGGGATGTTGAAAGTGTATTTTTTTTTTTGAACGCACCTAAATTGCAGGAATTACGCACAGGTGTGAACAGGGCTGAACGTTCCCTGGTCATGAGCCCCTAGAGAGCCGACTAGCTGTGATGGATCTCCAGCATGCTCACAGTGAAGGTGTAGATGTGATCAGGCTGCTCCCACGTGTGTGCTCCGCTCTCCATGTGTCCGGTGGTAGTGCCCCCTCCCTCCCCGATCTCTCCATGTCCCCCGAGCCCGGCTCTCCTCCGTCCGCTCCCGTTACTCTCTCCGGCAGACTGTCTACCAGTGAGCCGCCCCCCCCCTTCCCTTTACTACTCTGCTGACGGGCACCCCGGCCGACCAATCACAAAGCAGGAATGTCGGCTGGCCCCGCCCCGCCCTTTTCCCATGCCTGGGGGGCCGCTCCCTCCCTCTCTTTGTATCAGACATCCGGGTTCCCCTCCCGGCTGCTCTCGGCTCTCTCTCGGATTTTCGGAGCCATATTGGAGTGAGTTGAGGGTGTCGGGGGTGTCCGGTGATCGCCAGCCCCCCGCCCCCCCCGGCGGATGTGTCACATTGAAGTTTGGGCTCTTCTGTGTCTCCTCCCCCCCCCCCCCGCTCTAATCTTCTTGCTGCAGAAGGTGGAGTTCAGGCGGGGGGAGTCCTCACTACACTGACTGCTGTGTGATCGGCTGCTGGGCTCCACATTACACATCTCATCCCACCGATCCCACCGTACACCCCCCCCCCGGGACACCACTGACCCCCCACCAGCACCACGCCCCCCTCCGGTGTGAAGGAATTATCTCTGTCCATGGGATTGTAGGACATCGTCTTGTATGGGCTCTGAGATCCGACCACAACATGGGGGCTCTGGGACTGACTTGGACACTTCTTCTGGCAACTTTCTGTGCAGGTAAGAGGCCCGATCCCTACACCCGATCACCGTGTCCGATCCCTACACCCGATCACCGTGTCCGATCCCCACACCCTCTGCCCGATCCCTCTGTCACAGCCACCCTGGATCTCTCCTCCGAGCTCCTCCGCAACTTTCTGTTTATTTCCAGCTCAGCTCGCAGCTCTTTGTACATTGCACGTGTCAGCCATCTCCTCCGATCATCCACACACGAGGACATGGGGGGTCTTCACCATCCCCCCCACTGGAGAATCTCTGAAGGAGAGGCATTCACTGCTAGATCTTTGGAGAAGAGACCACCCCCACTGGTGGGTCAGATCTCGGAAGCAGAACCCCCCACTGCTGGCCTTTAAAGAAGGGATCCCACTGGTGACCCTCTGAAGGAGAGACCCCCACTGGAGGATCAGATCTCAGAAGAGACCCCCCCACTGGTGGGCCTCTGAAAGAGAGACCCCCCCCCCCACTGGTGGATCAGATCTCAGGAGAAGAGACCCCCCCCCACTGGTGGACCTCTGAAAAAGAGACCCCCGACTGGTGGATCAGATCTCTGGAGAAGAGACTTCCACTGGTGGATCTTTGGAGAAGAGACCCCCATTGGTTGTCTCTAATGAAGAGATCCCCACTGGTGGGTCAGATCTCGGAAGAAGAGGCCCCCACTGGAGGATTAGATCTCTGGAGAAGAGACTCCCACTGGTGGATCTTTGGAGAAGAGACCCCCATTGGTTGTCTCTAAAGAAGAGATTCCCACTGATGGACCACTAAAGAAGAGACATCTCTGAAGGATTGGATCTCTGGAGAACAGACCCTCCACTGCTGGAGTTTTGGAGAAGAGACCCTCCACCAGCAGATCTCTACAGAAGAGACCCCCACTGGTTGTCTCTGAAAAAGAGACCCCATTGGTGGATCAGATCTCAGGAGACGAGAACCCCCACTAGTTGATCTGAAAAAGTGATCCCCACTGGAGGATCAGATCATGGGAGAAGAGACCCCCACTAGTTGACCTTTAAAGAAGAGACCCCACCACTGGTGGACCTCTGAAGAATAGACCCCTCCCTCACTGGTGGATCACATCGTAAGAGAAAAGACCTCCACTGGAGGGCTCTAAAGAAGAGATCCCCCACTGGAGTGTCAGATCTCTGGAGAGGAGACCTCCACTGGTGGACCTGTGAAGAAGGCACTCCCACTAGTAGATCTTTGTAGAAGAGACCCTCCAGTGGTGGATCAAACCCCCCCACACACAAAATCTCCCTTTCCTCCACTGATGGACATCTGGAGGAGATCCCCCCATCCCCAACTGGTGGAAGTGACAGGTTTCCTGTGATCTGGCCCCCTCTCTGCTGGGCACCCTAGGCTGGGACTTTGATGGAGGTTGCTGTGGTTGTGTATTTTAGGCCGGCCATGCCGTGTCCGCTGGTGATGAAGTGTTGTGATGCTCCCCAGGGCTTTTGCTATTTTTATGAGATGAATCATTTTGGCTTTGATTTGTGACTGGTGGCGTGTACTACATTGTAGTAAAATAAGCTTTCCCCTCCCACAACACACACAGCCTCCGCTGCTTTGGTTGGAGGTTCTGCTGCAGGTTTCTCATTCTGCACATTGATCAATTGATCCCAGCATGCAGAGGGCATCATGGTAAAGCTTGCGGTGATGAACAGTTCCATATATATATATATTAATATATTATACACCTGTATGTTTGTAGATGACACATTGTGCATGTTTATACCCCTGAGCAATTGCAGCATTGTCTGCTGATCGCCATGCCACCATACATGAGCTCATTGATGGGTGGTGTGCCCTCGGACAACACACGTGTGTGTGGCATGCCTATGTAGAAGTGCTGTGCAATGTACGGATCCTGTGCTGTATCACGTTTTCAGGGTCTCCAGTCGCTCTGGCTGACATTTGTAGCTGTAGTGCTTTGGCTGTCCTTATTAAACCTCACATAACCCCTGTAGTATACGCTTGTATTGTAGCGTTGCTGGAAACACGAGGATTCTGACTGCAAATAAAGCCTGAGAAAATGGCAGGGATTTGGTGGTGACACTGCACACACGGCTTAATACACAAATAACGTGTGTGCGTGTCATGCGATTGTATAGATTTGTGTATACACATTGCAAGGCATGAGCAGACTACCCCCTCCCCTCCAAAGTGGCTAATGCAATTTCTGCAGACCCTAGACTGGTCCTGGGCTGCCAGAGGGGTGGGGGATTGCTTCCACCTTGTTAATGATGAATGGGGGGAAGGGGAGGTATAGTAGAATAGAAAACTGATCGCTCCAGTGTTTGGCAAACAATCAGGAACCTCTCTCCTTCTGAAGCTAACCATGTCCTTATGTGACAGCGGCTGGGTAGCCTTCCCTGCTTCATAGAGCTGCAAGACATTGCCCCAGTGATGGGGGGGTGGGGGGTGGTAGGATAGGAATCACATCAAAAATAAAACCCCCCCCTTTTTTTTGGGCAGGGCATGCAAAGGGTTAAGTATGCAAAATCCATACATTTAATTTTCCGATATTTTGTGCACCATTTTGTGTTTTCACGTCATCTGTTTTGCTAGCTGCTCTGCTGTCATTATGTGCACTGCATGCCTGCCAGTCTCCATGCATGTGTTGAAGGGCATCGTGTGCCCACCCACGCCCCAAAATTTGGGGGATTTTAGAACTGTTAGTGTATGTAAATGAACTGGCCGCTTGGGGTACGTGCTGGTGTTCTCTATGATGGAGGGGTGTGTTTTTTTTTATCTTTCTTTCTTTTATTTTGGTGTTTCCTTTTTTTTTTTTTTTTTGTTTCGGAATGTGGCAGTCTAGCTGAAGTCTATGAAGCGGCATGCTCCATCCACCATCCCTGTGCTGCCTCTCTCGCTCTCTGTTTTCTTTGTTCAGGGCTCTCATTAAAAATGCAGTGCCAGTGTTTATAACACACACACAACCTGGCACTGTCAGGATTCTCATTTTCACGTGAAACCCCCAAGAGATGGGGCAGCTGAACAAATGTGGCGGACACAAAAACAGGCAATATTTTGCTTTCATTTATCATCCTCCGTTATTGTGCAGTCAATACTGGTTTAAAGTTTTCAAAGAAATTGAGCTGATGATGCAAGATATGTTTAGGCTTACATGCTTGGCTCATATAGGATTGTGAGCTAGACTGGAAACAAATTGCAGTTTATTTTTTTAAATTGTGATTGGGTGACCAATGGAAGGGGGGAATGGGAAGGTTGGATCCTAAATTGTATTTGGAATGTTTCTTTGCTGGCATGGCCAATGTGAAGGAGATATGTGAAGGGTGGTGCATATAATGGTTTTTGGAGGGATTCTGTACTGGCATGGCCAATGTGAAGGAGATATGGGAAGGGTGGTGCATATAATGGTTTTTGGAGGGATTCTGTACTGGCATGGCCAATGTGAAGGAGATATGGGAAGGGTGGTAAATATAATGGTTTTTGGAGGGATTCTGTACTGGCATGGCCAATGTGAAGGAGATATGGGAAGGGTGGTGCATATAATGGTTTTTGGAGGGATTCTGTACTAGCATGGCCAATGTGAATGAGATATGGGAAGGGTGGTGCATATAATGGGTTTTGGAGGGATTCTGTACTAGCATGGCCAATGTGAAGGAGATATGGGAAGGGTGGTGCATTTAATGGTTTTTGGAGGGATTCTATACTGGCATGGCCAATGTGAAGGAGATATTGGAAGGGTGGTGCATATAATGGTTTTTGGAGGGATTCTATACTCTGGATGGGTGGATCATATAATGGTTTTTGGAGGAATTCTATATTGCATGGCCAGTGTAAAGGTGGTACCAGATGGGCGGATCATATAATTATTTTTTGGAGGAATTATATATAGTCATGTCCAATGTAAAGGTGGTACGGGATGGGTGGATCATATAATGTTTTTTGGAGGGATTCTATACTGACATGACCAATGTAAAGGAGGTACGGGATGGGTGGATCATATAATGGTTTTTAGAGGGATTCTATACTGGCATGACCAATGAAAAGGAGGTACGGGATGGGTGGTGCATATAATTTTTTTGGAGGAATTCTATACTGGCATGGCCAATGTAAAGGTGGTACGAGATGGGTGGATCATACAATGGTTTTTGGAGGAATTCTATATTGGCATGGCCAATGTAAAGGTGGTTACGGGAAGGATGGTGCACATAATGATTTTTGGAGAAATTCTATACTGGCATGGACAGTGTAAACAAGGTATGAGATAGGTGGATCTTATAATGGTTTTTGGAGGGTTTCTATACTGGCATGGCCAATGTAAAGGAGGTTACAGGAAGGGTGGATCATATAATGTTTTTGAAGTTTCTCTATACTGACATGGCCAATGTAACAGGAGATACAGGAAGGATGTATAGTCTACTGTTTAGGTGTTACTATTCTGGCTTTACCAATATAAAGAGGTGTGGGATGGGTGGATCATGAACTGTTGTAATGTTTCTGTACTGGGATGGCCAATGTATAGGAGGCATGGGAAAGGTGGGTAAGGAATAGTTTTTGGAGTGATTCTATAGTGGTATGGTTGCTGAATGTAGAAATTTCTACCTTTTTGTGTTCTCGCTTCCTTCAAGTAGGAAGGACAGGCGAAGCTGTATGATAGATCTTTGTATTGGCTATGAATTACACATTTGCCTTCTGTGGTGCTGTTCAAGCTTCTTGACATTGCTGTAAATTGGTTTTCCACTGTGAATCCCGCTAGTCCTTCTCTGCAGGATTTTCAAACTTCAAGAGTGACATAATCTGATTGTAGACCCTTCGCAAAGACATGTATGTGTAGTTTTCACATATACGGCATGACTTGTGTAGAAGAACTGTACAATGTTCTCTTTCCACAGGTCATGTATTTTCAGCTTTGTCTCAGTAAAATAAGTGAATCAATAAAGTATAACATCAGCATCTTGTGCCTGTGAGTGTGTGTAGTGGGCATGGGATTAGTTTCGTAGCATCTTTCTAAATTGATCTTGGAATGTCATATGCTTCTTTACTTAGAATTTCTTTATATAGTATCGAAACTTCGGGATAACGTCAAGAACTCAAATACAAAGAAGACTTGTCCTCATGAGGTTGTACTACAGAATTCTGTGGGCCTCGTATAAAGTTTTAAAAAATGTGTGTAGTATAAACTAATAGTTTTGAAAAAAATATATTATAAGTAATAAAAACACAAAACATGATGGTGAAGTGACTATTGTTGAGTTGACCACCTTGTCCATGGAGTTCTCGAAGTAGTATAATGAATTAGACGGTGATTCAGTCCAACAACTATAACAGAAATATCACAATTACATTGACTAACCTTTTTAATTTTTGGTATCCCCATGCCTCACAATAATGTAGACGCAAAAAAAAGGTAGGAAGGACTCCTCAGCATGGCACAGCTTTAAATGGGGGGGGGGATGGTAAGAAGCTCTTCTTCCACAGGCTTCCAATGTTCTTAAAGGGACAGTGTCACCATTTTAAGAAGTTGAAGATCTAAGCGCAGAATAGTAAAATCCATCCTGCTTGCAATAATAAAATACAAAATGTGAATAAAAACCCATTATTAATCCAAAATACAATTTTTAAAAAAAAAATCATTGTACCTGCAATTTTTTTTAAATCGAAGCTATGTTCTGCCTTTATCTATTCACCTTATCTCATTGTTTACTGTATATATTTGCCAACATGATCAAATGCT
The DNA here is from genome assembly GCF_062004578.1 of Staurois parvus. Lineage (NCBI taxonomy): Eukaryota > Metazoa > Chordata > Amphibia > Anura > Ranidae > Staurois > Staurois parvus. The sequence continues at coordinate 2,835,906 of NW_028317932.1, forward strand.
GATACAGTTTTCTTTTGTCTGTACATATTAGAACAAGTTCTGGATTTCATTATTCAGTACAAAATATGATTACTTAGTAACCAAAAATAACAAGCACTTGATCAGCGATGTTGTATTTTAGGTAATGGGCACGTTTGTCTATTATTAGCAGACAAGTTTTATTGGGTTTCTTTTTTTGTAAGCAGTGAAGGAACGGGGCTGTGAATCATTATGTTTACACACACTTGGATCGTGGAGGCTGCTGATGTCACAGTCTGGTTCACGTGCATCTTCCAATCCCAGGGATAGTAGAGATGAAGTGTCTTCATATCACTAACCATGGAGCGTGCTTAGGTGCTGGATGGTAAACAAGCTCTGGCTGTGTTCAGCCTGTGTTCTATTGAACCCATGTGCTTTCTGAGGCTGCTGTGCAATGTGCAGCCAAACTTCTTTATTATTAGGAGGTTTTGGTTTAGCTGTTTTGTGTTGTGCTTTTCATATTCTTCCAGTGTATTTTGCTTCCTAGCTGTAGAATATTTGGCCTGCTGCTGTTCTGATATTAAATCTTTTCAATTTCAAAGATTCACACTTTGAGTAACAACAGTTCAAGAAAAAGTTTAACATTAACATATTTTTTTTATTTTCCATAATCAATTTTTATTATTGCAAGTAACTTACATATGCAAAATCATCATTAGAGCCAATATCGTAATCATCAACGATAGAAAACACACAATAAAGGATTATTTATCCCCCCCCCCCCCGTCAAGACCAACAACACCACCATCAGTCCCTCCCCTCACGCCAGGGTACTAGGTGTCATCCTAGACTCCAATCTGTCCTTCCAGCCCCAGGTCCAATCGCTGACAAACTCATGTAGACTCCACCTCTGCAACATCTCCAAGATACGTCCGTTCCTAACCCCGGAAACCACCAAGCAACGCATTCACTCCCTCATTATATCACGATCCGACTACTGTAACTCCCTCCTCATCGGCTTACCCCACCGCAGGCTATCCCCGCTTCAATCTATCTTGAATGCTGCGGCCAGACTCATCCACCTTACTAACTGCTCTGTATCCGCCACCCCTCTTTGCCAATCCCTCCACTGGCTTCCCATTGCCCAACTGATAAAATTCAAAATGCTAACATTGACGTATAAAGCTGTTCATAATACTGCCCCAAACTACATCACCAATCAGGTATCTAAATACCACCCAAAACGTACTCTCCGCTCCTCACAAGACCTCCTACTCTCTAGTTCCCTGGTCTCCTCCTCCCATGCCCGTCTCCAGGACTTCTCCAGGGTTTCCCCCATCCTCTGCAACTCCCTACCCCTATCCATCAGACTATCACCTACTCTCCTCACCTTTAGGCACAATCTGAAAACCTATCTCTTCAGGGAAGCCTACCCCGCCCTCAGCTAATTACTGAACTCCTCCTCTCTTCCTACCACTCCATCCCCCACAGCTATTTCCTCTTGTACCACTATCCCCTCCCTCCTAGATTGTAAGCTCCAAGGAGCAGGGCCCTCGAACCCCTCGTGTATTGAATTGTATTGTTACTGTACTGTCTCATGTATTGTCTCCCATTATTATGTACAGCGCTGAGCAAACTGTTGCCGCTATATAAATCCTGTATAATAATAATAATAAAAATAAAGGATAATTGGAGCAATAACAAACCATATTAGAATAGAAAAGATCATTGCCTCATAAGTCACCCTTCCTTTTTTTTTGTTTTGTTTTTTTTTTTTGTTCTGGACTTTAATAAATGTGAAGATTTATGACCACCAGCAGGCTAATGTCCGCTGACATCACAGAGCCGGTCCATACTCTGGGAGGATCCCGACAACAATGTCTGAATCAGCCAAGATGCCTAATCGGCAGCTGGCTTGGCATCTTAGTGTGCTTTTGAGAGCCTGAGCCAGCCGCTCCCGCCCCCTCCCCTGCCTGGCACTTAAGTGAGCATGGGAGAGGCAGAGCAGAGAGGGATAACTGACAGTCACTGCTCTCTACTCAGAGCAGACCAAGAACTGAGAAACATCTTTAAGATAGCTGACAGCATAACCTGCAGTCTTTTGGTACTTTTTGGTTTTGGGATATGTCACTGTAGCATCACCCAACCGACCCGCAAGCCTGTTTCCACTTGATGATGCTCCGAGCCATAGAGAAGTTTTTTAGGCATCAAGCATTGTACTGTGGGATTTTGGGTGTCTTTTTTTTTTTTTTTTCCATTTTTAGGAAGGGAAGATACTGTAGAGGAAGACTCAGAGCAGCATTGCTCAGACAGACACAACGTAACTACGAGCTTACTTCAATTTCAATGTATCTTTTTTCTAAATGTTTCTGCTTTTAGCGGCAACTCCCGTAAACTCATTTTCATGTTTGTTCATTATATGGACACCCTTCTCTAGTCTCTTAAACTTTTCTAGGCCGAACTACAGCAACAGAACCCCCCCCCCCCTTTTTGGCGGTGCTTACCTCTTCAGCGGTTTTACGCGTGAACCTGGTCGCAAGCAGTTAAAATCAAGTGATAGGTTGCCTGCACCTTTACATGGCATGTAACCATACTACAAGAGCAAATTAAACACTTTTGGAGTTTATGGAATGTTGGTGCATAGGTGCAATCATCTAGACCACAGGTGTCAAACTGGCAGCCCTCCAGTTGTTGCAAAACTACAAGTCCCATCATGCCTCTGCCTTTGGAAGTCATGCTTGTAACTTTCAATCTTGCAATGTCTCATGGGGCTTGTAGTTTGGCAACAGCTGGAGGGCCTCCAGTTTGACACCCCTGGTCTAGACACTAAATTTGTGCAAGCCAGGGTGTAGACAGTGAGGGAGGGCATCACCATGGAAGATGTAAATATAGTATCTATAAGGGGGTATGGTTCAACTTTAGGTACTGTATAGGGCTGGGGGGTATATAATTCATTAACATGTCCTGTTAAAGTAAACCTATTGTACACTTAGACAAATGGTTACCTTCAGTGGCTGCAGTATGCTACAATGGGCTTTATATCCTGGGGTACAGGCAACTAAATCTATATGTCAATTTTAATTTCTCAGTATGTCTCTATCCCTTGTGCACCTCAAGCTCCACTATTTTATTATTATTATACAGGATTTATATAGCGCCAACAGTTTGCTCAGCGCTGTACATTATAATGGGAGACAATACACGAGACAGTACAGTAACAATACGATTCAATACACGAGGGGTTCGAGGGCCCTGATCCTTGGAGCTTACAATCTATTTGATCAGTAAGTCACTGCCCCACAAAACCCATGACCACTAAAAAAAATCCAATTCCAAAACCTGATACTTATCTTCCAAAAATAATATTGTGGAGGGGATCTGCAGGCTGTCTATAGATTGTCATTTGATCAGGGCCAATTTACATGCAGGTATGCAACAATAGACATGTCTGTACAGGCACAATCATCTAATTGCCCTCCAGCTACTCAACTGTCAGAGTGCTCCATAAACAAGAACATTCAGCTTGGCTGAGGTTTCCTAGTTGTAAGTGAAGAGGGGTAGTGTGGAGGGAAGGGCAGGTTAAGGCTCCATGTACACAATTAGAGTTTAGGAGCTGCCGAGTTTAGGCGGGGTTAAACCTCCCTCTCTTGAACGCGGAAGAATCGCGTTTAGGATAGGAACGTTTCGAACGTGGGAAAATACAGAATCTCGGAACCGTGGCCTGCGGTCAGGGTAGGCTCGTGTACATGGAGCCTAAAGTTGCTTGTGCCACTTATTTTAGTGGGGAGCATTTGTGATCAAGACAGTTTTTTTTAACTGGCTAGCCAGCTTCTCCCTGCATCCATACAGGACATCATTGAAAACCTCCTCAGCTTTACAAGTTGAAAGCAGTGTTAAACCCAAAAGCAAACACATTATATTGCAACTTACCAATTCCTAGATTTGACGGCTGCATTAGTTTCCTTTCTTTCTGTTGTTTTCATTTGGTGAACCAGCCAGCAAATCTGTTGTTTTTCAAAAACACAAGCTCTCCAGTAGAATGTATCAGTTTACATGGATAAGACAAACCAAGGGTGATTGAACTGTAAATGGGAAAAAAATCTGCTGCAACTGATTATAACGTGTGAGCTAGAGTTTAGCTTCCATTAGTGTTCTAGTGTTAGTGTATCTAAATCTGCTAATACATTTAAACCCCCCCCCCCCCCCCAAGACTGGCAATGGTGCTACCTGCTGTGCCTTTCTCATTCCTCCAGTGCTGTGTCCTACTAATACAGAAAGTGTGTCACTGACCAGAGCACCAGGTGAAAATAGATGGGAAAAATCCAAGGAAAAGAAAACTAATGCAGCTACCTCGTCTAGTGGTTTGTAAGCAGCCATATGTTACATTTTTGGGTTTAATGCCACTTGAAGTTAGGATATTTTCTGGGCTTACAGACAGGATGCTAATTGTGGGTAGAAAAATGTTGGTCTGTTGCTGAAAAGGCTCCTGTACCTTCACTACAAGCCTTTAAAAATTCTTCTTTTATCTATAAATGTTGTTTAAAGCTAAATACCTCCCAAAAAAGAAAATTCTTCTTAAAATTTGAAATGCATGGAGCACACAAAGCTTAAAGTGGTTGTAAAGGTAGAAAGTTTTTTACCTTCATGCATTCTATGCAGTAGGGTAAAAAAAAACCTTCTACATGCCTCTTCCCATGCCACCCCTGAATACATACTTGAGCCGGATCTCGATCTAGCAATGTGCATGAGAGCCAAGGCTGTCTTTGCTCTCTCGCTCCTCATTGGCTCAGACACCGTTTGATAACTTCAACCAAAAACCTCTATTCTTTCCCATCTGCCAAAATCTCTTACACCCATTCTAGTGTCTTCCCAGTGACCATCTTTGTCAGTAGGCCTGAAGATGCCTCCACCAAGAGAGTTCATTTGCCTGTAAGCCACTGCATGGAACTTCCAATGACTGCATTACCTTGGTGTTTAATATGTGCTATAGTAAATACATTTATTTTAGTTGCTTCTTGGAATTGATCTTTTATTGCTCTTTTTTTTTATAATTACCAATTTTTATTGATTTTCACATAAATATACAAACATCACGTTTTGAAAGAGAAATAACAGGAAAAAGCACATCGATGGTAGAAAACTGCATAGGTACAGAACATAATGTCACAAATTTTATTGCTCTTTTGTGTAAACTTTGTTGTAATTTACTGTGTTAGCCTTAATATATTGCTCATTTTATTTAAGTTGCTGAGAGGAACAGTTTAGGAAGTGATGCACGGTCAAAGCTTGTGTACACTTGATTTAGCATTTTATAACTTCTTATAGAAAATCAGTTTTTTTTCTTTTTCAAATCCCTGCACACCAGTGTCAGTGATTGGAGGCTCTGCCTCTTTCCTAGATGTAATTGTTGGCTGTGGGCCCTATGCCTTCACTTGGCTCAGCATCTTGGTTATCCGCAGGATGTGAATTATTCCAAGAACCTACGCTGGACAATCTACCAGGCTCTTCGTTCAGTGGTGTTATTACTGTTAAAATATTGCAGGGAGTAAACCTATGAAGAACAATATCTCCCATACCATAATTTGCAGTAGATGCTGAGATTTAAGCTGGGGAATGAGATCATTATTACAATCATTATTGTAAAGCGAAATACCTGTGCTATTGGAATTTTATGGAAGCAGCCATTCCATGATGTAAATCCTACTAGATTTTGGGCAGAAACTCTGGTAAAAACTTTAGTGGCCCAATAGTAGTGCATGGTGTTCCATCAAAGCCTACTTTGTGAATCTTTTTAATGATCCCGATACACGCACAAGACAAGTTGCTTTTATTTACAGTGTGTGTTTTAATTGTACACCGGAGCACAGAGATGCAGTCAAGATGACATGATTATGTTGTATAAAGTGGTCACCATGAGACCAGAGGTGTTCCACATTCATCTCTTCGAACCTTCAATATTTCTTTGATACTTGAAGTTCTGTATGGATGAAGCCTGTTAGCTGAACAAACACTCCAGTTAAGTTAGGTGAAGTGGGCTATGCCTTTTCTAAACCTTGAAAACAGCTGTGTTGCAAGTAATGGAATGTTCGTCGGGCTGTAATGCAATTGACTAAAGGTTTTTTTTTTTTTTATTTGTGATTAAAAATTGAAATTTTTCCTATTTGTCTGGCTCTAGGAGCAGCCTTTGAGAAGATTAAACCTTGGTCGGCCTTTTGTGTTCTCCTGTGTGAAACTAAAACCACCATCTCCCCTTAAAAGTCAACATACTTTCTGTGTAATATATATTGGTATTCAGAAAGACCATTTTGTCTTGCACTACCCTAAGGGAATAACAGGGAAGAAATGTTACAGCTGCCTGGCCTTTGACCTCAGACTGGGGGCCACGGTGAAGGGAGGGGGCAAAATCATTTTCTCTGTGGAGTAAAGAGCATGCAGATGAGAGGTTGTGTTCTCAGGCCCCAGAATCCCTTTATGAAGGGTTGACATTTAATGGTACACGTTCTCTTTGGGGTTTTGAAAACATTCCATTCAGTGTAATAAAATGATCTACTTAGGACCTTCGTCAGTAATGTTGAGTTTCTCCACCTTTTGTGATCTGGCCACAAGGCCATCAATTACACAAATAAGGTGGTTATGGTGTGTAAGTGGCAGGCGCCACACATAGGAATATTCCTTTCAAGGCCTTCATCTGTAAAAACAAGCGCTAATGGGAGTAATGTAGAAAATTGCTAGGCTGCATTTACATATACATTAACTGGAAGCTGATAGGAAGGCTTTTTTGTAGTCTTGCCGGTGAAGGTAGATCTTGTAATGTGTTTAGATTTTTATGTTCTTAGGTTACGCTTGTGTTCTGAGTGTTTTATCTCTAGGTGAACCCACTTTCATGCAAAACCTACATTTGATGAGCACACCATGGTGGACTTTCTTTTTCTTTTTGCTTTTTGTTTTTTTTTCCCCTTACAAAACACATGCTTGTTTTTCTGTTTTACAAGCTTTGCCCTTTTGTCCAATAATTTTTCTTTGACATGCAGGATTGCTGCCGTTCTCTTCGTAATTACCTCATGAACATCTTAAAATACTTTTAAGTGCCTGACTCAACAGTTTTAGTGAGCTTGCCTCAAGAACATTTGACAGGACTGATATACTCCAGGTAGTCGGAATAAATTTGTTCCAGTTGAGTGCTATGCAGTAGATCCAAAGGATGAGGATGACAAGAAGTGAAGCAGCAACTTTCCTTTTTCTATCATGACAAGTTCGCTTGTACGTCAGGTATGTCAAGCTGGAGTTTGAACCAATGACAGCTCCTTTTAGGTCTCATACACCCATGAACACATCCAGCACATGTCTAGAGACTGTTTATGCGAGGACCGCACAGCACAATGTCATGAGTAATTGAGTATATCGGTCTACTGATCAAAGGCAGGAATGAGCAGAATGTGCAGCCTTGTGCATGCATTTGCAGCATATACATACATACTTTATATACACCTGTAGTGCCCAATGACTGCACTGACTAGGTCCTGATTCCTGCATTCATTTGTCATCCCCTGCATATTGATGACAGTTCACAAGACTGGCTGGTGAAATGTAATTTAACATGAAGAAGTTTCCTTTGCACCCAAGCTAGTGGCTTGTGAGATCTTTTTAGTATAAGCTATAAAACCGTGCAAACATTGTGTGTATTAGGTTGGGTAACAGGTACTTTTTCTTTCTTAGAAGTACACAAATATCAAATGCATATTACAAATACACGAATCAGAAGTAGAGTTAAAAGCCTGCATTCACAGCGGTCACGTGGTTCCCAAAGCACAACATTGCTCAAGATGAAGAATCCCATTCTCAATGGAACCGTTCACACCTGAGCATTGTGTTGCTTGTTGTCTGTTACATGAAGGGCGACAAAGTTTAATTAGGGCAAAATTGCATGTTTTTGACTCTGTAGACCACGGGTGTTAAACTGGCGGCCCTCCAGCAGTTACCAAAACTCCCATGAGGCATTGCAAGATAGATAGTTACAAGCATGACTCCGAAAGGCAGAGGCATGTTGGGACTTGTAGTTTTGCAACAGCGGGAGGGCCGCCAGTTTGACACCCCTGCTGTAGAATTTAACCAAAGCCTACAGGGCACGTATACCCCCTTCCTGCCCAGGCCAATTTTCAGCTTTCAGCGCTGTCACACTTTGAATGACAATTGCGCGGTCATACAACACTGCACCCATATGAAATTTTTATCATTTTTTTGAGACAGATAGAGCTTTCTTTTGGTGGTATTTAATCACCTCTGGGATTTTTATTTTTTCTTAAACAAACCAAAAACCACTGAAACTTTTGAAAAACAAAAATGTGTTTTCTTAGTTTTTGTTATACAATTTTGTAAATAAGTGATTTTTCTCCTTCACTGATGTGCGCTAATGAGGCTGCACTGATGGGTGCACTGATGGGTGCACTGATGGACACTGATGGGTGCACTGATGGACACTGATGGGTGCACTGATGGGCACTGATAGGTGGCACTGATGGGCACTGATGGGTGCACTGATGGACACTGATAGGTGGCACTGATGGGCACTGATAGGTTGCACTGATGGGCATTGACAGGCATCACTGATGGGCACTGAAAGGCAGCACTGATACATGACACTGATATATGGCACTGATAGGCAACACTGACTGGCATTGATAGGTGGCACTGATTGGCAGCACTGATAGGTGGCACTGATTGGCACTGATGAGTAACATTGAAAGGCAGCTCAGATGGGCACTGATATGTGGCATTGATGTGCACTGGTATGCACTGATATGTGGCACTGATGGGCACTGGCACGTGGCACTGACGGGCACTGACAGGTGGCTCTTCTGGGGCCACACTGATCATCAGGGCACACTGATCATCAGTGCCCTGATGATCAGTTTAACAGTCTATGGGGCCTATAAATCGATTTGTGCCTTTGGTTTTTTTTAATGGGTGTTTTTTTTTTTTTTGGCATTTCATTGATCACACTCACACAAAGAAAGGGGAAGTAGTGGATCTATGGATGCACACCAGTGCAGCTCTTGAGTCAGCCTCCACATCTGTCCCCATAGCAGGCGGGTTGTTATGGTGGCAGACCAAGGACAGGAGGACAGGAGGAAAAAGGATTGCCAGTGGGGGGACCCTAGATGTTGAGGTTACCATTACTATTGCACAGAGCAGGTGAGTATAATATGTTTATTAATTCAATTTGCAATAATTGCCTTTAGAAATGCTTTAAATTTGAAAGATACATTTGGTTTGGTTGCAGCAGCCAACTGCTCCACTTGTATAGTTTTCTTTGTAATCGGCCTTGTAGAGGATCTTGAACCTTTTAGTAGACGTTTTGCCCTTTACTTGCTCTGGAAGGCTGTAGGACTTGTCCAGGTACTTGCACTAATAGTCAAATTGGTGTTCACTACGGCAGCTCATATATTTTTTTCCAGGTCTGGTCTTAGTTGTTCATTTTATAACCTGTACGAGCTGAACTTCGACCATATGGAACATTGGGAAGAGTACATGTGTAGGCAACTCTTATGATTTGCCCAGCTTGGTGAGTTCACCTGTCTTGACCAGTTGCAGACACACAGGGGTTGATTTACTAAAACTGGAGAGTGCAAAATCTGGCGCAACTGTGCATGGTAGCCAATCCGCTTTTAACTTCAGCTTGTTCAATTAATTTTGACAAAAAAAACCTGGAAGCTGATTGGTTTCCAGATTTTGCACTCTCCAGTTTTAGTAAATCAACCTCAAAGTATGTTAGTATTTCACTGTAGAGGAAATTGCTGACAATAACTGCTAGAGGTGCCAGAGAGATTTTCCTTAGTGGTCAGCAGAGTGTCAATGATTATTAACACCTAAGTTCACCGCAGAGAGCCATAATCCTTGTGGAGATATATGTGCAGTCTGTGGCTGGCAGCCCGTACCGATGGTGGATCCAGCTAAAGCTGCATTTGTTCATTATTGATTCCTCAGGTAGCTGCTGGTGACTTAGTCCTCATGCACACTTGACGTTTTTACAGCGGCTGTTTTTGGCTTTTGACATTTTTTTTCTACAGGCTGTAAACCCCCCAGCATGTTATCCTATGTGTCCATGCACACACAGAGTGTAATCAGTGTTTTTTGGCTGGGAAAAAAACCCAGGACTAGTGGGCTTCTAGAGTTTTTAAAAATGCTCTAATGCTGTAAAACGCCACAAACCAGCGTTTTTGGACTTTTTTTGACCCAAAAAATTATTTATTTTTTATAAAAAAAAACGCAAATGCAAAAAAAAGCACTAAATGCTACAAAAAACTTTACACAGCTAACGTTACCAGCGTTCTCAAAACGTCCAGTGTGCATGGAGCCTTATAAATAAGGGAGCACCACTGGTCACATATATTTGTGATATCCAAACACTTGTTTAACTGGATATATCCTTACGACTGGATTATTTTAACACTTTGTATGCATTGCTATGGTTCTGCAGCCATTGTGATTAGTGCAAAATGCACCTCGCTATTCGGACATCACCCCATTGCTCAACTTCCTGTGCATTCTGCCACTAAATGTAACCATTCAGCTCAAAGTACAACCAAAGACAAAACTTTTTTTCAGTTTTGGTACAGTCAGGCCCCTTTCACACTGGTGCACTTTTGCCGTGCTTTTCCAGGGTGACAAACGGTTATTATTATTATTATTATTATTATTATTATACAGGACTTGTATAACGCCAACAGTTTGCTCAGCGCTTTACATTATGGAGGGAGACAGTACAGTAACAATACAGTTCAATACAAGAGGGATTAGAGGGCCCTGCTCCTTGGAGCTTACAATCTAGGAGGGAGGGGATAGTGGTACAAGAGGTAATTAGCTGTGGGGGATGGAGTGGTAGGAGGAGTAGTGGATTCCAGTATTAGCTGGGGGTGGGGTAAGCTTCCCTGAAGAGATGGGTTTTCAGAGTGTGCCTAAAGGTGAGAACTATTCCCCATTAAATCTTATGTAGCTATTCACACTGCAGGCGAATTGTGCTTTGAAATGTCCTGCATGCTGTATCTTTGGTGCAATGGGAACGCATTAAAAGCACATCAATGTGCAAGGACCCCAAGGGAGGGTATAACCCTTGTTAGTTTTTGTTTTTTTTTCCCCATCTGTGTCCAGTTTGGGGAGATTGCCATTCAGTTCCTGTTCCATAGTCAAAATAGGAAGTGAGTAGAAATGAGTAGAAATCCCCCCAAAGTGACAGAATCTCAGGTTTTCACCAGAACTGGTGTCCCCTCTACTCCTGGTCTAGTGAGAACACAAATTATTGGATTTTTCGTTCTTCGTGAACTAGACAAAAGGGTGAATTGGGCAAATAGGTTGAATCTCTATAATGGAGGCAAAGGTAGTAGGTGTGCGAATCCTTCTCCACTGTATCCAAAATAAAAACAAAGTTTTGCTTTTAGTTGTAATTTAAGATTGGTCTGCTGAATTTCAAGGCAGTGAAAAACCTCAACCCAATGCATCTGTAGGGTCTACTCAAACTATATATTGTTTCTCTTAAGTTGGCAATATGCCATCAAACTTCATTTGATTTGTGCTGTATTGGCCATAATTTGCACTGTGCGTAGCCCTGTCAGCAACACCCAGATTGACTGACAAAAGCCAGGTGGAAAATTGTTGGATGAACAGCACCTGCAAACAGTCAGGCTGGCAGTTGGCGGCAGCTGTCAAAATACAATAGTCCATATTAGAACTTTCATTAAGGCTGGCCATACATTACACAGTTTTCTTACAATTTTCTGCCCAATGTCCTTTAGATTTACCTTCAACTATGTAGTGCAAGGGCCTGCCTAATTGAATACAATTGAAAGTGTTGTTTAGGTTTGACCTCCTGTTATATGGTTTTTAGTAAATATAAAGCAAAATTCTCCAGAAAATTGTATAATGTATGGCCAGCCCTATTCACACACCTAAGTTGGCCACACATGGTGAGAAAATCATTTGAAAAACCATTTGTCTTTGATAAAGATCTGTCGAACGTGCATGTGATAATGTCATCTTTGTATCTAGATATTTCCCCCAATTGGGGACATATCAATCCTAACAACATGAATGGTGCATTTTTCGTCGGCGTAAATGATGTTAAACTTTTTCGATCTTTGTGAACCCTCCCACTTGCCAATTGTATTCAAAAAAGAGATCCTTCTTTTCATTGCTTGTACTTCCAGGGTTACATTTTAACATTCACGTGCGCTGTAGGTCTTTTTAAACTGTTTCTGATAGATTCCACTGCTAATGTTTTAGAAAATTGATTAATTCTACAAAAATGTGACATGCTGGTTCGGTTTTTGCCATAAAACTTTGCATTGTTAGAGTCTAAATGAGCCCACTAACGTTTCAATTCGAAAGCTTTTTGGAACGAATTTCTAACCATGTATAGCCACCATTAGGGCCCTTTTATGCAAGGGATTCGACCAGGTCCACCTGTCATTTTTGCAGGTGGACCTGATTGGAAGGTCCATGCATTCCTATGGACAAGCAAGTATAAACAGACTTGTAACTGCTTACACCCACCTACCTCCGGGTCCAGTCTGCTGATATGGAATGGACACCGACCTGTCATCTTCCCCGCTTTGCTTTGATTAGCAGGGGATACGCTTACAGATCTCCTGCTGATTAGAATGAAAGGTGCCCATGGGAAAGGGCCCTAAGGCCTCATTCACACCGGTGTGCTGATCTGTACACCTGCGCCATCTTCAGCTACCCAGGATGCACTGGTGTTCCATACAGGCTGCCTGCTGAAATCTGTGACTTGCCACTGGACCTCCATGCACATCCTGGAGTGCAGGTCTGATGCATGGATCAGGATGCATTCAGATGTGTCGTACAACTGGTGGTCTGTCATTGATTTCAACACATTGCCTGCATGGAACACCTCTGCATCCTGGACACCTGAAGACCGCCCCGTCTCATGGACTAACTGACTGGTATGCCCGTGTGAATGAGGCCCTAGAGTCAATGAAGGAATCTGATCATTTCTCTTTATATCTATACATGTATAGTCAGCTTCAGAAAGATGCAGACTTTCCCAGAAATGCTGAGATCCAACACTCTACTTCTGTCCAGCTCCATCCCTGGACATTAGATACAGTTCCTTATTCAAGCCTATGGGATTTATTAGTCATTTCTTTTGCAATATTGGTTTTTATGATTACCATGTTTTGTAAAGTGCTGGAGTCCTTAGGGAGAAAAGCGCAGTACAAATACTATTATTATGGTTATTATTGCACTTTCATAGTATGTGTCTGCACCTTTGTTATTTTCCCTTGTAATCTAACTCAGCAGATAGAGTTCAGTTCAAAAGCTGTTTCATGCAGAAATAAAGAGAGCTTTTTTCGTCTGTTTGCTGCCAAACAGAATCTGCTGCGATAGATGACCTCCCTCACCACGTTGTGCCCCATATCTGTGATAGAAGATTAGCAGGATTCATAGATGTCACAGCCAGCAGACTGAGAGGAAACACTAACGCAGAAGAAGAATTTACACACAATTGCTTGCTTGTGTTCCCTGCTAACTGCCCTTTTTTTTTTACCAGTGACTGGTGTGTGTTTTTGTTGTGGGCCTACATATGCTGGATAAAGCACAATGCACAGCTGTGATCTAGACTGAACTTCTGGCCAGCCGGTGTCTGTAAATGAAAGAAGGCCACAATGGAAAGACAGACAATGCCCTGTGCTGTTTATATCTGGCAAGGCTAAAGGGCCGATTTAAAAGCCATTGGGCTGCATTATAGGCAAATAAACCCGGCCATGTCATTTTCCCCAGTCAAAGTGAAAGGGCTTATGCACATGGCCGATTGGAGCCAAACATTGACCAGATAAGTGTGTTTTATGCAATAAGTACAGGCAGGTCACAATCCGCACACAGATAGGAAGCATGTACAAACCAATGACAGCCTTACATGGGACATGGCTATCCGCACTGCTCTCATGTAGGCACACATGCAGCTATTGGGCACCATTCACATCTGGCGTCTTGGAATCTTGGGAAAAATCACTGCGATTCTGCCCATGGTCCCAAATCTCGCTGCAGTTGTGGCAAAACGCATCACACATTCAGGTGCCATTCATTTTTAATGGCAGTTCTGCTGTGATTATTTGCACTGCAATCATGTCAAAACGCATTGAGCGAAGCTCGTCGCCCGGAAGAAGCTTCTGCTGGCAGCAATTCTGCCCGAGATCCCAAAATGCCAAATGTAAACGGGGCTTCAGGGATGAATATGTGTCATTGGACTTGAGCTGGACCTAAGCATCCAGGGGTGCATATCCCTCCCCAAGCACAGATTGTCACTCACCCTATGTTTGATTACACGCAGATTGGCTTTTTCATCATTGACTTGCACAGGCTTCTTGTCCAGGGCTGATTGGAAATGCCTGGCCTTACCTGCTGCAGAAATACACTGATCAGCATGAACTCAAATCCCACCTTTGACCACTTACTGCTCACCTATTTAGTGACCCCCAATGCTCCTATGGCTGCTGCTGTAAAATACCCCATGCTTCCAGGTATAGGGGGAGCATGTGACCTTCTCCCATAATGTGTTGCTCTAGCCTAATGGCTAGTCACTAGTCCTTGGCACTGTCACTTAATGAGGGAGCAATGTCCCCTGCTTCCCTTTAAATTCACACCAGTTGACATCTGGTATGTTGGTGGTGGTAGCGACAAAGGAGCATTGGGGAAGTGTTGTGAATATAAAGTGGTCATGGGTGGTCGTTACAGGTCCTCCTGGGCAAGGTGAGAGTGTTAAAGTGCTGTTTTGGGCAGGCTATTTTCAATACACATTTTATTACTTCTGCAACATTGAAATCAAACAAATTTTGAATGTGTGGAAAAAATAGAATTTAAAAAAGTAAGGCCAAAGCACATTTGGCCCTACTTCTATAGATCACAGATGTGCACTTAGCTCTGCATTCGTGTGATCTGTATTTAGCCGACAGCAGGCTAAAATGTGCTGTCGACTAATGTCACTCAGCCGGTCCAGGCTCTAGAGAGATCCCAACTTTAATGTCAGGATTCACCCAGATGGCTGGACCAGCAGCTGGCTCAGCCGCTGGGAGTGCTGCTGAGAACCTGGGCCAGCCGCTTCTGCCTTCTCCACTGCCCAGCGCTCCAGTGAATGCCTCAGGGACAGAGCTGACTGACAGTCAACGGATCTCTGCTCATTGAAGACCAAGGACTGAGTGATCAGTGGTATTCGATTGCTCAGCTCACAGTCTTGGAGGCGGTGGGGTATACAGATGCAGCATTAGACTGATGCTGCATCCACCTAGGTGAGTATGTATGCTTGTGTTTTTTTGCTATGCTTTTTAATTGTTTTTCTAAACCCAAACTTCTTTTAAAATTGGGTCTGGATGGGTTCCTTTCAACCAATTATATCCAAAAATGTATTTTGCAAGAGCTAAGACCTTGGGCTGACTGACCTTGGGCTAGGATGGATCATGCAGTGATACATAAGTTGTTTTTCCCTCATGTCTATTATTACAAAGGTTGCACAGTTGTCTTCTAACACTGCAGAAGTTGAGCGGTTGAACTTGAGGGACATCGGTGTTTTTCATTCTTATTGTCTATTTAGTTGGTCTGGCAGTATGATAGATGTGCACTGATAAACACCATGAGATCTCATGCACACTGCAGATAAACACCTGCTTTACAGGCCATGTTACCCTAGGTGTCCATGAACACATAAGTGTTTACAAGCAGGAGTGTTTAGTGGCAGAAAAAAAACACCAATTGGGCGTTTGGTGAGGAGCGATTAATATTCTGGACAATAGAATGCATTAACGCTTAAATGCTTGTGAAAAACGTGGCATTTAATTTGGTGTTTAACCTTCCTAGCGGTAATCCTGAGCGTGGCTCGGGGTTAATTTTCAGTACCAAAAGTGGTAACCCCGAGCCACACTCTTAATTACACTGTAATGTATCTTCCTTTGTCCTGTGATCCCCTGATGTCCTCCCGCTGTGTCCTCTGGCCGATATTGGCATCCGTCTTCTGAGTTCCCTTCCCTGCGAGCGTCGCGATGCAGGGGACGGAACTGGTAGGAGATTTAAAAAAGTAAAAACATGACATACACACAATACATTGTAATCTGTTGGGACTACATTACCGTATCAAACCATTTCACCTCAGTTTTGTCCCAAGTGCTTTGTCCTGTGCTCTGCCTGCATTTTTACCGTTTTTTCTGCCTGGAAACTTGAGAACGTCCATGGCATCCAAAAAGCATCCCTTTAGGTCAAAAGCGGTTTTAGACCAGCTAGAAAACAGCGATTGTGAATTAGAATCACTTGCAGAATTCAGCGATAATGATATGTGGGGAAATTTGTCATCAGACACTGAAAGTGACGACCGTGGCGATTCTGCGACTGAGCTCAGTGATGTGCGAACTTGGTGCTCTATTTCAAATTTCAGTGTTTTTGGTTTGATTACATTATTGAAATAAATTTCTTATTATATGTTTTTATTTTTTATAATTATTTATTATATTATAATTTATGATTTTGTGTTTCAAACTTTATCTCCTAGATTGTAAGCTCGAAAGAGTAGGGCCCTCTAACCCCTCGTGTGCTGTTTGTAGTTGCTGTACTGTTTCATGTATTGTTCCCCCCTCTATTGTACAGCGATGAGCAAACCCTTTGGCGCGTATATAAACTCGATGTAATGTAATAATATCATACCCGGGATGTTTACTAGGCTTTTGTCTTATTACAGGCCTACAATATATAACAACAAATTTCCATGCAAAACAATGTACCGCTTTGACAAAATATTGACATAATCAGACTGCCAGGGAGGTTAAGCTGTTTTCATCCTGTAAGGAGAAAAAGGGGTCCAAAGGAGGACAGTGTGCATGAAGCCTGAAAGTAAAACATTATTACTGTGCTGCATTATCAAACAAGCACAGCATGTATGTGAAGTATGTGAGTTTACTTCTTCAATGCGTGTACATATAATAAACCGTTTAAAAATGAAGCATTGAAAAGACAACACATTCACATAGACTTTTTTCTATTAAAAAAGCTGTCTTATTAATTCTGCTTGGTGCCCTTGGCATAATCTTCCAAGATCTATAGGCTCATTCAATAAAACAATAAAGAAAAAGTGCTAACACATGCACCTTTGATTTCACCCATTCATATCCGTACAACACTGTTAAAAGTGCACCAGTCAAGCATTTTAAAATGCTCCAGTCAATATTTCTGCTTGACGGGCGTTTGCCACCTTTAATAAGAAAGTGGAAAGCAGCAGGGTCACTATGGATTAGCTGGTTGTAGCCCACTATGGCAGCCCTGGAGCACTCAGAGCACATCTGTTTTCTAAGAGGAAAGCCATCATGGCTCTGGTGTCTGAGGCTCTTTGAAATTCATGGCTGTATGGTCTTCCTAACTGGCGCAGCCTGAACAAAACCTGTGACTATGGCTCCACACTCAATACAAAATGTGAAAACATCCTTGTCTACTGTCCTTGAGTCCTGATTCACACTGATGTGGTGCGGAATTGGCAGCGCTTTCTGTGCGAGTTCATCAGAATTACACTGCATTCACGCAAACCGCTGCGGTAGTGTATGTTAACACCCCGAAAGCGGTCCACAAACCGCGGTGCGATGTGCAGAATCGGATTGCATAGGTGTGAATACCCATGCGATCCGATTCTAGTGCGAACCCAAAAAAAAGGATCCTGCATGTTTTTGGTGCGGGTGCAGTGCAAATAGAGCCATACAGTACAATTGCACCACACACAAATCGCATGTGATTTGTACAGAAATGCGGTGCGGTTCCTGTGCGAATTCATGCGATATACCGCACCGCATATATGTGAACCCAGGGTCAAGATCCCAACTACTATATTTTGCTAGCCAAAGAACCTTCCACTTTGGGTATCTGAAACTACTCTCACTATGTTACTAGATGCCTGACTTGGATGAGCTCAAAACTGAGATACACCAACCACCATGAATAACAACCTAATGGGTACCTTCTGGTGGTTGCTCATAAGAAAGACTTTTTAAAGTGTGAAATGGTTGACCAGCTTACTTTTAAAGAGGATCTTCATTCCGGTTGTAAAAAATGAAATGATGCATTCACTTATGGGAACAGATTGCATGTTCTTCCCTTTTTTAGGTTGGAACATGTAACACGATCTAACTGCTACAGCTTCTACATAATCTGCTGCCTCTAGTGACAGTGAGGCAGGGATCTCCATAAACTTGCTGTCACAATTAAAAGCAAAAAAAAAAAAGTGCTGGTGAACACTCTAGGTAGTTCAGTGATGGTTCCTGTCATTGTGTAACTGCATTGCCGCTACGAGCAGACAGCGTACACTGACAGTCTGCAGGAGCCCTGCGCTGCACCCACGATCTGCTGACTGCGGGTACAATGCTTTACAGGCTCCTAATAAAAACAAAATGATATATATATATTAAATGCACCTTTTCTTACCTGCAAAAAGTTTTTTTATAATGGTGAACTTACAGTATCCTTTAAAAGACAGCATCCACAAATACTGTAGCTTCTGACTTTTAACAAACCAACATTTAACAGCACAGGAGTCCAAAACTGTCTTCACTGGGACCAATCCTTTACTGGACTTTGATACCCCAACACTGCTATCTTGTATGTGGGATCTGGCTTTGTCTTACTGATTTATTTATTACAGGTACTTATATAGCGCCATCAGTTTATGCAGCGCTTTACGTATATATTGCACATTCACATTAGTGCCTAACCCTCAAGGGGCGTACAATCAAAGGTCCCTAACTTACAGGCACAGGGAGAACATGCAAACTCCAGGCAGGTGGTGCCGTAGTTAAATACAGCTTAACCCCTTTACGCCAGTCGCACACAAATGTGTGGCCTCCTGGCGTCTAGGCGAGCGGCTGCACATTTGCGTTCAGGTAAGAGAAAACATGTGCTGAGAGCACGCGCCCTGCGCGCTCCCAGCACACATATCTGGTACTCATGGAAAGGTCCCGGTCTGCTCTTTCGATCGGGACCTTTCCCGATCATGTGACCGCCATGACGACGCGTCACGGCGGTCACATGATCCCTAAACCACAGCACGCCTCCCGGCTTCTGAAACTCTTAGAGGGCTGGGAGTCGCCGGCGGGAAGGGGTTAAGGTGGCTGTTGAAGCGTTTAAGAAAAAAAGTTAATATATTGTATCTTGCTGTCCTTAGATTTGGTGGCTGCAACATTTTACAAGTTCCTAGTTGTCAGGTGCAAAATTACATGTTTTTTGGATGCATTGAAGTTGATTGGGACCAAAAATGTGGCATCATGTCTCAAGCTACTGTTCTTTTTCTAACACCCCGGTCACATCGGGTGCAACTTGGCATGCGATTTGCATGCCATGTGACTTGCAAATCGTATGCCAAGTCGCACCCTATTGTCCGCTATTAGAACGGTCATATCGGTGTGGTTTCTGACTTGGTTGGAGCCGCACCAATTGCATGCACTACTTTTGGTGTGATTTGCATAGACATCTGTGTCAGATGTCTTGCAGACTGCACCTCAAATCGGCAAGTCACCCAACTTTGAAATCGTGAGACTTCACTGTAAGTCGCATGATTTCAAAATTGGCTTTGATGTGACCGGCGTGTAAGTGTTGAGCAGGAGCACATTCGCTAGATGTGAACAGGCTAAAAGGAATAACATGGAAGTCTGATGCCGAACGTTGAAGCTCTACTGGAAACGTGCATCAAATCACTCAGGTATAGATAAGGGCTAAGATGCAAGACTTTCCTCCTCCATCTTAAAACAGTGGCAGTTCTCTTTAAAAGAGGCCTAACCTGGCCTATTAAAAAATGCTTACCAAGAACTGTGTGTACCACATTCGCCTTCTGTTTGACATGAACCAACTTGACAGATGAAGGAGCTGTGTAGCTTCTTCACTGTAATATGCATAGATATTTATGAATGCATTGATTCCTTGCTTTTTCTTTGATCAGGCCCCGCTGGCATCTAAATTTGACTGGTTTCCGAGCACTTTATTATTCTTATGCACTATATGTAAAAAGTCATCCACCATATGTGTTTTCTTATGCAGCTCATAGGTCGTTCTAATGTAATATTTTATCATTGCTGCTGGCAAGTGCCTCATACTGTGGGCCATAAATACTTGATGCTGTGATTAATCATGTATAGTATATAATCTGTGTAGATTAGAGGACGCTTTTTCCATGTGCATATTTGTGTGTGGATTAACAAATCGAAATGAACATTTTATGTATGATTTTTCAATAGTGACGTCCTTGCTGGACTTTGCAGATCCAGGGAAATGGCTGCATAATTATCAATTCAAGCAAAACTCCGGGCAGGAGAAAAATATTTATAGAATCTACGTATTCTATAGCTCTTCAGGGCCCATTCACCTCTGAACGATTTGAAGCGCAATATCAAACTCCACCAGAAGCGCTTCCAACGCTCAACACTAGGACTTTTTATTCAGTGGTGTCCAATCATAGAGGTGCGTAATGTTGCTTGAAGCCCGTTGCTTGAAAAAGTCCAAAAGCAGTTTGGTCCCAGTAGACTACAGCTAAAGCTCAGGAAGAATATACAAAAATGTTTTTGCACATTTTCTAACTAACGCTTTAGTGCCATAAAAAATGAAGCTCAAGCCTAAAACACAAGCAGAAACTCCTCCTGTACAAATGCTTTGCAAAAATAATCACTCGGCTATAATGTGAGTGGACCTCTAAGAAGTCATTGAACCAATAACACCAGTGATGCTCACTTACTAGTGCTAGTTTAGGTGGATGGGAAGCAAAAAATTGGCTGGGGTTTTTTTCCCCATGAATTTTTTAAGGACATGCACGACCCCTGAGGAAACCCATGTAAATATAAGAGCACTGAAAGGTTATGCATTTGTTTGTTGTGAGCTGCTACTACACTGCATTTTAGCACTAAAAACAGGACATTTTGTTGGGTTGGAATTGTTGGGTAAAAGTCAGTGGAGTGTAGTTGTTGGTTTATGTGCCCAATCAGTAGAGGTATACAACAGGCTTATTTTGCTGCCACAAACCCAAAATGTTATTCATCCTTTTATCTTTCCACTGTGTGGTAACACATGTATCACATTAAGGCAACCTGTTCATTTTTGCCGATGCACCCCAACGCAACAAGAATGGCACCCCTCTCTTTTTCAGGAACACAATGCATGGTAGTAAGCTGCAGCATGGGCACGTTAAAGTGCCTTTTAAACTCCATTGCACTGCAGCACACCAGTGTAGCATGCATTACTGCAACAGGGAGATGTGAAACTTGCCTAATACCTTATTACGTCCCATAGCCAGTGAGATCCCAATTTTCAGTCCAATGTAATTCTAGATCTTATCTCCTAACTGTTGTCTAACACCAGTACAAGCAATGACCATCATGAAGGCGTTTGTTTTGAATAGCATCTTTGGTTTACGATGCTCAGTTTTGTTTTATGAATGCTTTTTACCATATTGTAGCAGATTATGTTTCTTTTATTAATCTATGGCAGGGGTCTCCAAACTTTTAAAACAAAGGGCCAGTCTACTTTCTTTCAGATTTTAAGAGGGCCAGGTTGTGGCCAGTGGAGGTAAAAATGTCCTGGGCCCAGCATCAGTGAAAATAAACATTGCCTCAGGGATGGTGGTCAGTAGGAGGAAGAGTAGTGCCCCATCATTGGTATCAGTGGGAAGAATAGTGCCCCATCGTTTCTATCAGTTGGAGGAGTAGTGCCCCATCGCTGGTATCAGTGGGAGGAGTAGTGCCCCGTCGCTGGTATCAGTGGGAGGAGTAGTGCCCCATTGCTGGTATCAGTGGGAGGAGTAGTGCCCCATCGCTGGTATCAGTGGGAGGAGTAGTACCCCATTGCTGGTATTAGTGGGAGGAGCAGTGCCCCATTGTTAGTGTCAGAGGAAGAATAGTGCCCCAAGGCTAGCAAAGGGTCACATCTGGCCCTTGGGCTGCAGTTTGGAGACCTCTGATCTTTGGCTTTCTAAACCGTTTTACCTGAAGAAACTCCTGAGATACCTTTTGAGCTGTGGGGGAACCCCTGCTAAAAATGACTATGCATACAGCTCATGATACCTTTACTCGATCAGGAAGTTGTAGACCATTTCATATGAAAGAGTAAAGAATGTGGCATAACTAAAGTACTTAACACCCACAGCAGATCATTCTTTAACACCCACCATAAGGTGGGTAAATGGCAAAATTATTTTTAGTGATAATCTTAAAAATGAGCATTAATAACAAACAAGAAGCACAGATAGTGAAAATTTTGGTGTCCCCCATCTTTACTGGTTAGTGTAGAAGTAACCCTTACTGCCATTGGTGGTCAGTGGAAAATTATCCCCTTGCAACCTCTGTAGGAATCCTAGGTTTTCAAGAAACCTTGGTTGAAAAAGGCTGATCTGTACAACATTGACACCTACTTATAAAGAGGCACGTTCCAGATAGACAATCCTGCTGTAGTCTCTTGCTGCATGGGAGGAAATCTGAGCGGGCAGAAGAAACCCATGCAAAGTTTGACAGAATCTATCCACGGCATGGAGATAGACTTTTAGTGGTGATAGTATCTTAGAACCATGACACCACAAGGTAACCACTTACCCAATATACTGCTCATAAGTAACATTAGAATCAACATAAATGTTTGTAGAGTCAGACTGTAATGGTCAGCTTTTGTTTTTTTCTTCTTTATCCGTACTCCTCTAGTAGGGGCGTACAGGCCTGTGATTAATGTGTATAATAACAAGGGTCACTCGGAGTTGGTATTATGGTTCTGGCTGGCAGGTTAATCACTGTCTGACATGGAAGCAGCTTTTAGAGGGACAAAAAAGGGGCAGGCTTTACCTAAGTTCACTTGGAAATTTCATTCTTTGAACTATCTTGTAGAAAGTTGTGTCACTCATGAACTGAAGCTTTATCTGCTAAGATCCTTGGAAAAGTAATGCTATTATAGGACTGGATTTGAAGGTCAGAAACTTGCTTGTTCTCGCTCTGAATCTTTATACTCGAGTTCAAACGCAGCGTGACACTTCTACGTTTAATCCTTTCAATGCCTGCAGGGCCTAAAAAAAGCACGAGCATGTCCATTTCCTCCTAGCAACCAATCTGAACGAGGTACAGTGCATCGAGGAGGCTCTGCGGATGTTTGGCATTTGCTAGCCCACTGACAGATTAATTTTTTGGGGGAAATGTAAGTGCTGCGATGGATCAAGGCATTCAACAGATGGAAAGACTGCAATTAACAGAGGGGAAATATATGTGGTGTGCACCGCTATACAAAGTATCCTTTTTAAAAAAAAAAAAAAAAAAAAGCATGTAATACTAAATCCATGACCTGCTAAATTTATACAGTGGACAGCATTAAATCTTCCACGCCAAGCAGATTTGCTGGATGTACAGTTAAATATTTTTTTGGTAATGTTTTACATGTTAAAGAATTTGTGTTTATATCCATCCAGTCTTAAAATTTACACAGCTAAGCTGGTAATCTGACTTTTTTTTCCCTGAAGGTAAGGCGATAAATATAAACCGTGTGTTGGGCTGTTAAAAACCCATTAGGTAATTATATAATGTACTTTATTCCAACAATTCCACTGTGAATTATGAAAAAGAGACCATAGTAAATAAAAATTCTAAAAGAAAAAGCCCTCTGTGAAATTGTAATTCTTTCACCACTTTCACCAGTTCCAGTGCTTCTGGCCACCAGAACATCAACCAGCTTACCAGAACATTAGACCTCCGTACACAAGGGGTCGAATATGGCTTCATGCTGCTTGCAGATGGATAGATGGCTGTCTCCCCTGTGCAGATTGTAAGTGGCCACATACACTAGAAGCGGATCTCACATGCAGGTGAAGAAAGAAGAATCCACATAGTGTAGAAGTTTCTCCAATCAATTTATTAAAAAAGTAGAATACTCACAAGCAAAGGATTACACAGTAAGTTCAGTATTAAAACTGACAAACGCCGCCTGTCCGCGCTAGTGTGATGATGTCGCTGTGTAGCTCCGCCCTTACATGTTTCGTTCTATAGAACATCTGAGGAATGCTGGAGTACGCCCTTACGTATTGCGTCCTACAGAAAATCTTCTGAGGTATGCCGGTGATAAAGCCTTAATTTTCCAAATACTGTATCTACTGCTGATGTGAAGAATTACTATGGATACTGAGATTGATATTTTCTTCCTTAGGCTCCATGTACACGAGTCTACCCTGACCGCCGGCCGCGGGAAAACGCAAATTGTGGTACCGCGATTTTGCCATGTTTTTCGGCGGTCAAAACTTTCCTCTGCTGAACGCAATTCTTCTGCTTTCAGGAGAGAGAGGTTTAACCTCACCTAAATGCGGCAGCTCCTAAACTCTGCTAAAAGCCTATGTGTACATGGACACATAGGTTATTATGAAGTTGAGTTTAGGAGCTTTGGCAAAAAAAATGCCAAAAGCTCCTAAACTCGCGTTTAAGAGCTATTCGTATACATGAAGACTTATTCTGCTGGTCCTCTTTATGCTTGCCCCACTTTTCTGTTTTAGGGTGGCTCTTTTTCCTTGCAGGGTTCTAAGCAATAAGAGTATATTGCCTCCCTGCCCCTGACCTGTGATTGGACAGTAAAGGATCAGCAGTTCACCCCTCTGTTCACATTGCTCTCTCCTCCTTGCCAGCACATGTGGATGTAGCACACCTGATTGGCTCTTGCTGCATCTCCTCCCACTCCTTGTCTAATACTGCTATTTTTGAAGCCTGATGAGTCAGATTTAGGCTAGGTTCACACTTCTTAGATACGATTTTTGATCCGACTTTTAGAATGATTATGCAGTGCTTCTTGGATGCAGCTTTGATAAGGTTTGCACATTCTAAGGGGGCCAAAATCACACTGGAATCACACCAAAGTAGTAAAGGAACGTTTTCCAAAATCGCTCTGTGCTAAGTTGCATTGAAAACCATGTGCTTTCCATTGTTGTGTCATTCTGGATGACTCAAGTTGCATCTGAAATCTCACTAGTGTCAACCAGGCCATAGATACCTACACAAGTCATCATTTAAAAATACATTTTATCAAATGTCTTTTCCCTCTCATGCTGTGGGCACTGGTGCACTGCAGCTATGTCTGGATAAAAACTACAGGCCTCAGCACGTGTGCTGTGTTCCCTGTATATATTTCATTGGTCTTTTTTTTTTTTTTTATTAGTATTATTATTATTGTTTTCTAAATGCAATCATTGTTTTGACTTTAAACATCCTTCGTGTTCTGTATCTGATCTGTGAACAGAAGATGGTACTTTTACATTGTAAGTGAAGATACAGCTTCTATCATGCTTTACCTTTTAGTCCTCATGCACACTGGACGTTTGATAACGCTGAGTTTTTCAGCTTTTTTTAGCGTTTTTGCATTAGCGTTTTGTTGCTTTTTTTGGTTTGTGGTGTCTTACCGCATTTTGCTGCGTTTTGCAGCATTAGAGCGTTTTTACAGCTAAAAAACTCCTCTAGAAACCCACTAGTCCTGTTTTTTTTTCCCCAGCCAGAAAATGTTCCAGCCAAAAAACATTGATTACAGTCTATGTGTGCATGGACAAATAGGATAACATGCTGGGGGGTTTACTAGCTGTAGCAAAAAACGTCAAAAGCCAAAAACGGCCGCTGTAAAAACATCAAATGTGCAAGAGGGCTTATAGAGCTAGACCATGTCAAGTATTTTTTGCAGTCTTTATCCCTATTGGGCAGATTTCCCCTCACTTCCTGTGGGAACAGGAAGTGTAGGAAAATCTCTGCAGTGGGGACAAAAACACTTTTTCCAGTGAAATGGAGAAAAGCTACAACCTCTGTCAGGCTGCTATATATTAGAGAGATTTGTCAGGTTTTATTGCTGTCTGTATCTTTATGTCCCGAAGACACCCCTACCCTTTAATTTTTCTACCTTTTGTCACAGGGACAGGAAATCATCGGAAATCTACTCAATGAGGATATAGTTGGCAAAAAAACTTTTGACAAAGTCTTGACTCTGAGGGCTTATTCACACCATAAGCATCGGCCTTGCCCAATGCAATCCAAGAGCACAGACCAGTCCTACGAGTCCAGTTCACACGGCTGTGCGCTGAAAAACGTAGGACGTGTCGTGTTTTTACACAGCGCAGCAAGTTGCCATGCACCACACCACATCACAACAAACCGCAGTGCATAAAGATGTTAAAAAAAAAAAGTTATTTTGTGACATTTCAGTAAAGTGAATACAATGGGTGCAATGTTTCATTACGGTGCATTGGCGATGCTACTTTTACAGCGCTTGGCAGTGGTATAACATGGCCGCTGGCATGAATGAGTCTTTACTGAGAACTTAGAAAACAAACGTTTTGGCTGGAGTTGGCCTTTAACGCGATGAATGATGGTAAGTTGGTGATTCTTGTAATTCTTTTGACCTGTGGGCTTGCTCTCTTTAACCCATGAACGCTTGTACTTCCCCTGTAACTGCGCAGTCAGTGATCTCATCCTGCAGATAGGACAATAATGGCCTGTTTCTTGGTAGCATTTCCCTGCTCACCAAATTTCTGTGACCTTTAACATCTGTGTATGTCCTCCAGAGTATACGATATAACATATGAAATTCTATCCTTGTATGCCCGCAGCAATTTTCAGGGTTTGAATAAAGTGATCCAGTCCTGCATAATTCATAAGCAGTTGCCATCTTTTGACAGCACCACAAGTGATGACAAGGCAAAATTTTGCTGTCGTTGACTGTTCCCCTGGAAATTGTAGCCGCCTTTGGCGTTTTACTTTGTGGGATATCACATTTCAATGAAGCCAGCCAGATTCCAGCATTTTTGGTGCAGTGTGCCCTACCCCCAGCATGTAACCATTGGACTGCCATGCTCTAGCCCTCGTTCTTCTCTTTCACTGATATGCAAGCAATTGTCACAAACATATTTTCTCCTTTAACAAAAGGATTCTTGTGTGATGGCTGCGCTGCTTTCTGTTTCCAAATTTGCTGCTGGCTTTTGTTTACATTGGAAGCATTTTCCATCGGGAAAGTTTTTCAGCTGGCAAAATTGCAAATCCTGAGGCGATACTGTTTGCAAACTCCTTGCATGTAGCCAAAGGGACTCTGTAAAGAAGGCCGCCTCAGTATATTTATAGCAGTTTGTCTCAGGCAAATAACACATGCCTTTTAGCTGAGCCATCTCTCGGCAGGTTGCTATGCCATTCAGGGGACACAGGGTGACTGTAGGACAGTGAGGGAACAACACTGTGAACCAGTTATTGCATGCAAATACATTCATTCAATGTTTTCCCAATGTGTGGGGTGTGTATGGCTGGTGGGACATTGCAAGGTTCAGGGTGTTAGTACAGAATTGTCTTGTGGAGAACAGAAATTGCAGAGAGAATGAGACTGGTCTGGTTGTTGTTTTGGTGGACACTTTGTAGGCCCTAATACCACACTGGCTGTGTAGGTTGGTGGGCTCATGGCGATTAGAAGTGGGATACTGCAGGATTCTAATGGTGGTATATTATTGGGTTTAGGGTGAAATATTAATGTAAAGTCACTAGAAGAATTGTACACAACTAAGAACAAGTATTTGGGTGTGTATTTAACGCAGGATATGTTGCTAGCTCTGCCAGCAAGAACATGCCTGCCACGCATAAAATATGCATTTGCGTGTGTGAATGAGCCCTAAAATGGATGCTAGTATGCTATATATCTGTACAAGAGCTAGAACCCTTTTCACGTTTTGCAACCCTTATCCCCGTTGGTGATATTTCCCCTCTCTTTGTGAGGTGCGTACAACTTGTGGGTCACTACAGGGCTCAGGACGTTTGTGCAAAATTGTCTTGTGGAGAACAGAAACTGCAGAGAGAATGAGACTGTTTGGTGGACACTTTGTAGGCCCTAACACCACACTGGCTGTGTAGGTTGGTGGGCTCATGGCGATTAGCAGTCAGATACTGCAGGATTCTAACGGTGGTATATTATTGGGTTTAGGGTGAACATTAGAAGAAATGTACACACCTAAGAACAAGTATTTGGCTGTGTATTTAACGCAGGATATTTTGCTAGCTCTGCCAACAAAAACATGCCTGCCACGCATAAAATATGCTTTTGCGCGTGTGAATGAGCCCTAAACTGGCTGCTAGTATGCTATATGTTTGTTCAAGAGCTAGAACCCCTTTCACGTATTGCAACCAATATCCATGTGTGTGAGATTTCCACTCCCTTTGTGAGGTGTGTACAACTTGTGGGTCACTACAGGACTCGGGACGTTTGTACAGAATTGTCTTGTGGAGAACCAAAATTGCAAAGAGAATGAGACTGTTTGGTCTTGTTGTTTGGTGGACACTTTGTAGGCCCTAACACCACACTGGCTTTGTAGGTTGGTGGGCTCATGGCGATTGGAAGTGGGATACTGCAGGATTCTAATGGTGGTATATTAGTGGGTTTAGGGTGAACATTAGAAGAACTGTACACACCTAACAACAAGTATTTGGGTGTGTATTTATCGCATGATATTTTGGTAGCTCTGCCAGCAAGAACATGCTTGCCATGCATAAAATATGCATTTGCGCGTGTGAATGAGCCCTAAAATGGCTGTTAGTATGCTATACATCTGTACAAGAGCTAGGACCCACATATTGCAACCCTTATCCCCGTTGGTGATATTTCCCCTCCCTTTGTGAGGTGCGTACAACTTGTGGGTCACTACAGGGCTCAGGACGTTTGTGCAGAATTGTCTTGTGGAGAAATATATCACTAACAGAAATTGCTGGGAGCACAAGATAGTTTGATGGTCTTGTTGTTCGGGTGGACTTTTGGAGGCCCTAATGCCATACTGTAGGTTGGTGGGACTCCTGGTGATTGGCACTTGGACACTACAGGGTTCTGGTGGTGGTAGATATTTAGATTTAAGGCAGAAATGTTAATCACTTTATACATTTTAAAGATGCGTTATCATTCTTACTATATTTTTGTTTTTTTCAACTTTATTGAATTTGAAAGTAGCATGTCCTAACTTTGTTTTCCCAGAGTACACCACTTCACCTCACTGGTATGAACTGAGCTAATAGAGCCTAAGTCACATTGCCTTCTGTGCATTGGGACTACATTGAGCAAAGCTGCCCAGCGCAGCCCAATGCATATGGGCCCCATTCACATAGGTGCACAGACTTCTACATCTGTCAAGAGGTGTTCCCAGAGTAGCACACAGCCGCTCCTGGAAGCTGTTAAAAATCAATGATTGTGACAGCTGCAGCAGCTGTATGGATCTTCACGCACATCCAAGCGTGTGCTTGCCTACACATTCAGTTGAGCAGCTCTGCATGCAGATAGATTTGCTCCCAGGGCCCTCATCTGTCCCTGTTTGCAAGTACACAATCAAATGTGTGTAAAGATCCGTATAACCACTGTGACTTTCGGACGCATTCATTTTAAACAGGCTTTTGGGCACGGCTATGCACCACTCTAGGCACATAACACCTCTTCAAGGGCCTTTGTGAGGCTGCATTCACCTCTGAGCAGAGCTGTACTGAAATTTTAAAAGCAGTTGCTAGAAGCTGTGGAGATATCTGTGATTATGTAAGTGAAGGTCTTGGTGGAACCAGTTCCGCATTGAGGTACATTGCAGAATGAGGATGTGCCACATGCAGTCTGTGACTTCTGCTATAGGTCCAATATTTTCAAGAATCGCAGATTAGAAAGGACATTCCTTCTGCTACATTCTATTTGGGACTGCAACATTTTCCATCCCAGAATGATTTAAATCAGATGGGGACCTAGAAATCTGGCACAAGGGATGCAACTTAAAAAAAAATAATGCTTAGAGCCACTGATCTTGGTTACTAATGAATATGCATGCAGTATACAGTATATTGGGAGATCGTGTGAGTTGTCATGTTTTTCTGTATTTTCATATTACATCATATATTAATGAATGGTTAAAAACTTCGGCATTGCTTTTTACACATTAACATTGAAAATGTGATACTCTGTTAATTGCTAATTTGCAATAGTCCTTAATGAAAGTATAAATTTATTCAACAGTTACATTATAGCTACGTTTACTATAATTACACATAGCTGCCTGTGCATGGTAAAGAGTTGGTGCTCAAGTGCAGAAAATAAAAGTGCTGTAAAAGGTACTTATACTTGTTTCATTTTGGTGGTTCCATTGGACAGAAATGCGTTTTTGACCCCTTCTAGGAGATGGGGAAATCCAGGCACTATGGATATGTTGATTGGATATAAATGAAAAAAAATTACCAGGTAAGTCTACCCAAAAGTGGAATCTAGTGGACTCTATACTCATTGGCTTTGCATATCTCTTGTGAGGTCCAGTGTTTTACATTTTCACCAGCATGGTCCCTGCTCCTCCGTATGCATTTTTGGTTCTTTCCCTTCTATTTTTCTATTATTTTTATAATTTGAAATGAGTTAAATATCCAGTGAGTTGCTTGGGACTCTCCCTTAATGTCTGTGGCAGGTGTATTTTTCTCACCCACAGAGTTCCTGAAGGTCATAAGAAGTCAATAGATAGATAGATAGTACAGATGCACTATCAGATACTTCATAAAATTGGAATGTCAATTTTTAGGTGTACTGACCCTTTAAGCAAATGTGTTGCATGTTAAAGAGGACTTGAATGCCCATGGACATTGGATGAGCATTCTAGCCATTGGCATGGAGATAGTTGGATGGTGAATGCACATACAGCGCTTCTAATGGTTTGCTGAATAACAAGTACTTTGGTGTTATCGGACTTGTTACTTGTAATCGTATCAGACTTGGGGGTTGATTTACCAAAACTGGAGAGTGCAAAATCTGGTGCAGCTCTGCATGGTAGCCAATCAGCTTCATCAATCAACTTCAGCTTCTTCAGTTAAAGAGGAGCTCCAGGCTCCCCCTACAAATACTGACTTTTAATATAAGGACACTTGCCTCTCTAGGGGTCCAGCTCCGTCCTCACCCGGGCTAGTTCTTTACTAGCTGCCGGGTTCCTTCCCCCCCAAAAAGTGCCAAATGTGGCAGTGGAGGGAGAGGTGCAAACAAGCAGAGCTTTTCCTTTTGGGTGGAGCTTTGCTTTAAGCTTGGACAAAAAAAACCTAGAAACTGATTGGCTTCTATGCAGATCTGCACCAGATTTTGCACTTTCCAGTTTCAATAAATTAGCGCCTTTGTGTTTTTAATAGTGTGGAGTATCTGTAATGAGTGGTTTTGTTCTACAAACTGGACCAAATAGGCTGTGGCCTTGATGTTCTAGCTGTAGAAGAGTTGTTGACTTTCCTTAGTGAGTAATGACCTTCAAAAACAAGCAAGTCAAATCAAGTCATTATAATGGGCATTGTCTACTTGTTAAATATTTCCCTTTCTGTACAGCTATCATAGTTTCTCCCATGCTACATGACTGCTTTGCCATAAATGAATCAGTAACTCTCCCCCGACTCTTCAATGTGCCATGCAAAACAGGGAAAGGGTAGGGGATGGGTCACTTATGATAGGTACAACTTTGTGTGTAATTTTAGATTTAAAAAAACCTATTTAATATGGGAAACCAAGGACAAGGGCACCTGTCAATAATGGACCAAAAGCAAAGGTTCAGCCATTTTAGCTCTTTAAATAGCCTTTGTTTTTCTTTAAACCAGTTAAAGCCGTCCTGGTAAACATGTGAAAAGAAGACTAGAGCTCCACCTCCTGACTGGAAATGGCAAATATGAAATATTCAAGTGCAATAGCTATGCTTTCCTGACCAAGCAGTCAATATATATATTTTTTTATTTAATTTTTGATATTCAGTTGAGAAAATATTTTCCAAACAAGCTACGTTACTTTTAAGACGACCTTATGTTGCAAGTCCACTTTGAGAAAGAGTGTTATAAAATGTAGCCATTTCTTTGGCATATTTGTATAGCTTTGTTATTGAAATGTGGGGTTGTTCTACAGCTGCCAGCTTTTTGATCCCTGTCATGTAATTAGCACTATGGCCTCTATTCAGCCTTTTCTAAGAAGACCCTCATCTGCTACAGACATTTGTTCTCTTGTGTCTGTTGAAATGAGTCAGACATTCTCTCTGAGAACTTTTTTTTCCAGGATATTAAAAAAATTCCGTAATTGTTTCAATTACACCTCTTAATTTTTTCTTCTTTCTTTCATTTTTTTTTTTTAAAGATAATTCAGGTCTGGTACATACAGCTTGCGTGTTTTGTAGGTCTTCTGGCTCATACACTGTTTGTTGTACCTTTTTTTTTCACTTGCTGTTTTTGTCAATTTTCTTTCGAATTTTTATCATGATTGTTTTTTCTTTTGCCCTATTGCTCTCTGGCATTGGGAAGTTGCAGGAAGAGCAGCAATTCCCATACACTACTTATGTTGCAATGTAACAAGTATTGAAGGATAAAGACACAATGGCTGTTTTGCAGTGTGTAAGTAAAGGTTAGAATACTTGCAGAGTTTGAGAGTCGTGGTTTCAAAGTGGAAAGAGCCTGGACTTTGACTGCATGAATGACTGTAACCGCTATAGTGAAGAACCCAAGTGTATAAAAGACAAATTTCAGGAAAACTAGCCCACTGGATCACTCAGAGGTGATTGCAGTGAAGTGCGTACATTCGCCTTTATGCTTCTAATTCAGATGTCTTTATCCTCAAAATTTTATTGGTGGCAGACAGCCACTTTGAAGGAAAAATCCTGGTAATGTCACCTGTGAATGGAACTCAAAAGCCATTTCTGGTAATCCAGAATGATCAAAAGCAGTTGAAAGTCCCTTTTATTTCTGTAATATGGTATGGCAAAATGAAAGAGAAAAGCTGATTGAGTAGAAGACACTACACAATCATTAGGTCAGATGCTCTTGATCAAAGTTTAGAAGTTGTTCCTCAAGTATTTCTGCTTTCTTCGTAGACCACATTTGCAGGTTAGACGTCAACATTTATGGGTTAGCGCTTTTTAAATAGGAGAGTGTCAAATATTTCATATTGGAAATGTCAAAGATTAGTGGGCCTTTAGGGCTGAGCAGGTTTGGCTATGGTTGTATAGCCTTATGTCTAGGTTGTTGTGGAAGTTCTACACTACTGGTTTCTTTGTAACCTCCCTGTTCCTTTCTTCCTCATCTTCGTTTGACTTCTGCTTCTTCACAGCTTTGTTATAGGATCTTCAACAAATAAATCCTGTGGTTGTGTGCTGTGGTGGCCTTTTCTGATTCAGTCCCAAAGAGCCTTTGTGCTTCTTGTAGCATTATCACAGTGGGAAAACTTATATTAGCATAATGGTGCTACAAGCAGATGGCCAGTAACATTAGAAAGGCGCAGTGCCCCCCGAAACAGCAGATATTCCCAGGAGAATGAAGCAGTTTTACCCAGCTTCATCTAATTAAAGACGAAGAAAAAA
Organism: Staurois parvus; assembly: GCF_062004578.1. Taxonomy (NCBI): domain Eukaryota; kingdom Metazoa; phylum Chordata; class Amphibia; order Anura; family Ranidae; genus Staurois; species Staurois parvus. Next base: position 2,869,228 of record NW_028317932.1, read on the forward strand.
CATGCTCAACTATCTGTCTCCAGTATACATTACTAGACGTAATGAATTGTCAGCTACCGCTTTGTGTGTCTTCAGATATTTTGTTGGTGCATCCATAAAATATCCATTTATCGTCCTTTTTAATGGTAACTGTCAAACTTACTGAATTAACTTTGCTGTGAAGAAAGATGGATGTCCACTACAAAGGCCTTCAATCTAGGTAGATTGCTGAAGGCTTATAGATGCAAGTGAATTGTCGATCACAGCATGTATTGGTATTCACTGCCAGCTGGCTTGAGTTGTCAAGTACAGCACTTTTTTTTAATCCTTGAGTTGATCCATGAGCAATGTTTAATAGCATTTCTTCTAAATATCAACTGCTCATTGAGGTTACCACCTCTTGGTAAATCTTGATAGGCAAAGGTTGATTTAACAAAATAAATCCTGATTTCCAGGCTTTATAGTACCCCACTTAACAAATCTTTAATCTGTGCAAGAATATGAACAATCTGGAAGGCTGATTACTGCTAATGTGAAGGGTCAAATTGTGGTTTGTCTAGAAAGAGTGAAATATTCAATGTGAAGATTCAAAGTATTCTCATTTCAAAATTTAGCACATAAGTTTCCACTGGCAGTGTAAAATATTGGAAATTAGTTTGTGGATTACCCAGGAAAAAAGTGGCCTACCATGGATCTGCGCTGAACATTTATGTTTCTACATAGAATCCGCTGTCATGTTGCAGGCAGAAGATTATTGGGGTTCCATTGTGGAGGGACCCCAGCATCTGGGAGCTGGAGAGTAATCGGAGATTTCATTGGTTTAGTTGAAAGAGGAAAATACCAATTAAATGACACCGGTGAATAATCTGTAATCTGTTTTAGTGAAGTTCGGAAATGTTTTTATATTTTAAATCTGTATTAATTTGGTAAATGCCTGTCTTTTGTCTTATTTTTTTCCCTCCAAATTACTGTTATACAGTTTCTTTACAGAGATATCACCGCTTTTGCTAAAAATAGTGAATATGTATTGGAGTTGAGACCAGTCCCTTTCCAGCATATCGTTGATTGGAATGTCAAGGTTCTGAGGAAGGGATATGAATGTCTGTCTGTTAGAGCGGCAGCTGCTCTCTGTCCATCAGGAAACCACATTTGGCAGTCCACGTTGTATTAATTAAACAAAAGATTCATTTCACAAGGGCCTCTCTGAAGGATTTGATACTGGAATGTTATCTCCATTGAGAATGCTTTCCTTCTCTGACTCTTTGGTTTTTTTTTTCCTCCTTCTCTAGGGTCTAAGTAAAATCTAATGCCATCCTTTCAGTTCAAAAATAAGAAAAATCTTGGGGCCTATAGCAGCATGCCACAGTTGTATTGCTAATTACACACTATGGTGTTGTTCCTATTCATGTCCAGTGATGATGATGAATGATGCGCAGAGCCCTCCTCTTTTGTGTTGATTTGCATATTTCTGTTCTTTATTCACAGAGATAAATTACATGAGACTGAGCTAAATTCACTCCCATGTCAATCAAATGTTTCTGGTGGGAGGGGGAGGGAGTTGTCTTTGCACCTGGCCAATGAAATCAATCTGGAGTAGTGTGTGTATGTGACAGCAGAGCACATTGAAATATACAGGATGAAAAGGGGTCGTGCTTGGTAGGGCTCTATAAGGCTTACGCATTGCCATTTGGAAATTAAAGCTTTACTTATACAAAATAAAGAAGCCATATGTTTAGACTTTGTTCACATAAACACTTTTTTGGACATTTTTGGCATATCCTATGTATAGAGGAAGAAAAAAATAAATGCTTTTGGTTTGCAGGTAATTTTTTTTTCCCTTAAAGTGATACTAAACCCAGGACCCTGCATTCGCTATATCTGGTCTCCCACAGTACACACAACATGGAAATGAATTATTTTAGTAAATATAAACTGCTAAATACCTTTTCTCATCAGCAGTTAGAACAGTCTTGTGACTTCAGCAGAGCACTGGTTAAAGCTTGTAGGAGGAGTTTTCTTTCTGCTCTGGGAGGATGTGAAAGTCCTGACTCTCTGTCTAGACAGTGCTTATTGGCCCTGTGCTGATCACATGCACTCTCCCAAGGAAAACAAACCCTTTCTAGCAGTACACACCAAACTGAGCATGTGCATGTGTTTACAGATTCAGATTTCAACAAGAGGAGGGGCAGAGAAGAGAGGATCAAACAGCCTTTTTACACAATGCAGAGGATTAACCCCTTAAGTTCTACAGAGAGTATTACAAGCATACTTTATTGCATACACTTTGAAGAGCCTCTAAAAGATTGCAGGTGCAATGATTGTCAGTAGACTTGTCTGCCCGTACCTCCCATAAGGGCAGACAGTTACTGGTGTCCAGGAAGATTAATGTACTCACCAGCGCGCTCGTAGTTTGAGAATTGCAAGCTGACAATAGTTTTAGTTCATTTATTCACAAAATGAATGAACAACGAATGATGAACCTGGAGGCCTGCACAGCCACGCTGTTTTTGAATTGTGACAGTGGGTGCTGGAAGAGGATCCCCGCCCGCTGTCACAGTGGGGGATCGAGTCAGGGTGTCGGCAGGTGATTTAGTAACCTGTTACATGTTATACTCTAAATATGGGTGTCACATGTTACTAAACGTGAACTTATCCTTTAAATGCACTCTATTGGCAAATGCATGGTTTTGAAAAGTTGTGCTAAGTTTTATAGAAATCAATAACTTTTCCATGGCTTCTGCTGCCAGCATTGGCTACAGTTAGTTAGCAAGCTTCCAAAGTTCTTTTGCAGTTAAGTGTCCAAATATGTATCTAGTTTACAGTATACTTGTACATGTGACAACAATTTACATGGCAACCTTTTTTAGTAAATACTTAAAATATAAATGGTAAAAACATAGCTGGAATACATGTGTGAGCTGCCTTACCTGCCAAACAAGGTTCTCAATTTGTAGTTTTCTACTTCAATGCAAAGTCGCCAGCACTCTAAATAGATGAGTTTCAAATGTTTATTGTGAAGAGAGTGTCATTTTGCATAAAAAACATTGTTTCAGGCTCTCACAGGATCCCTTTTTCAAGACAACATAGTGAGGTCTGTCACTGAGAATGGGAACCCGTAGGGCCCTGAAAAAATTTTCACAATTAATTTGTTAATTTGGAGTGCTGATGACTTCACATCATTGCATTTAGTTGTGGCACAGCACCATCCGTGACATTCACTTCGAGCACCCATCATCATAAGGTCTAGTATTGTGAGGAGTGCTGCTTCTGTTTGGACTTAAAAGAGTTTTCTCAACTGAAGTTGAAGCAGCCTAGTCAAGGCTGTAATTGGGTAGTGAAGGATGGACAGCTTACTGATGAGGTCATCTCTTTGTTCTTCCTTCCAGTCCAAAAACTATGGTGTTGCATAACTGTCTACATGTAAATGAGTCTTTGCAGAAAAACTGCTCTGCTCAGCCTAATGGCAATAGGTGTAGATCTTTTTATTCCATCTATAAGCAAGCATGTAACTTTTTCTTGCTCTGAGGTGTACAGCATTAGCGTTCCTTATGTCAGTATTTATGCCAATATCATCCCCGATATGGGAAGAATTTTGTGCTGTACTACTGATGGCTCAATTGAAAGATGGAGGAGAAGGTAAGTTGAAATTGCAGTTTAGCATTTATTCTGTTCTAATTACTACTTTTCATTGTACCATGTTACAGTATGTATGTGCCAATAAACAGGTTGGATATTTAGAAAAGAGAATAAAGACTTCTCCACGTCTATTCATGGAGCCCATAGGCAGGTTTAGCACCATTTTCAGTTTAGGTCTGCTCACATGCACTTGGCGTATTTCCAGTTTTGCCATCAAATTTGATAATCCCCCACTATATGCTAGTTATGTGTTGCCATTTACACACCATACCTAATAATTAAAAAAAAAATTTTTGTTACCTTTTCTAGTTTTCTTTGCAGCAGGTTAATACATAGGACTCTGTCGGCAGGCTGAAATTTTTCAGAATAGCTTGAGATGAGCAATTATCGGACAGACTAAGGGATTTTTTTATTTTTTATTTTTTTTAAAGCATTAAAATACAGTGTACTGCTGAGGTCTTGAGATCTTAAACCCTTTGTTAGAACAGGCGGTCTGGACATTTAGAATACATCTGATAATGACAACCTGCCAGCATGGTACAGACCAGGTTCATTCTGGTAAACATAACTCCCAAGCCCCCTCCTTAACCCCATTATGTTGGCTGCAGCTGGTGCTTTAAATGGGCAGTGGTGCCCAGATTGGCTGTGAATGCATGTGATGACATCGAGAATCCCACCTGCTGGCTTCTGATTGTCAGTTGTTGACCGTGAGCTGTTGGCGAGCAGCTCCGTCACTATTTTGGGGGCGTTGGTGGAGCTGCAACTGGACATTAAGGCTCACCCATTGTATTTATGCATAGTGCTGTTGTAAAAGGGTTATCATTACATTAAGTGTAAGTTCACCATTTCAGGAAAAATGAAAAGGTGAACAAGCACATCCCTGCTTTGCTTACCTTTGCAGGAGGTGAGCTTACAGTGCCCACGTAGCAGGTGTACCGGTCCAGGGATATGAAATCCTTGCCCCCCCCCCCCCCTTCTTTTTGCAAGGCTTCCAGGATGGATCAGAGCAACTCTTGCTTACACAGAGCTTCAATCTGCTGTAATCTGTCCCGGAGGAACTGCAGAAAGAAGAGGTAGAGGAAAAAGGATTTCACATTCCTAGACCGCTACACCAGCTATGTGAGCACTAGCCGCTCATCCCCCACAGAGGTAAGTACAGAGAGGACAGGGGGGTTGAGAAGGGAGTATTTTGTTCACCTCTTACATTTTTTTCTGAAAAGATGAGCTAACCCTTTAAATCTTGCATTAACAATAAACCCTTCCCTTTGCCCATGCAGAGGGACATTGTATTCTGACAGCGGGACCCACCACTGTCAGAATACACTGATCAGCGGCTGCAGTCGATGATCAACAAATGTTTTAAAAATTTTGACTTCTGTCAAACCGGGACTGCCACACACACTGATTCCCTGCTGAAACATGAATTTCAACCAGAGTATAGGCAGCTTAAACTTCAAAATTACTTGAAGTTCACATCGTGCTATAGACCTCTTCTCAGGGCTAGTCTGGAGGAACCAAACACTGCCACATGAGCACGGTAAGTCTCCAGCTCTTTCCTGCCAGTAGCTGAATGGAGTGATGTAGAAGTGAGGAGAGAGTATTATATGCTGCTGAGATGGGGGAGCCAGCTAAACCTTTTACTTTGCTCTGCATAGACAAAGGAATGGTTCACTTTAAGTTGCATATGTTGGGCTTTAGAATGGAGGAACAATGGAAAAATGTACTGGATGGGAGCTTTTGACCAAAGTTTCCAAGGAAACAACAAATACAAATGCAGCTTAATGCATGTGAAATGCATTAAAGCAAATGTAAAGTATATGCATTTTCTGGATGATTGGTGTGGATGGGGTCTAAGTAGCCATTTTCTGGCAGTTCAGAGGCATTTGTGTTAATGATTGACTTCAGCGAGTGAAGCTCAAAGAATTTGTTACATTTTAATCTTACAGTATTAAAACTGTAGTTTATCATCATTTGAATATCATTTGAACTTTAATCCTAATCACCTGATATACATACATATATACATCTATATTTTTATCTTGGAGAGATAACAGGCTGGAGCAGGTAATCATTGCCTTTTCATAAAAATGCTTGTTGCAGCCAACATCAATGGCTGTCCGTCATTAAGTGTAATAAAACTTTCACTCTCCAATCTTATTGTACAGATGTTTGAGTCTGTTTCAGATTCTTGTACGTATATTGAAGCATTTGGTATGTCATTTAAAGACCTGGGATTTTAGACATTGCTCTAGAGTCCTATCTAAGTCCCCCGGGAAGGAAGAATTGGCTCCTGGTTGTATTTTACTTGTCTCTGCTCACAAAAACGAGTCCATTCTCATAAAACCTTGTATTGGTTAAAGTGAATGCCCTTGACAATCATTCTTTTTTGTGTGTGTGCTTTTATCTAGAAGCTATCGGCGCATCACTATGAATCTCAGCAGGGAGTGTGGTAAATTGCCGGTGTAACTTTCACTGAGAGTTGATATGATCATACCATTTTCCTTGACAACTCTTCACAAATAAAAACAATTTGTGATCATTCATGGTGACTTTTTCACACTCTTTAACCTCTACTGTTGACCAAAAAAGGAAACTGAATTGCATCAAAACATCATGATATTCAGACACTTTGTTTTATATTGCAGATGATAAAGCATGTTACAGAACTTGCCATGTAGTATTCTTTGCATAGCTGTAAACTGTGGAATAACAACTTTTGACCAGGGTTCATAGAGATTGCTAGGGGTTTCTCAAGCAGCCGCTGATTTACCTCCCATCTGATGGAGCCTGCAGAATTTTGGGTCCTGTGCCACTTGCAGATATCTTTTGCTGTCCATAAGGGTGGCATTCTGACCACCACTGTAAGGGGGGGCATTCTGCCCACTGAACACCAGTGTAAGGGGATTTCTTCCTAGTGACCCCAGATGAATTCATTTTAGTAGGGTTCAGTGAGAACCCTACTAAAAAAGGTTGGGAGGCTGCTCTACATGAAAGCTTCACTGGATTAGGCCATAAAAATCCAATCCTGCCCCTTATTTGATAGAAAGATGAGAGGGCTTCTGGGTGTCAGACGTTCTTTGATAGTATTTTCACCTTTGCAGTCAAATTTCAGATGCCCCCACTATATATTTGTGTTCTCATTCTCACAGCATGTTAGGGAATAGTTTGAGGGGCAGTTTTTTTTTTTGTGATCTTTGCCCTTTGCTAGAACAGTGTGCACAACAACTGACATAATTAAGATCTGCTTGCACAGTACAGACATGGTTAATTATGGTTCATTTCTTTCTCTCCATACATAGAAGAGAGCTAAGTAAGAATTTTTGGCAAGTTAAAAGGCAAGGAGCACTTTTTCAGTATATTTTGTTTAAAGTGATTATTAAAGTCTTTGTCTTTATAAAAAAAAAAAACATGTTCTTCTTACCTGCTCTGTGCACTGGTTTTGCATAGAGCAGCACTGATCCTCCTCCTCGGCTGTGTGTCCATTCACACACACACAACCTCGGCTTGGCTCTTCCCTCTCCTCCTGATTGGCTCACTGTCTGTGATTGACAGCAGAGGGACCCAGTGAGACCCAGGGGGCTGCTGCACACAATGGTTTTTACCTTCTTGTATAGAATGCATGAAAGTAAAAAGCCTTGAACCTTTAGAACCACTTTAAAGTAGGTAAAGTAAGCTATGTAAATGGATTTGTGTAACAATTATAAAGTAGGTCCCAATTTGACTGCAAAAGCAGAAATACACTTTAGGGCACAATGAGATTTTAGAGTGGCAAAATCTGCGTGTTGCCGGCTCTACAGTCACTCCTTGAGGTCTCTCACCCCTACTTTCCCCATAATGTTAAATAAATTGAAAATCCACTAGGAATCATCATAGGGTTCACAATGGCTGGCCAGTTTTGCTGGGGTCTCAAGCAAATTATTTTTGCTAATTGAGTTTTAAAGGATAGGGGAAGTCTAAATGCACCAAAAGAACACCACCTCAACCTAAATTTTGAATGATCAGATCTTTAAAGTGGAACTGCAGTAAAAGACATATATGTCATTCTAGTTATGCATTTACTAAAAAAGAAAAGTATATTTCTAAATACTGCTAGAATAAGGGGAGGAGTTCTGTCAGTCTTCCAAAAACATTACCTAAAGTTACTTGGAAAGTGGTTTGCTTATTCATAGTCCATTGAGCAAAGTGATGCTGTCATTTACCTTTCTCGTTCCCACGCTGTCAGGCTTCTGGGTTCTTGGTGGTGCCATGGCCAATGAGGTCATCGGTGAGTGCCTCTTACATGAGCCATGACTATTTAAGGAAGCTTCCTTTCTGTGCTTTAATGCCTGAGCAACTTTTACATCAAGCTTTAACTTGTGACTTCCTGCCTGTTTACTATGATTGATCTCCTGTGTACTGACCTCAGCTTTCTCTCTGAGATTTATTTGTCTGCTACCTGCCTTGACCTGATGCCTGTTTCCTGAATCATCTTATTGCCACTGCCCATTTCTGACTCCCTTGTACTCCTGCATTGCTTCCATATCTGCTTGCGCGGGTTATTCTCTGCACGTTGAGCAGAGTGAACTTAGAGGTTGCATACTTTAGGTGCCCTGGTGAAAGCCCATTTGTGCTGAGACTCTACACCCCACACCATGTGCCCAAACAAGAGCTTACTTTCAAACAGCAAGTAGTAGAATGCAAAATGCACACCTAGATGGGACTCATGGAAAATCAAAGGTTAGTCCAGTTGTTGTGACCTAGTTGATCCCTCTTTGTACCCACCTTTTGCCTGGGAGTGCTGTGAAATCTGGTTTAGGGGACATGTGTTTAGAGAAGTCAGACTCCTATTGAACTCAATGGAGACATCAATGGCAGTGAACAGAGCATATTTCATTTCACATTCCTGGAGCCAGGAGGAGGTTGACTATCCTAGAAGTCAGTCTTTCTTGAAAATATGAGGCGGGTTTCGTGCACCCCTTTATTCTGAAAAAAAAAACAAAAAAAAAACAAGCACAGCGGCATAGCGTATTATTTCAGTGTACCATTTATTGAAGAATAAAAATAAATCTACTCGTTAACACCATGTCAAGCAAAAGCTCATCAGGATATCAGAGTTTTAGTCCTCTCTGCATGCTTCTAAGCTTGGGAAGACACCACCAGTATCCAAACTGGCTTACGTGTTTCGAGGGTCGTACCCTCTTCCCCACTTTGCCTCAGTATAACCCTCAAAACATATAAGCCAGTTTAGATCCAGGTAGTGTCCTCCCAAGCCCCAGAGCATGTGGAGTGGACTGATTAACTCTGATATCTTGATGAGCTTTGCTTGACATGGTGTTTATGGGTTGATTAATTTTTAGTCTTCAATAAAGGGTACATTGGGATAATGCGCTAGGCTGGTGTGCCCTCTTTTTGTTGTATTTTTGTAGTGTCATTTGTGCTTCCCCAGTCCTAAGAGGGCAGCAAAGCATGGTGTGTCCATTGTTCCAGTGGAGAAGCAGATATATTTGAAGAACTTGTGCGACAACACCACCACACTCATGCACAGGAGGTGCTTTTGTCTAGTTGTACCCTTTATCCTGGGCTAGGGATTCACCAAGAAAGACTGGTCAAGTACTGAAGGTTTCAGCACAGTGCACTTCAGAGTTTTGTTAATTTATGACCCGGTCTCAAAAAACTATTTTGGAAGTTATTTGCTGCGGCAAAGCAAGTTACCTAGAAAAATGACAGCCAAATACCTCTACGATATCATTATACTTAACATGTATTGATATATGTTGTTTTTAAAAAAAAAACCTAATGGGCACAATTCGAATCCATTTAAACTGTTATTGACTGGTTAAAAGGTTAAAAATCACACTCCTCAAATTACAGCTTTCGAATACCACATTTATCTTGTAGGTAGATACACCTACTTTTGGCATCAGCTGTGCTAAATTGTTAAAAGTGCTCTGTACCAGCTCGTGTTTCAGCTTGTAACTGCTATGCAAACTCCATTACATTCCTGCAGGAAAATAATACATAAAATTAAATATAAAACATAGCAGCTGGGCTTCAAGTGAGTTGGCTGTAACTTAATTTCATTGTATGCACATTACCTGCAAAACAGCATCTACTTAAACTTTCGTTATTAGGTTGTTATTATAATGTCTGCAAACTTCAGTGATTTTAAACCGTAAGACAGAACGAGAGCACAAAACAAAGTATGATGTTTTTCCACAGTTGTACGAGCTGTATTACTTATATGGTCAGGCTGTCTTCTGTTCTACATGCACTTCTGCGTTGTTTAAATTAGGGGTCTCCAAATTTTGTAAACAAAAGGCCTGTTTTACTGTGGTTTAGACTTTAGGGGGGTCGGACCGTAGCCAGTGCCCCATCATTGGTATTAGGAAAAATATTAGTTCCCTTTCGTTGATGTCAGTGGAAGGAATATTGCCCCATCTTTGGTGTCAGTGGGAGGAATAGTGCCCCATCTTTGGTGTCAGTGGGAGAAATGGTGCTCCATCGTTGGTGTCAGTGGAAGGAATAGTGCCCCATATCAGTTGGAGGAATAGTGCCTCAAGGGCTGAATAAAGGTGTGCAAGAGGCCACAGTTTGCAGACTACTGGTTTAAATGATTGGCATGTTTAAAAGCCGATGCTCTAGAACAGGGGTCTACAAACTTTCCAAGCAAAGGGTCAGTTTACTGTCCTTCAGGCTTTAGGGGGACCAGACCATGGCCAGTGGAAGTAGAAAAAGCTCTGGAATCTGTGCCCCATCATTGGTTTTAATGGGAGAAATTGTGCCCCATTATTGATATCAATGAGAAAAATAGTACCCCATTGTTGATATCAATTTGAAGAATAGTGCCCCCGGGCCACAGTTTGGTGAGCACTGCTCTAGAATTTAATGATTGTCGTTTAAGAATTTTGTAAAGCCAATGTAGAACAGGTTTACCATTTGTCAACATTTTTGGGGGTGGTTTGGTTCAGCTGAGCTGAACTTCATTTGAATGCCTATAAAAAATATATGAACATTGCAACTCCAGTAGGATTCAGGTTTTCTTGTAATCATTCCACCCCCTTCCCCAGGAAACAGAACGGTTACTGTATCTGCTTAAAAAAATATTACCTTGAGCTGAGCCTTAATTTGTTTTCTTTACTTGTGTAAAGTTCATCTAAGGCCCCTTTTCACATGGGCAATTTGATCAGGTCCAGCTGTCAATTTTTCAGACAGTCCTGATCAGATGGCCAAGGTATCCCTATGGATCAGTGAGTGAAAAAGGACTTGTGGACCGCCTACCTCTGATCTGGTTTGCTAAAAACAATTGGAAGGTGATCCCATCTCCTCCACGTTAGTGGATCGGATCGGATGGCAGTCAGGTGTAAACGGGCACAAGATACACTCAACCACCCATAGAGCAGAGCGGGCTCTGTCCATGTCCGCTCTGCATTAACTGAGCTAACACAGACCTGTCATCCCCCTGCTCTGCTCTGATCAGCAGGGGATTAGTGGACAGATCTTTTCCTGAGCAAATCAGATCTGCCCCTAAATCTTCTAGTCCGGATGTCTATAAACTGCTACCTACGGGCTTGATGTGGCCCTTTGCTTGCCTTTATCCTGGCCTTGGGGCACTTTTCCTTTCACTGAGATGAGGCACTATTGTTGACACCAAAGATGGAGCACTATTTCTTCCACTGACACCAACAGTGGGGTACTACTATTCCTATCATTGACACAAGAGATGGGGCACCATTCCTCTCACTGACACCAATGATGTAATTTTGAATTCCCTTTGACCACCAAGCCTATGGCATTGTTTACTCCTACCGATGCCAGGGCATTTTCTACTCCTACTGGCCACAGTCTGGCCCCCTAAAGTTTGAAGGGCAGTAATTTGGCCTGTTGTTTCTAAAGTTTGGAGAAACCATTCTAGTCCATCTAAAACTGCTGTCTTCACAAATTGACAGAAATGTTGTCAAATGGTGGCTCTACTGCTCCTCTGTATATACGGTAGTGAGTGTAGCCACCGTAATACAGGAAGTGAATTATTGGCCAGAACACAGGTGAAAATAAAGGGGAAAAAAAGCTTAAATAGAGAACCAATGCAGCCACCACATCTAGAGGTCAGTAAGTTGCAATATATTACATTTTTGTTTTTGGTGCCTTTTATGTAGAGATGCATTATTAAAATGCTCTGGTTGTCTCATGGGAAACAAGTGTTTTCTTTCCTGGTTCAGCCCTTTCAGCTTTAACATCCAAAGGGAAGAGAATTATTATTATTATTATTATTATACAGGATCTATATAGCGCCAACAGTTTGCACAGCGATTTATAAAATGATGGCTACAAAAGGAAACGAAATTCAGATCCCTCTGTGTATATCCTCAGAGATGCACTGTATTGCCAGAAGTATTGAGTTACCCCTCCAAATCATTGGATTCAGGTGTTCCAATTACCTGCATTGCCACAGGTGTATAACATCAAGCACCTAGGCATGCAGACTGCTTCTACAAACATTTGTGAAAGAATGGGTCGTTCTCAGGAGCTCAGTGAATTCAAGCGTGGTACCGTGATAGGTTGCCACCTGTGCAATAAGTCCATCCGTGAAATTTCCTTGCTACTAAATATTCCACGCTCAACTGTTAGTGGTATTATAACAAAGTGGAAGCAACTGGGAACAACAGCAACCCAGCCATGAAGTGGTAGGCCACATGAAGTGACAGAGCGGGGTCAGCGCATGCTGAAGCGCACAGTGCGCAGAAGTTGCTAACTATTAAGCAGAGTCAATAGCTAAAGACCTCCAAACTTTGTGTGGCCTTTAGATAAGCACAACAGTGTGTAGAGAGCTTTATGAAATGGGTTTCCATGGTCAAGCAGCTGCATCCAACCCTTACATCACCAAGTACAATGCAAAGCATTGAATGCAGTGGTGGGGATGTGTTCTCTGGATTGATCAATCGTGTTTCTTTGTCTGGCAATCCTATGTATGTGTCTGGGTTTGGCAGTTGCCAGGAGAACACTTGCATGACTTCATTGTGCTCAGTGTAAAGTTTTGGTGTAGGGCTGTTTTTCAGGGGTTGGGGTTGGGCTTGGCCCCTTCGTTCCAGTGAAGGGAACTTTTAAGGCTTCAGCATACCAAGACATTTTGGACAATTTCATGCTCCCAACTTTTTGGGAACAGTTTGGGGATGGCCCCTTCCTGTTCCAACATGACTGCTCACCAGCGCACAAAGCAAGGTGCATAAAGACATGGATGAGTGAGTCCTGACCTCAACCCAATAGAACACCTTTGGGATAATTTAGAGCGGAGACTGCGAGCCAGGCCTTCTCATCTGACATTGGTGCTTAACATCACAAATGTGCTTCTGGAAGAATGGTCAAACTTTCCCATAGACACACTCCTAAACCTTGTGCACAGCCTTCCCAGAAGAGCTGAAGGTGTTATAGCTGCAAAGGGTGGGCCAACTCTGTATTGAACCCTATGGACTAAGACTGGGATGCCATTAAAGTTCATGTGCGTGTAAAGGCAGGTGGCCCAATACTTTTGGCAGTATAGTGTATGCGGACCCATAAGCTCGTTTATTTTCGGAGATAGGAACATTATCATTTTTATAAAATGCATTAAGTGATGTTCCTATTTTTAAGATGCATATCATTTTATTTGATGCATAACGACCACATACTTGCATTTGAAAACCTGAGTAAACTAACAGTAATAATGTCTGTCGTGACTAACAGAAGTAGAAGAATGCTAAGCGTTTCATTTTATCCACACTGCATATAAGTGAAAATTGCTGATAGATACCCATTTATTGCTAGAGCTAGGTGCATAGATAGATTGATGGACTATGAAATGTTAATATACAGTGACAGGTTGATTTCAGGAAAACGTAGCTGTTGTTTACTCTGATGGCAATCCTTGAAACTACTCTAACTGCAAGACGGGTAATTTGACCGTGGTCATTCAGTCTGCACCTCATTTGATCCACATTGCATGCTTTTCAAATAAGGCAATTTAAGTAGCTGCCAATCAACAGGAGGACTTCAGCATGAAATTCCAGCTGAAACTAGTTTTGCCCAATTTCTTTTTCACTTTAGAAAATAGTAATAGTTGTGCAAAGCTGATAAGTGTAAGCAGGAAGACGCTGCAATAATTTGTGCACACAACATTTAGTTTCACTGCTACCTCCTACAGTACTAGCAGATGCTATCTGCAATACATTCATGGTGTTTACATCAATCTCTCTGGCTTCAGATGTCCTCTTGAAGCATATTTCAGCTTATCTTTAAAGGCTTCTAAATAAGAGTGTCTGTTATTGTGTATAAGAGAGCAGTCCACATCACCCACCTTTTATAGACTGATCATGTCCTGTAGATGTGAATCTGTAAAAAAAAAAAAAAAAAGAATAAAATATATATATATATATATATATATATATATATATATACACAGTGGGGCAAAAAAGTATTTAGTCAGCCACCAATTGTGCAAGTTCTCCCACTTAAAAAGATGAGAGAGGCCTGTAATTGGCATCATAGGTAGACCTCAACTATGAGAGACAAAATGAGAAAAAAAATCCAGACAATCACATTGGCTGATTTGGAAAGAATTTATTTGCAAATTATGGTGGAAAATAAGTATTTGGTCAATATCAAAAGTTCATCTCAATACTTTGTTATATATCCTTTGTTGGCAATGACAGAGGTCAAACGTTTCCTGTAAGTCTTCACAAGGTTGGCACACACTGTTGCTGGTAGGTTGGCCCATCCTCCATGCAGATCTCCTCTAGAGCAGTGATGTTTTGGGGCTGTCGCTGGGCAACTCGGACTTTCAACTCCCTCCAAAGGTTTTCTATGGGGTTGAGATCTGGAGACTGGCTAGGCCACTCCAGGACCTTGAAATGCTTCTTACGAAGCCACTCCTTCGTTGCCCGGGCGGTATGTTTGGGATCATTGTCATGTTGGAAGACCCAGCCATGTTTCATCTTCAATGCCCTTGCTGATGGAAGGAGGTTTGCACTCAAAATGTCATGATACATGGCCCCATTCATTCTGTCCTGTACATGGATCAGTCATCCTGGTCCCTTTGCGGAGAAACAGCCCCAAAACATGATGTTGCCACCCCCATGCTTCACAGTAGGTATGGTGTTCTTTGGATGCAACTCAGCATTCTCTCTCCTCCAAACACGACGAGTTGTGTTTCTACCAAACAGTTCTATTTTGGTTTCATCTGACCATATGACATTCTCCCAATCCTCTTCTGGATCATCCAAATGCTCTCTAGCAAACTTCAGACGGGCCCGGACATGTACTGGCCTAAGCAGGGGGGCACGTCTGGCACTGCAGGATCTGAGTCCCTGGCGGCGTAGTGTGTTACTGATGGTAGCCTTTGTTACGTTGGTCCCAGCTCTCTGCAGGTCATTCACTAGGTCCCCCCGTATGGTCCTGAGATTTTTGCTCACCGTTCTTGTGATCATTTTGACCCCACGGGGTGAGATCTTGCGTGGAGCCCCAGATCGAGGGAGATTATCAGTGGTCTTGTATGTCTTCCATTTTCTAATTATTGCTCCCACAGTTGATTTGTTCACACCAAGCTGCTTGCCTATTGCAGATTCAGTCTTCCCAGCCTGGTGCAGGTCTACAATTTTGTTTCTGGTGTCCTTCGACAGCTCTTTGGTCTTCACCATAGTGGAGTTTGGAGTGTGACTGTTTCAGGTTGTGGACAGGTGTCTTTTATACTGATAACAAGTTCAAACAGGTGCCATTGATACAGGTAATGAGTGCAGGACAGAGGAGCCTCTTAAAGAAGAAGGTACAGGTCTGTGAGAGCCAGAAATCTTGCTTGTTTGTAGGTGACCAAATACTTATTTTCCACCATAATTTGCAAATAAATTCTTTTCAAATCAGCCAATGTGATTGTCTGGATTTTTTTTTCTCATTTTGTCTCTCATAGTTGAGGTCTACCTATGATGCCAATTACAGGCTTCTCTCATCTTTTTTAGTGGGAGAACTTGCACAATTGGTGGCTGACTAAATACTTTTTTGCCCCACTGTATGTGTGTGTATATTATTATATATATATATATATATATATATATACACACACACAATATTGTATTGGGACACTCATCCAAATCATTTGGGTTCAGGTGTTCCAATCACCTCCATGGCCACAGGCATATAAAATCAAGCACCTAGGCATGCAGACTGCTTCTACAAACATTTGTGAAAGAATGGGTCACTCTCAGGAGCTCAGTGAATTTAAGCATTTTACCGTGATAGGTTGCCACCTGTGCAATAAGTCCACCCGTGAAGTTTCCTTGTTACTAAATATTCCACGGTCAACTGTTGGTGGTATTTAACAAAGTGGAAGCAACTGGGAACAACAGCAACCCAGCCACAAAGTGGTAGGCCACATAAAGTGACAGAGCAGGGTCAGCGCATGCTGAAGCGCGCAGAAGTCGCTAACTGTTAAGAAAGTCAATAGCTAAAGACCTCCAAACTTTGTGTGGCCTTTAGCTAAGCACAACAGTGTGTAGAGAGCTTTATGAAATGGGTTTCCATGGTCAAGCAGCTTTGTGGGAACAGTTTGGGGATGGCCCTGCCTGTTCCATCATGACTGCACACCAATGCACAAAGCAAGGTCCATAAAGACATAGATGAGTGAGTTTGGGGTGGAGGAACTTGACTGGCCTGCACGGAGTCCTGACCTCAACCCGATAGAACACCTTTTGGATGAATTAGAGCGGAGACTGTGAGCCAGGCCTTCTCGTCCAACATCCGTGACTGACCTCACAAATGCGCTTCTGGAAGAATGATCAAACATTCCCATAGACACACACCTAAACCTTGTGGACAGCCTTCCCAGAAGAGCTGAAGCGTTTATAGCTGCAAAGGGTGGGCCAACTCAATATTGAACCCTACGGACTAAGACTGGGATGCCAGTAAACTTCATGTGCATGTAAAGCCAGGCCTCCCAATACTTTTGGCAATATAGTGTGTGTGTGTGTGTATGTGTGTATATATATATATATATATATATATATCTCTAACACACACACACACACACACACACACATATATATACACACGCACACACGTGTACCTAGGTTTTCGAATACCTCGGTTAACGTAATTTTCGGTTTACAAATGAAAATCCTTTGAAAATGATGCCTCGGTTTAAGAATTGTTTACAAATGATTTTCACAATACAAAGTTTGTCGGTGCTGATTTTTAACTGCAATTGCTGGCTTTTTTTTTTTCTTAACTATAGCTCACAAGATTAGCTGTCACTTTCCCCGGATGAAGCTAGTTAACTTAACTGAAAACATCCTGCCTTTTGATTGTTTACATAATGAAATCCCAACACTTCCTAAATATTTTTTCACCACCTTAAAAGTCTTATGCTTAATGAAACCATCTAAGTCTATTGGCCACTATTGTCTCCTTGCCCACCCAATGATTTCTGGAGGGGTGCCTCTTTGCCTCATTCTTAGACACAAATCTAGCATACCCCTGTACGTCCACCATCTTCCCGGAAGATGGTGACTCTAAGCCTTGCTCATCCACCACTGTCATGGGAAAACATTCAGCTAGCTGCATAGAAAATCACCACCGGCAATGTTTGACATGATTCTCCACAGCTTTCCCACTCTGTTCTAAACAATTCGTAGTCGACAACTTTATATGTAGTATTTCTTCTGGATTGTGCTTTGTACATGACTAGTCCTTTTTAAAGAAATATGTACTGCAAGTAGCTTTTAACACTTTGTTTTTGAGTCCTTTAAATGTGTACAACTAACCTTAAACTCTTGGACATCAAGGACCTACTGATAGGCTTTCAGTAATATAGTAGAGGCTTTTTGACTGGTTGAGGACTTGACTATTTTAAAATCTTTATGTAATAAAACAGGAAAAAATTGCAAGGAATAGAGCAATATTCAATCCATGTCCTGTGCCTTCCTTAAAATGTATGTAGAGCCAAAAAAGTTTTTTTTCTGACCCTTTTTCAGACTTTTATTTGTGTCTTGTCCCCAAAGATTTTCTACTTAAACTGTTGTCAGTAGGTAGGAAAGTGAGGGAATATCTTTTTAAAGGAGTCCTAGATAGCGGTTGCAAAAATAACTGACAGTGATTCTAATCCTTTTTCACTAAAGAAGAGCATGTTTATTTCTGTCTGTGGTGTTGGAGAATTCCCCCTACATCCTCTCTGGTAAAATGTCAGCAGGACAGGAAGTTAGGGGAAATCTCTGTAGCAGATAGCCATATAAGCCTGACCAGAGGTATTTACCTTCCTCTCTATACCCAAAACAATGCAAAAGGTTTTGGCTGGGCTAATACTTTAGCTTTTCCAATTTTGCATTAGATATTCCAAATTGTTGTGAAAATCTGGTGCTTCACACTGACGCAACATTTCTGGTACTGTGACAAAATTACACTACAATGCGAAGTGTATGGCCAGATCCCCCCCCAAATTAGACCCTGGGTTTTATAATGGCTGGTTTTATAATGGCTTTCTCGTCACTTTTCAAAAGACAGATGTATAAAAGTGTATGCCAAAAGTATCTACAGCCACCAATTGACATCTCACTTTAATCTGCTATAGAGCCACGAAAAGGAAAAGTGAGTCGACAGAAGGAGCTCAGAATGTTATTAAAGTGTATATCAGACGGAGAATAGCCAGGGTCCTACTGTGATCCAGGGTAAAATAGATTTGCCCTCATTTCCTGTTGTGCTGACAATGTTTTACCAGGCAGAATGTGAGGTGTACTCTCTGAATGCAACATGGATACGAAGGATCAGTGCAGTTAAGTCGGAGAAAGCTAGAAAGCCCCCCCCCTCCCTTTTTTTCCTGTTTCAAAGATCAGGAAGTGAGGGTGAATCTCCCCAATGGCGGCCCAAACGGTAATAAGCAATTTCCTGTTTTTGGTTAAGTTTCTTTTACACTGTTTGTCTCATTTTGTATCATCAGTTCAGTTACGTTTTTTATGTCCACTGCCAATGCAAGTATGGCTGCAAAAACGGACTGTTTGTCCATTTACATCCGTTTTTACATCCGTTTTTTCATCCGTTCTACCAAAATTGGGTTTTGATCCATTTCAAAAAACGGATGTTGACAGATAAGGATGTAAATGAATGAACGCCTTTTTGAAAGGGGCCTTAAACTGATCTGGAAGTGAGGGCGAATTTCCCCAACAGCAGTCCAGACAGTAGTGAATGATTTACTGTTTGATTAAAATGTTGGCAGAAGGTCCGGAGGTGGGGGTAAATCTCCCCAACAATGGCCCAGACATCAGTAAACAATTTACTGTTTGGTTAAAATGTTGTCAAAAGAGGAGGAAGGGAGGATGAATCTCCCCAACAGCAGTCCAGATAGTAGTAAAAGCAGAATGACTTCTAGTCCTTTCTCACTCCATTCCACTTCAAAACTAAATGAAATGGCTGGAGATTCATTCCACGGAAGAGTAGTATAGCATGGATAGATAAGCACAGAGATGGCTGTTATTATTCTGTCCATAGATAACATCTTCCTAAATGCCTGAGATGTCAATGACGTAATCAGGGAAACTGAGGTGACAATAAGGCACTGACAGGAGCTTCTGTAAAAAAAAAAAAAAAAAAAAAAAATACAAGGAATCATTCATGTCCTGAACTGGTACAACTGGTGTATTATTTTTTTTTTTCTCCTTTAAACAAAGGAGCTATGTGGCATGTTTTTTTCCTAAGTGGAGGCCTGTACAATTTAATCCGCATTACAACTATGGGCTATTATGTGCCTTTGAAGTGTCATGTGTTCCTGATGCTAAAATGGAAGATCAAAGGCTCACTGACCCATAAGGCAGGCTTGACGGTGATGAGATGTGAAGGGGAAAGCGTTTGAATTGTGGTGCATTATAAATGGGTAATGTTTATTCTCGGCGATCACTGTAACACATTCCCGAACTACGTGCAATGTGAGAACATACACAGTAACAAATATACCCACAAACGGGCAGATGCCCACCTCTGTGGATCACTTGAGTCCTTTTAACTTTGTGAACTCCGAGGCTTAAAAATATTCTCCACATATATTGATAACAAGTGTCTTCTGGGTCATTCAGATACATTTTCTATATAGACGCATTCCACCAAGCAGTATATACACAGTGCTCAGCATAAATGAGTACACCCTTTTTGAAAAGTAAGATTTTAATCAATAGCTCAATGAAAAATTTCCAAAATTTTTAAAAAACTGAGTTTTATAGGAACATTTGTTTAGCTCATTACATGAAAATAAGGTTAATAATATAACCTAGATTACAAAATCTTTAGTTTTACTCAAATTAGTTGATGCAAAAATGAATACCCCCCACAACAAAAACTACAACATCTAGTATTTTGTATGACCTCCATGATTTGTAAGGACAGCACCAAGTCTTCTAGGCATGGGATGAACAAGTTGGCAACATCTCTCTTTTTCCATTCTTCAAGAACGACCTCTTTTAGAGCCTGGATGCTGGATGGAGAGTGATGCTCAACTTCTCTCTTCAGAATTCCCCATAGGTATTCGATTGGGCTCAGATCAGGAGACATGCTTGGCCACTGAATCCCTTTCACCCTGTTGTTCTTCAGAAATGCAAGTGGCCTTAGATTTGTGTTTTGGATCATTGTCATGTTGGAAAAGTGCACAACGACCAAGATTGATGGTAGCAGCTTTTCTTTCAATATAGAGCATTACATCTATGAATTCATGATACCATCAATGAAATTCAGCTCCCTGACACCAGCAGCACTCATACTGCCCCACAAAAGGACACTGCCACCACCATGGTGGTACAATTTTGAAGCCATCAGTTCCAAAAACATTCATCTTGGTCCCATCACTCCAGAGAACAGAGTCCCAGTAGACTTATTCAGCATGGGTCCTAGCAAATTCTAGGCGGGCTTTTTTGTGCATGGGCTTTAGGAGAGGCTTCCTTTGTGGATGAAACCCATGCATGGCATTCCTCTGCAGTGTACGCTGTATTGTGTCATGGGAAACAATCACCCGTTTGGCTTTCTACTTTAGCTAACTTCAGTGAACTTGCATGGTGATTTTCTTCAACCCTTCTCAACAGAAGACGCTCCTGTTGAGGTGTTAACGTTCGTGGACGGCCTGGACATCTCTGTGAGATGGTTGCAGTTCCATCTTACATTTTGGATCACTTTGGCTACAGTATTCTGACTGATAAGTAAAGCTTTGCTGATCTTCTTGTAGCCTTCACCTTTCTTGTGTAAAGAAATTGTTTTTTTTCTCAGGCCTTTTGACATTTCTCTTCCATGTGGGCAATTGCTGACAGCATGAAATGGGAAGGGGTTTTCCTTGTTAGTAATGCCCTTTGTTAATCAACTGTCTGCTGGACACCTGTTTAATGAATAATTAGACTCACCTGTAGTTGAATTATTGTTTAATTACAATTTTTTCTTGTCCTATATTCATTTTTGCAACATGGTTTTGAACGAATTTGTTAGGAAAAATACTTTTTTGTGTGTGCAAATTAACAAATCTTGTTTGCAGCCAATGGCCTGCATTTGGGGAGGCGGGGGGGGGGGGGGATTTTGTAGTATGGCGTTCCGTAGAAAATGTTGATTCTGAAAGGAAAGTAAAGGCTTTCTGACAAATCTGTTGGGGTGTACGCATTTATGCTGACCACTGTATATCCAAAATGGGCAAATTAAATAATAACAAGCTTTCCAAATTGTGGGTGCTAGATGGTCAGTACAGCCAATAAACTATAAAGAAAAGTGACACTAAACTCTTGTAAAAAAAATATATGAAAGTATGTATTGTTCAGCCTCCTCTAAATTCTCAAATTCCTCAATTTTTTTTGTTTGGTGCTGTGTTCTGACTTTCTATGTGAGGGTGGCAATGTACGTTCTCCATGGTTCTACGTCATGTAAGACTATAACCACCCTCTCTTTCTCACTCCCAAGGTTAGCTAGAGTCTATGGACTGTTGGATGGAGCAGCACACATGAACTCAACTAATGTACACTGCCTGTTCCAAACAAATGGAAATGAAGGGAAACCGAGAAGTTCAGTATCTCATGGAGAATGTAACCCCCCCTCCTTCCAGGAGCCCAGACATCACACATAGGCTCCCATGGCGCAGCCATTGTTGTTGCTTCCTTTTCCCTGCAGCAGCTGTTCACTGACCCTAGGTTCACATCTGTGCGGGTGCCGACGCTGCGGATCCGCATGAATATCTGTGCAGCCGCACCACCCGCACAAAGAAATGCGGACCCACGGGCGTGTGCCATTAATTCTAATGGCACGCCGCCCCCACTGGAAAACGCAACCATACTAGGAACCGAGGTTCCTGTGTGGGCTGCATTTTCAAAAGAAGTGCAGGGCCTTCTTCCCTGTGGGCTCTTGTACCCGTGCAAAACGCAGCCCGCAAGGCCGCATATATGTGAACCGGGGGTGACACAGGGGATCCAGAAATATAGGATCACATGACCGGACCAGAGCGGAATAAAAATAGTGTATACAGATATTTTCTTCATACAAGGTATGCAGCATAAATATGGGGTGGTTGGTGAGAATAGTTAGGATTTGGCTTTTCTTCCACTTTAACTGAATCAATATAGCACGTTAGCATTACCAGATTACATTATTGTATTTCTTTGCATTAATAAAAACAAAAATCCCCTCCTTCATGTGACCTAAAGCCTAGTCAGCATTCACCTGATCTCTGGCTACTAGAAGCATTTTATGTTTCATGTAATTAGAAACTGTAAACAGTCTTTTTTAAATCCAATCTTTCATAGAAGATAACGTCTAGCTATTATGTGTACTGTACCTTATTTTTTGACTTGCATTTTCCTGCTTAATTTAAGACAGGACAGATACTAAAGTGCTAATCTAAAGCTGTTGAATTTCTTGCTATGATTTATGAAGTAAAAAAAAAAAAGATCTGAAATCTTACTTTTCCTGGAGAAACTGCTGTTTAGGGCTAACTTCAGTTCTGCCCCATGTCTAGGCGTTTGGTAACATGTTCTCAACCAATCTGAACTCTGCTGATCCCCTTCAGCAGGGATCACATTGCTTATTTCTTTACCCCAGCAACACAAATAACAACATGTCTTTATGTTCATATTTGAGAATATGTTTTGCAGTTAGAGAAATGAGAAGACAAGTTTCTGATCTTCATTTGGGCTGCATGCACACTAGCGTAGTTTTTTTTTTTTTAAGCTCAAAAAATGCCGGAGAAAATGCTGGTAATAGTGTTTTAGTAGTGTTCAGACGTGTTTAGGAGCATTAGTGTTTTTACAGTATTTGTAGAAGAAAAAAAAAAAAAGCTAGAAAAAAGCTTTAGGAGTGTTTTTTAGTAGCGTTTAGCAGTGTTTTAGCTTTTTTTTTTTTTCCGAAAAACCGCTCCAAAAACTATTTTTTTTTTTTTGCTCCTAGACACTGAAGCTCAAAAAATGCTAATAGCCTAAAGTAGTGTGCATGGACACATAGGATAACACTATTTAGCTTTTAGGCGCAGAAAAAAATTGCTAATAAGTTCTAGAAGCTTAAAAACAAACTAGTGTGTATGGATCATTAGAATGGGCTTATACAAAGAAAAGATGTGCATGTTCAATGCAAGTGTAAATTCCCACACCTTCAAATATCTTTGCTATGTGCCCAATCACTATAATTTCATATAAACCTAAAGTACAAGAAAAGCCTAAATCTGGCAATAGATAGATTGAAACTTGGCCGGTTCAGCAGGGACTTACGGTGCTCAACCATTTAAAAGGTGTTCTCTGATTGACTGGCTGGCTGAGTTGGAGATCGTGACCTCATCTGCCCACCTCTCCACCTCAACCAATCAGAGGAAGCTTTGTATTTTTTCAGATAATAAAAAGCTGCCTATGAGTGAGTTAGCTGCCTATGAGTGAGTTAGCTGCCTATGAATGGCTTGGCACCACTTAGCCCTACTCTGTTTTGTTTTAGACGTGAGACGGGAACTTCTCCTTTCACACCCAGAACACAAGGCTGTATACTGTATGTAGCTGCGGAACCTTCGTTTGGGCCAGCTTGCCCCAAGAAAACTAGTTAAAGGGACAGTAAACCTGGAATTCAACAGCAGGCATGATGATTTATTTCACTGTTTGGAAGCCCACTCTGAGAAACGCCATAGTGGATGCAAAGAAGCTGCATGAAATTAGCATCACTAAGATGTAACAAGGGATGAAAAAAAAAAAAGACCAGTATAGACCAGTAAGTGCCACTGTTTGACACATGGTACTTTAGAACACTAAATATCATACAGGTAGAGTTTATATCTACCTTAAAGGAGATGCAGTCTGAGCCCGTTAGTACTGTATGTAGAAGCTGTACCTCTTATGTCTGCTTTTTTTGTGCAAAGCGTCCGCTCTCTAGCTTGGTTTTGGCTAATCACTTTTAGCCCCAATCCAGTAAGAGTATCTGATGCTGGCACTCGGGCTGCAACTTACTATGTTGGGCTGCAGGCCACATTGAGTGAAGCCAGGGAACGGTGCCACCCAGAGATCAGAACATAATTAAAGTTAGAGTTGAAGTTTCTTGGATTACTCCAGGGAAGAAGATCTGGAGATAGGCGGTGTAAAGCAGCCAAGTAGTTCAGGAAAGTACCGTTCAGTAACACAGTGACTGTGGTAAATGGACTCCAATGGTCCTCGATTCTTCTTCCTTTCTTTTTTTTTTTCCTTCCCTTTCCTAATGCTCCTTAAACATAAATGCTTAAAGGAATAATGAACTTTCCTTTTCTTTACTTCAATATATACCAGTGAAACATTCTGCAGTATTTTCTTTAAATATGTACAGAAGCACTTACCCATAGTACTTAAACAGGCTCAGAAGTACCTCCCTGAGCTTCCGGTTAGGGCATGGCACTTGATTATTCTCAATGGAATTATGTGTCCCATGATCCCTATCAACGTGTCCTGTCCACATTCACCTGGCCCCAGGAGTTAGCAGTCTATTTTATTTCATAGGTGGAGGGGCAAGGACCAGGGCCTGACATACTTGGCTTCAGGGCTGCTTGTGTGAGTGCTTGTGCCAGAGTATGCACGAAGGGGTAGCTACAATGGGTCTCCATAGGACTCTTCAAGGCAACGTAGCCACCAGAAAGCACAATCTGTTTTCTCCTGCATGTTTCTGTATTGGTTTCCTACCTTTAAAACTTCAGTAGACGAATATTTAGAGCTGTATGTCTGTTACACACATTTCAATACCCTGTAGAAGCTACTAGTGATTTTGGACCATTACAACAAGATCTGGAGAACAGCGTTTCCAAAAATAAAACCTTACCTTCTGCGCTGATGGGCCTCAACCTTTTTTTACCTGAATAGCCTTTTCATCTGGATTGAGCAGATAAACTTCAATAGATCAGGTAGCTTTGCAGACAGCCAAGTAAAAAGATTATAACAGGGACAACCAAGCAGTAATTGAGTGGTTTCTGGTCTACTGTTTTAAGCCGAGATGCCCTACTTGTGTTCTTGGTTTCATCTTTGCCAAATCTGCCCTTGATACCTACTTTATGGTGTTAAAACTGCCATTATCCATTTCTTCAGTCTGAAGTGCTGGGATGTAGGGTGGATGATGGAGATAGATACCACACACTTGTCTCACTCTCCTAAATTGGACTTGTCTTTTAAAAGGTCTGCAGATTCTTAATCGATGCTTGGCAGCCATGAAACAATATTCTCAAAAGAATAAGTTAGCAATGGCAGTCTGCATAATTCTTTTAAAGCGCATCTAAATTATTAAAACAAAATTGCATAGTATTGTGATATACTAGTCCTTAGAGGTGGTAGCCACATTAGTCCTTTATTTTAAGGCTTTTTTCCCCTTTATCTTCAACTGGGGATCCTCCTGGTAACAAACTTCCTTCTTTGGGTGGCAGGAATCACTAATGGTTTTGAATCTATGGATCAACGTTATGGTCACCTTAGAGAAGGACTACAGAACACCTCTTCTGTGTTACCTTGCAGGAGGTATTCTACAGTGCAAATAGATGGCGGACACCAATGCAAAATAATAAGCAGTGGGGCATAGAGTACAGGAAGTCATCAGCACACAAGAGGATATACAGTTATTTTTTGGCACTTATAAAATTGATAGAAATGTTTTCAGTGGTATATTTAACAATCCCAAAATGGGAAGTTTTATTGTTGGGGTTTACATAAACTTTAAAGTGGTTGTAAAGGCTGAAGGTTTTTTTTACCTGCATACATTCTGTGCATGAAGGTAAAAAACCTGTGTGTAGCAGAAAAGCTTCTTGCTTTGGGGGCAGTCGGCAGGAGGGAGTAACCAGGAGCATCAGCAGGGGACCCAAAAAGAGGAGGACCGGGGCTTCTCTTTGCAAAACCACTGTACAGAGCAGGTAAGTATTTTATTTATATATATATATATATATATATTTTATTTTTTTTTGTCTTCAATATCAATTTAAGTTAGCAATGTACTTCATAGTATTTAAGTATCCAGACACATTTGACTCATCCTTATGGTCAAATGTCTGCATTGTGCTTTTCAAACTTATTAGATTGGCTATGCCTGGCTTTTGAGTTTGTGTGAATGAAACTGCTGCTCACTCTTGGGCGAAAGTAAGAGATTATGTCCTGTGGCACCATCTGCAAGCTTCCATAAATGTAACATCTTTCCCAGACCCTTCCAGAAATGGGCAGTCCAGGTGATTGACAGTTCATATATGTGGGTACCTATTGTCAGAGTTACTAAAAGACATTTAGTTTCTCTTGCTTGCTACAAAATAGAGAAGTATTTCACACAATTAGTTAAATTCCCTGATAGTGTATTATTATTATTATTATTATTATTACTACGAGTTTATATAGCGCCAAAGGGTTTGCTCAGCGCTGTACAATAGGGGGGAGATCACTGTAGATCACTGCTTATTAGTTTGTAGTATTTTTATTTTCTTACAAAGGACAATTTTCACTGATACTTCAGCCTAGATCTAAAGAAAGAAAAACTAAATCTTCCTTTTCTTTGTCTAAGTTTGATGACCACCAGTGAAGTGGCTGCAGAATGGCATTGAGTGTTGGCCATTGTCATGGAATAAAACCCCACTTGTTTTTTTTGTCTTGGGCGAAAACTTGTTCATGGTTCCTGATTAGCACGTATCTCCATAAAAATCGTCTAGTGATTGACAGCCAGTTGATTGCTTTGTAGTTCTTGAGGTCATATTGGTCTGTTTTTCTCATGGATGAGGATAACTATGGCATTGTTCTTCAATTTTCCTGCTCCTCCTGTAAACAGCTCAGCGAGGACTTTCCCCCCTTCTGTACCTCCTCCTTGAAAATTTCCCATGCAACCCTCCATTATATGTTGACTTTTGCTTTTCATTTGGTTTTCTGCTTCCAGCATAATTTGTCACATGTCCCAACCAAAGAGAGGTTTTCATATGCACAGCAATGCACATGCCTAAAATATTCAGTATTCAAATGCTCACTTACATTTGATTAATTGTATTTATTTTGATCTCGTTCCACTATAATATAAGCATCTTTACAGCAATTGTTGTACCTAGGCAAATGAATAAAGCGAACCAATAAGTCCTCATGCACCATGGACGTTTTTACAGCTGCTGTTTTTGGCTTTTGATGTTTTTTTCTACAGCCAGTAAACTCCCCAGCATATTATCCTATGCACACATATACTGTAATCAGCATTTTTTGGCAGGAAAAATACCCAGAACTAGTGGGTTTCTAGAGGAGTTTTTTAGCTGTAAAAACGCTCTAATGCTGACAAACGTGGTAAATCATGGCAAACCAGTGTTCTTGGATGTTTTTTTTGACAAAACAACCCCTAAAAAAGTGTAAAAAAAAGTCGCTAAATGCTAATCCAAAACTCTAAAATCCGCTGAAAAACTCGCATTTTAACAAGACTTTACACAGCTAACATTACCAGCGCTATTAAAATGCCCAGTGTGCATGGAGCCTTAAACAAAAATTTGAAAACCATACTTTTTTTTAAATATCAAATATTGTACATTAGTATTTTGCATTCTTTAATGGGCTGGTCGGTGAGTTTAAGGTTCCAAATTTTCCAGGGTCTGCTTCTTTCACAAACAATACCTGTTTACAGAACTCAGTAGCTCAAGTTGAAATTTACACAAAACGCAGCAGAGTTACTCTCTAATAACATGCAACTCAGTCCTAAAGAGTGCCCAAAGCAGGCTGCTATTATCTGCTGTAAATCTTTTGTTGTGTGTTAATTCTGTCTTTGTAAAACAAAATGCAGAAAAGCAAATGAAAAAAAAAACCTAAAATCAGTTTGACTTCAAACTGTTTTAGTATTTGAGTAAATATAATATCTAGGGGTAATCTACTAAAAGCAAATAGACTGTACACTGTGCAAGTGCAGTTGTACACATTTTCCCCAGAGTTAAGTGAATCTGTTGAAGCTTTCACTTTGTAAAGAATACCCAATCATTTGCAAGAAAAAAACTATTTTTTGCTTGCACATGATTGGATGATGGAAATCAGCAGAATTGAACCACATTCACTAAGCTCTGGGGAAATGTGTGCAACTACACTTGCTAAATGCACAGTCTATTTGCCTTTAGTAAACCAACATCTTAGTTTTGATCAAATTAGTATATTAGCATGCGGGAAAAAGTTTGCAATTAGAATCTGAAGCTATGGAGATGATCTGTGAGAAGATCCTTTCACTATGCAGTCTTAGAGTAGATGAAATTGGAGATATGTATGGGAAAAATGTATGGCAGTTGGTGTTCAATCCTATGTACTTAGACACAGACTGCTGAAAAAACACATCCAACAGAAAAATGGGAAAATGGCCACACTTTTTACAAGATTATACAAAGTCTGTGCGATTAGATTTATTAAAACTATGTAGTGCAAAGACTATAAACCAATAAATTCAGTTCATATCCGACCAGGCAAGCAGCCATACATACAGTAGATGTTGGTTAATCTAAAGGAGTCTATACAATCTGATCATAATGTGTGGCCAACTTAAAACAACAATCCATACACACTGGTTGTCATGAATCCATGAATAGTACACTGTTTCAATAGGTTTGTGGGCAAGGTTGTAGTGTGATCATAGACTGGCAGAAAAGATAGATAGGGATTTATACCAACTCTTCCATCCTTGTCCACGTCACTAGTTGCCATGATGTTTTCCTGACTCGTAGGACACTACAAGGTATAGTAAAATGTGTGTTCCCATTTCTCCACAGAAGAGGGAATGATTGGGATTGGGTCACAGGTTTTCCAACATGTTCGAACATTTCTATGCATTATGAGCAGTGTTGCATTTCTTGAAACTACGAGGCTGTTCATATCCCAGTATGTACAGGGCCTTATTCTTCCTGGCTAGTAACCATTGATCTACAGAGCATAATGTTAAATAAATTGTGATAAAGCATTTCCAAAGTAGTGCTGAAGCTTCTTTAAAGCGAACCTGGAAGCTAACTTTACCTGACAATGTGGCCCTAGGTCCTTAAAGCATATGTCTAGCCAAAACTTTTTTTAGTTTTGCATAGAGTTGGAAAGGGTTAGAACTCCTGATTGACCTTAATTTCTGTCTCTACCCCTGTTGCAGGTTTTCTCTAACTTCCTGTCTGGTGAAAGCCTTGTCAGCAGGACATCTGCTCTATCTCTCTAATGAAGCACCAGATAGCTGTTAAAAAAAACCAAAGAGTTCTGATCTCTTCCCACTCTATCCAAAAGTAAAATAATTTCTTGACATAAAAGAAAATGGCTTGAAATTGGCTCCTTCTGCAGGCACCTGCAGGTTATTTCCAGCCGAAGCATCCCCAAAAAATGGTGCTGTGAAATTCAACTACAAACCAATGCAGTTATGGAAACACACTGGCTTTCTACTTTCCATTTATCCCTCTTGGCCATCAAATCTGATGGGCATTACTGGCCAATAGGAAAGTTTATTGGTTGGAGGAGGCAGATCAACTCCGCTATTTGTATGAAAAAACAACACAGATTTTGGGAATCCCAGGACACTCTGGAACTACATTCCTGCAGGAGTTGTCTGCACCAAGAACCTGGGGCCACTTTAGCATGTGGAAAAAAAAAACCCAGTAAGCTACATCCCGGAATTCAGCTATAGCCACTAGCAATAATCACTTGAAAAATCAGACATGCTGGAAGTACCCAAGTCCTACAACAATCGACTTAGATACAATCACCCTGCCCATAGATGGTTCAAATCTCAACTGGTCCTGGCTGAGCCAGCCGAAATTAGAACCGTCCATGGCTTTAGTCTTGACATTGTGCCAAGTACAGGTTTCCAGGGCTTTTAAGAAAAATGTGTGTATATGTGTGTGGGTGTGTATATGTATATGTGTATATATATATATATATATATATATATATATATATATATATATATATATATATATATTCGTGTAGACTTGAAAAATACAATGGTCTTCAGACTAGAATTTACAGGTTAGGATTAGCTAATGACTGGATATACAATGTCTATGCCCTTGGCTCTTTTCTTTTAGTTCATAATTCTCCAGTTGGCCAGTTGTTGTGCTCACAGTCATTACAGCTGAAGGGTTGCAGTTTGCCAGCCATTCCAGGTTAATTGTTGGGAGGCTCATTGTTGATTAGTGCATGTGATCTCTCAATGAGTTGCAAATCACCCGCCTGCCCCTCCTTTTTTAATCTCTTTCCTCATTTCAGTGGCTTCAATAGAAAACTGATATTTTAATCAATTCTTTTATCCTCATTAGTACAACTTTCTCCCATGCTGGAGCACACCTTTTTAAAGCAATAATGCATGTCCATGTAATCAGCCTCTTTTGCTGAATCCTAATTTCGATAATGGGAGGCATTGCGGAACACCTGCTGTGCCCCTTGCAGAACAATATCAATTTGCATGAGAATTGGCCTCCAATCTGTTTCGCTGCTAGCTTTTCAGGAGAGAGGCAGTGTCTGCAGTGTTAGGTTCATAGTGTGTCCTAGAGCTTGTACATGGAAATAGCAGAAGTGCTGTTTGTCCCGAACCAATCATTTACTGAGAAAATTGGTTAATAATTAGTTCAAATTTTATGGCAATTCAGTTTGCCCTCTGTTAATTTACATAGGTGGCATCCCTCGAAATCCACTGTGCTTCTATGTTGATTGCAGGTATGCAATAAACTGATGTAATTTTCTGCTAACGTAGTTAAAGCTGCTATGTATTAAAGCCCAGCTTTTGATAGAAATAAGATTGGTTAGTAACACTGTCAGGTATTTGTGTCCCAATGCTCCTTCATTATCTGTATGGGCACTATGACAGGAATTAAAGGCAAATCTTTGAAAGGAGGACTTGACAGTGAAGAGTGGGAAGGTTAGGCAGCCCATAGCTCATTTTTTTCATTCATGCAGCAGGTTGAAAAAAAAAAAAAAAAAAGAATAAATTCCCCCATCCACACATTCGACATGGATAGGGGAATCCTTCCTGCCTTGTCAGTGGGGGTCAAGGGATTACAATATGACTATCCCTCCCCATTTTTTACAAGCTTTATCTGCTATTTGAGACTTCAGTGTGTTTTATCTTGCTTCCTGGAGTCAACTATATTAGTTCAAAAGCCTTTAAAATTTCATCCAGATCAGCTCCTTGAATGGAATCCCAGACTTACTAAACAGGTTTGCTTTATGCCTTGTATAGTTTTTCCTGAACACTAACCACATGCACAGTTAGAATTCCTTTGCTCAAGAAAACATTTTTGTACGGCTACTTTGGATTTTCTTGTCACTGAGCCCACTAACATTTAGAAAATCAAACAAATGTTCCAAAAATTAAAATGATGGGGTCACTAGCATACAGCATGTACAAGCTATTGGGATCTGAGCACAGGTATATCTTGTTTTTGTTGTATTGCAGGTCAATGGCTAGACCTAAACCTAGTAGCTCTCCGCCACTTTGTTTCTGATTGCCCCATGTTGGTGCTGTGTCCACAATAGCATTTTGTGTTGGCAGAGCAGAGTAGACCTGGCCAGGAGGAATTACTTTGATGCAGTTGGCCAGCTTAAACATGTATTACAATATGTGTGAACAAAATATCCCTGTTTCTTTTTTTTTTGTTTGTTTCAAAGTTTGTTAAAAAGGATATATAGCAATGTGCAGAGAGTCAATCCAGAATTACTAGTATGCAGAGGGGACACCATGGGACAGTGCAAATAGGCGAGCTGCCTGTGGAGAATGGAGTGGTCAGCTGAGGAGCAAAGGACCGTAGCTCCTTCCCTCCCTTTGAACATTTTTGTTTTTTGGTCACTGTGTTTTTTAGTGGGGGTTACTCATCCAGTCTAGTTCTGGGTGAATAATGTGATATTATTATTGTTTCAAAATGGTTTATGATTGGTCTGTGCCTTTAAGACTAGACTTAATCTATTGTGAGGCTGTTTAATGTGTATTGTAACCTTTAGCTACCCCTTAATAAACCTTGTGACTATTTTAAATCATTAAACTTATTTAAGTATTTTTATTGATGTGCATATTCTATTGCTCCTTTTTGTACTGTCCCATGAATTTTCTACTGGTAGGACCAGCATACTCTTACCTCTATTATTAAACTCTGACAACTTCTAGATCAGGAAAGTCAAATTTTTATTTTTATCAGTTTACATTTTTTATCAGGGTCTTCGAGCTGTTCGTTTTACCATATCTAAAAGAATTAACAAATGTTTTAGTACCCAGTCCAAGTAAAGCTAATATACTACAATAAGAACAACATACCCAAACCCATGGCTGCACTCCAGACTTGTTCCTTTCATCCCACATGGACAGCCGGGGTGCTAGCTACCACAGCTCGTCTCCACTCTCGGTCAAAAGTAAAAAATATATAAGCTTCACTCCAAAACTTAGCTCTTTCTGTCTTTAAATTGTCAAAAAAAGGGAAACATTCATGTCTACGCCCGAAACCAACCTTCCTTGATGTTCTATAGTGAGTTGAAGGAAAGAAATTTAGAAAGTTTGTTTTTCTGTATTGGTTACCTAGAGCAGCTCCCTTATACTTATTTATAAGCACACCACTTTTAAATTATTGTACAGTAGTTGTTCTTAGAGACAATTTCTCTTCCCTCTTTCCTGTTTTTTTTGCTTCTTCGGTATTCTAAAGCTTACATTTTTGAAGGATTCATATGACAAATACCATATCTATGAAGCTTAAATAAGCACATTGAATTTTCACAGGTAACCACCTTTGAAATGTCAACATTTTTGGGCTACCTGTATTCTCAGTTTTGCACTAAAGCCCTCAAAGCTCCTGAGGTCCCCTCCAAGGCAGAGTTGTGTCACAATTCTGCACCTTCTTGAAAGTTGAAATCCAGGAGAGAGGCTAAAATCTAAAATGCTATTGCATTTTACTGGATTGTACTGGAGAGTGATTTCCTTACCTGTCTATTGGTACTGGGCAGTAGCCTCTACAGTTCCCTCTGCTTTTAGAGTCCACAATGTGAGGAACCCAGTCTCTATACTCTTTACCTAATGTGTTCGTTTTGCTGTAATCTGTTTTATGTAGTGTATCATGGTAAGAGAAAACTGGGCAAAAAAGTGCAACTGCAACCTTCATCACCTAGAGCAGCCTTTCTCAACCTTTTTACCCCAGAGAAACCCTTGAAATAATTTTCAGATCTCAAGGAACCCCTGCTAAAACCAATTCATTGTTGGTCTGTGGGTAAAATGCCCCTTGCATTGGTGGTTAGTGGGAAGAATGCCTCCCTTACAGTGGTTGTTAGAATGCAACATCTACAGATGGCTAAAAGGATCATTGGTTTCATGCAGATGGATCTGCCAAGTGGTATCGACGCCAGAACTATGGAGGCACCATCAAAATGGAGGTCAATCAACCACAGCTCAAGGAACCCACAGTAACCTGGTTGAGAATTGCTGACCCTAGAGACAGCAAATGAAATCCCGCCAGAACAAGAATAGAGGGGAAATCTAGACAATAGTTCTAGTGACAACTACAAGAGGATTTCCTTCACTTTGGTCAAAACTTTCATTAGTTTGGGACACTAGTTCTATTGACATCTACAATAGGATTTCCCTCACTTTGGTCAAAACTTTCAGTTGTGCCTGTAAGACCGGAAGTGAACAAAAACTCTGATGGGAGACAGATGGTGAAAAAAAATTGACAGTTAAAACTCTCTCCTACTGTATCCAAAATGAGATAAAGTTTTGTTTTTAAGAACTTAAAGTATACTTTAAGTATTAGTTATCACTAATTTAACTAAGCTATTAACTGATCATATAATGCTTATGAGAGTTTTACTGCAGAGTATTTGCATGTAGCACATTTGTACCACACAGTGTTGCTCTTTTCGGAGTTGCTAGGGGTTCTGATAATACATACCCTTCAGCTAGTATAGTATTGAATAACCTATTGTAGACCATAAATAAATTACACCTTATAGGCTTGAATTAGCTTGCTAGTTACAGGACATGAGCTGTCCAAATCTGCCCCTTTCTTTTGCCCTTTCTTTCACCATTCTATACAGAACTTGTGTACTTTGTTTAAAATACTAACACGCCAACGGTTAAATGAATCTTGCTTCAAGTTATTTTACTTTTTTGCCTGAAGAGAAAGTTCTAAAGATGCAGAATTCCAGGCACGCCTTGTATCTTGGGCTAATCCTGTGCAGACAAAAGCAGTATTTTACTTAGCATTATGGAAAGTCAGGGAAGAATGTTGCAGAAATAACCATGGAGGGCAGCTTTTTGACACATTCACCTTTGGAATGTAAAAAGTGCTTTGCAGTGAACAGTATAGTACAGTTCTCTTGAGAATTGTCAGATGTATCACAGTTGTTCTCTTTCCAATACTAGTACTTCTTTAGTACTGACCCATACATTTGTGTAGGGTATGCTTTGTTCTAATATGAAAAGGCTAAATTGGCATAAAGGTAGACCACTTCTAAATCAATCTGGTGAGACTTTTGGTAATAAAGTGGAAAACCTCTTCATTTTTTGAAGTAGTGGACAGCAGATCAGCACCCCTCCGAAGTAATTTGTGGTTTCTGAATTAAACAGAATAGAACGGCAGCAAAGTAAATAGCCAAAATAAGATGTTTCTGCTGAGCCTGCTGTTGTTTGGATTATTGTTACCAGGGATGTTCAATTCATATCACCCGACGCCAGGGACATGAAGTTCCGGGTGCCGGGCAGGTAGTATTTTTAACTTTTAGCCCTTCTGCAGGTAAACAGCAGGGTTCATCTGTCAGGGGGAAGCACTGCCGCCCGATTGCTTCCACACAGTGCCAGCTGCCTCCCCCTTGCCCGCTATATATCCCGGGATCTGCTTGAACATCTGCGGACCCAGGATTGATTCAGTGGGTGCTGGTGGTATGCCGGGATGCCGGTATAGGGAAGGGAGGAGAATGGACACATCCCCTCCCCTTCTTGTCCTGACCCAGGCATGATGTGGCGTTACTGCCAGGTCCCTGTTGATAGATTCCCGACCATCGAGGCCGGGAAAGAATGTAATGCAGTGCGATGTGCACTGCATTACATTCAGGGGAGACATGCAGGGTCTTTTAGACCCAGGATGTCTCAAAAAGGAGAACCGGTCACCAAAAAATCATCACATAGGGGACTTTTTGTCGATTAGTAGATTGGGACACCAATTTAGTCCCTCGACAAGTAGTTTTTAAAAAAATTTCCACACCCCTGTGTTACTCTGTATTAGAATGTCTGCCATGTCGAAGCATGAAGCTCAAGAGCACCTGACTCCATGCAGATTGTACCCAAACGCCCGATCTATTAATTACTCAAAAGTCACGACAAAAAAGTAGAATTCATTTCACATGGTTTCAATCCGATTTCTTCCTCCGTGAGCTTGCTTCACATCTAAAAGACTGGCTTTAAATTATCAATGCCTCAGGCAGTTGTTGCTAAAAAGGTTTAAATAAAAAATAAAGTGGGCTAAACAAAGACTCCCACTGTTGCCCTATTTTATTCCCTAACCTCCCTGGCGGTATGATTATTTCCGATTTTTGGTGCTGAAAGCAGTACCATTATTTTGCATGGAAATATTTAGTTTTTTTTTATTGTAGGCTGTAATATTTAGGAATAACTCTCTGAAATCTGTCCGAACAAGAGTCTATTAAACATCCCGGGTATGATAAAATTTGAAACACGAAATCATAAATTATAATTTAATAAATAATCATAAAAAAAAATAATATAATACATTTAATTCAATAATATAATCAAACCAAAAACACTGAAATTTGAAATAGAGCGCCAAGTTCGCACATTGCTGAGCAAAGTCGCAAAATCGTTTTCAGTGTCTGATGACAAATTTCCCCCACGAATCATCACTCAATTCTGCAAGTGGTTCTGATTTACTATCGCGGCTCTCTAGCTGATCTAAACCTGCTTTTGACCTAAAGGGACACTTTTTGGACGCCATGGACTTTTCTCAGTTTCCAGGCAGAAAGAACAGACAAAATTCAGGCAGGGCACAGGACAAAGCACTAGGGACAAAATGTATGTGAAATGGGTTGAAACAGCAATGTTTTACTATGTGAAATCTGTTTGGAAAAAAAATGAAATTTTTTAAAATTTTCCGCCGCCGCCTGCGCCCGTACATCCCGACGTCACAGGAACCGGAACACAGAAGCTGGATGCCGGCATCGGCCGGAGGAGATGGCCGGGGACACTGCAGGGGACACATCGCGGGAGCGCAGGACAAGGTAAGCTCTGCAGGGAATCCCTATGCAGCGCCGCACGGTAAGCCCGAGTGTAGCTCGGGGTTACCGCTTTTGGTACTGACATTTTACCCCGAGCTACACTCGGGAATACCACTAGGGAGGTTAAAGCAACCATTTCCTTTTTCATTGCTTACAGAAACTCCTGCCATATTCAAACTTCTCAGCTTATATAGAACTCACCACTGTGAAGGAGCTGAACAAAATCTCCCCTTTAAGTTGGCCATACATTAATCAATATTTGGCAGGTTCTGCAGGGGTCGGATGAATTTTGATCAGTGTATGGGCAGGCTGATTGTACCAAAGGTGATCCATCGATTGACTTGGGTACAACCATCCTGTAGGATTTTTTTTACATGCAATTGCTAGCAGTAATTTATTTTATTTATTTATTTCAGGTACTTATATAGCGCCTTCAATTTATGCAGCGCTTTACATATATATAATACATTCACATCAGTCCCTAACCCTCAAGGGGTGTACAATCTTAACCCCTTGACGCCGACGTAACACAAATATGCGGCCTCACGGACCTGGGCTTTTTTCCGTGGGGCCGCATATTTGCGTACCTGTACCTGGAATCTAGCAAATTTCTTTCCTGCAGGAAATTAATTTGCTCCATCTTTGGCCAATTTCTTTCCTGCAGGAAATTAATTTGCTCCATCTTTGGCCAGCCTAAGTCACCAAGACCTTGCTGTTTCTCCATTGGGCGCCACTATTTCACTCTCATGCAGCATGCAGGAGGTGAAGCCAGCATAACCCGCACATCAGACACAAAACTGCTCTTTCTGTGACGGCGACTTGTAACTGTCCTGTGTTGAGCAGTACTTATACATTAGTGGTAAGAGATGGAGATGAAGGCTTAGCTCAGTTTTTCTCAACAATGGTTCCGTGGAACCCTATGATTCTTCTAGAGGTTGCTAGGGGTACCTTGGGCAATGAGCTGTTTCTGCCTCTCAGATAAGTTCCCACCAACACCATTGATCCTTTCAGCTATCTGTACGGGGGTAATTCTTCCCAATGGCTACAAATGTAAGGAGCATTCTTCCCACTCACCATCACAATAATATATCAAAAGTTGTAGATATAGTCATTTTTAGTGGGGTTCCCTGAGTTTGGAAAGTCATTTCAATGGTTCCTTTGTGTTTAAAAGGTTGAGAGGCTGGCTTAGCTGT
The DNA here is from genome assembly GCF_062004578.1 of Staurois parvus. NCBI lineage: Eukaryota > Metazoa > Chordata > Amphibia > Anura > Ranidae > Staurois > Staurois parvus. The sequence goes on from NW_028317932.1 coordinate 2,906,675, forward strand.
TGACTTTTGACAAAAAGTCAGAATCTGTATATCAGAAATAACTTGTTTAGTCTGCTAAGGGTAAGTGAGATGAGTATTTAAAAAAAAAAAAAAAAAACGGATGATGGAGCAGATTACAGCGTAGTTTAAAAAAAAATAAAAAATCTGTCCAAGAAGAGTGATGTATTGATAGGCCATTCATAAACTCCAGGCTGAGGTTTATATAATCAAGTTCACTGCTAGATGTAAAGTAGAAAGCTTCTAGCAATCCTGCTGGTAGGAACTCCGGACTTTCAAAAGAATGTCGTGCGTGGGGCAACCTGGGGAGGAAGGGGGAGCTACAATGGGAACAGAACTTACACTGCATTTTTTTTTTCACAGGCTCAGATACAGGAACATTCAGGAAGTGCACAGATACAGGAACATTCAGGAAGTGCACAGATACAGGAACATTCAGGAAGTGCTCAGATACAGGGACATTCAGGAAGTGCTCAGATACAGGGACATTCAGGAAGTGCTCAGATACAGGGACATTCAGGAAGTGCACAGATACAGGAACATTCAGGAAGTGCTCAGATACAGGGACATTCAGGAAGTGCTCAGATACAGGGACATTCAGGAAGTGCTCAGATACAGGGACATTCAGGAAGTGCTCAGATACAGGGACATTCAGGAAGTGCTCAGATACAGGGACATTCAGGAAGTGCTCAGATACAGGGACATTCAGGAAGTGAGAATACCAGGCAGAAACATTAGAAATATAGTTGGCAGGACAGCTAAGGATCCCAGCAGAGAACAAACTGTTCTTTGGACTGAAGATTGTGGTGCACAGACTCTGGGACTTGGCATTAAAGATTCTGAAGAAAAGACTGGCCAACGCAGAGCAGGTCATGCAGCAAAGACTCTGTGAGGCAGAAACCAGTAAGTAATTATGAGACTTGCCAGGGGAAGTTGAGGGAGGCCATGAGGGCAAGTAAAGTGTAAATCCAAAGTGCAGTGCTGAACAAAATGCTGCTGCAGATTCCCATCTGCTCTGGTCACTAGGGGGTTATTTACTAAATCTGGAGAGTGCAAAATCTGGTGCAGCTCTGCATAGAAACCAGTCGGCATCCACGTTTCATTGCCAAAGCTTAATTGAACAAGCTGAAGTTAGAAGCTGATTGGCTACCATAAACAGCCACACCTGATTCTTAGTGCACCAGTTTTAGTAAATCTACCCCTTATTGAGGTTAAGGTTGTTAAAAGTGAATCACATTTTGGCCAGAATCTTGCCAAATTAGTCAAAATTTGGTCCATGGGTGCCTCTGCAATCAATCTGGCTTGAAAAAGTTGCTTTTGAAAATAGATTTACCAGGTGGAAAATTATTGGTCGTAAAGGGACTGCATCATTTCAGAACACAGCACTGCAGTTTTCAGACAGTCACCACTACTTCAGCTGCCTGAATACTGTAGCTGTCAATGGAGGAATTGATTGATTCTACTTTTTCTGTTCAACTTAAAAATATTCTAAGTTTAGAATCTGAGCCAAATTAAAAGTTCTGGAAGATCATCAACTGTTTAGCTGTTAACACTGTCAGAACTTGCTTTTCATATTAGAGCTGAACTCCAGACAAAAATAAACTACATTTAATAGACTTTTAAAATAAAATAAAAAAGCACCTTTTGCTGCACGACTCTCTTGGTGCATGTATTTTAAATGACAGTAAATAGCAGTAGTAATCTGCCAAAAAAAAAAATTCCTCTGCAAAATAATGTCATAATGTGCTAGTATGCATTGCATACTAGTACATTATGAAAGACTTACCTTAGAGAGAAGGCCTCCAGCAGCATGCTGTCACCGCTGACAGGGCTTCCATCTTCACCTGGACTTATTTCCGGGCTGCTTGATTGACCGAGCTGTGATAACGGCACTCTGGCTCTTGCGCACGGGAGTCTCTGCCACAGCACAGCGCTCTGAAGGAACAGCATGGGTATGCTGTTCCTTCAGAGCGCATGCGCTGGTGACATCATCGGCAGGGACACTGAATATCTCCTAAACGTTGCATGTTTAGGAGATATTCCTTGTGTCCAGGGTCAAGTGGGAGTTTACTTCCAATTTAATTCACCATCATTGAATAGTTTATGAAAACTGGCCATAGATGGGTAGAATTTTGATAGAAATTTCTTGGGAAAAGAAGGTTCTAGGAAAGTTTGCTTGTTTTTCTAACCATTAATGGGTCAAATTGACGTTTGTTTTCAACCACAGTGACGAGGAAATTTGAAGAAGGATGGAAAAAAAAAAAAAAATTCTAACAATCTTTGTGGTTTTATTTGTTAAAGTTCATTCATTCCAAAATCAAATGTTAAAAGCAAACAAAATCTTTTGAATGACAAGCAAATATTTTGAGAATTTGCGTACAGATTTTCCTAAGACTTTTCGTTTGAAATTCTGTCCATGTATGGCCAGCTAAAGTTGCATTCAGTGCTTTACAAGTATATAGTCTTCCGATTAACAGGGGATCAGCTCACAGTTCCCCTGCTGATTAGAGCAGAGCAGATGGATGACCCATCCTTGTCCACTCTGCTCTGTGGGTAGCCAGGAGTAAACAGACTCCCCTGTCCGCATACGCCCAACTACCTTCCGCTCCACCTAAACAGAAGAGGACGGATCACCCTCCATTTTTTTCTTAAGCAGACCCGGTTGTAGGATATGTTTAAAGTGGCAGTGCCACACATTTTGTTTATTTATCTGTATATGCCTATATTTTTGTTGTGTTTAATATCAGTGGGCGCTGCTGTCACTCTGGTTTCCTAATTTACTGTTTTGAACTTCATATGGGCACTTTTAGCACAGGTTTTCATTTTCTTTACCTGCATACCTGCACTGGTCAGCGATTTAGTATTGAAGCTCCTAACTTTTAGTTGTTAAATTTCAGGGTTTTAGGACTTGAAAGTGTTAATGAGGTGAAGCCTAATAGTAAGAAATGGTTGGTTGTAATCTCAATTTTGGAAAAAGCAGAATCCCCATGGCCAGCCTAGGTAAAGGAACTAAGGGGCTCCAAAGGAACACATCTATTTTGAAGACTTTTAAGCAAGTTCTAGTTGTACTTTTAGTCCACATTTCATATTGTTTGTCAAAAACCAGAAATAACATCAGTCTTTCTAGATATTTTAATGTGCCAACTTTGAAATGTTCATGTATCCTGTGAAACAAGTGATGTACTTGGCTTGTTAGGAGCAGACACGTTTAGGATACATATAAGTCATAAACATTGAGGCATTAGTGTATGAATAATTTTTTTGTTCTTTTTTTTCTTTTTCTTTTGGTAGACTGGGAATTGATAAAAAAATTAAACACTAATCGGCCATAGATGGTTCAAATCCTGGCTGGTACAGCAGAGACTGGCCAGGATTCGATCCATATATAAGAGGCTGATTGTACCCATATCGGTTATTGTACAACTTGGATACAACTGGCCTGTCTGACTTTTCTTACAATTTTTGCTAACGGCTGTAGCTGCTAGCAGTAATCACTGTGTTCTCCTGTGGTTGCAGGAAAGAAAATGGCATCATCTAACTTTAGAGAAGATTTTCCTTTACTGCCTTGGGGACACAACAGAAATTTAGAGTAAATCTATTCTTGGTTCCAATCAGGCAATACCATGTACATCTGCCCATAGATTTGTAGTACAGAGCAGGAGAACTTAATGGGGTCCCGGAGACACAAACCGATAATATAGTATGTTTCAGGGGCGGACTGACAACTCATGGGGCCCCTGTGTTCTCACCCACACTCAAACCACACCCACAAAAGCCTATGAAAGGTACCAGGGGCATCTCATGGGGCCCCTACTGACCCCGGGCCCTCGGGCAGTGCCCGAGTGGCTAAATGGTCAGTACGTTTTAGGCTTTAGATAATACTTAAAAGCAACAATTTATCGAGTAACTATACGTTTTGATTGTGTTAAATAATACTACCACATGCGTGCTTCCTCACCCAGTAACTGAATGCATTGTTATAAATTTGAATTAAGTTTCTTGGTGGTAAACAAAGTTCTTCTGAAATTCTCTGGTGTCTCTGAATGTCATTGCAGCAGCTTAAATCACTGAAACGAGAGCAGATTTTTCGATTCGAACTCTCATTTGCTCTCTGCACCCTCCAGTGCACATGACCACAGCTCGTGCAGAATTATTACAAAAACATCATCATTCTGGATTTGTTTCTCTTCCTGCGGTGGCTGTGTGGCTGAGTTGTGGCTGGTTTCTCGCCAGCTGCTATAAATAGCGCGCTCTACGAGAGAGTGTCTGAATTGAGAGGCAGTAACAGGAAAGAAAAACCCTTTTTTGGTCTCCAGCTGGCTGACTGCCAATCAATGACTTGTTTGAGCCGATGAATACTTTGAGGTAGTAGCACTGGGAGGATATTTGGTGGCTGTGATATTATGAAGATGTGCGTTTCCTCCCTTCCCAGTAATCTCTTTTGCTCTGTTTGTCGGAGTGTATTTACAAGCGTCAGCTTTATTAAAGGAAACCTTTAATGGAAAATTGCAGGATGCTATGATCAGCCTTGAACGTGCAAGCTGCCGGCTGATTTGTTGATCTAGTCACTTCCGCAAGTTTTCACATATGTAGTTCAGACTTCACTGTCTGCATGCTTGGATCGATACATATTGAAGCCACTGGATCATCATGGCAGTAACTGCAGCATATACACAGTACAGGTTTCTTTTCAGAGGAAGTGATGTTGATAGATCAGTACAATTTTTAAAGCACAACACCAGCTCAAACTTTTTATTTAAAGCCATATTAAACCCAAAAGCACACATTTATTATATTGCAGATTACCAATTCCTAGATGTGATTTTTCTGTTTTAGGCTTTCTTTTTTTTTCCAACTGGTGAATCAGCCAACAACTCAGAAGTTCAAGTTCTCCAGCAGAATGTATCAGTTTTCATGGATGAAACTGTCCATTTACCACTGGTGATTAAAATAATCCGCTTTTATTTAATAATGTAAAACCTTTATCCCAAAAGGAAAAAAATCTGTTGCTGTAATTGATTATAAAGTATTTACAGGAGTTTGGCTTCAATTTGTTATTGTAGTCAAATCTGCTAATGCATTTAACACTACCCCCTCCTCCCCAGACTGACAACGCTGATTTCTGTTGTGTCCTGTGCTTATTCCTCTATAGTGGTGTCTCACTAATACATTAGGTGTGTTACTGGCCAGCTCACCAGGTGCAAATAGAGAGGAAAAAAAGCCAAAGAAAAAAACTGATGGAGCCACCACATCTAATGGTTGGTAAGCTGCAATATAATACAGTTTTAGTTTTGGATTAATACTGTTTTAATTTTGAATTGAGTGATAACGATCTCTTTCACAGGAGCAGTAAAAACAAGCGATAGTCACAGTATTGCTATCCACCTAAATGCAGATCACATGCCATGGCTGTGATGCTTTGTGTCTCGGCTGCAGCAAATTTGACATGACATGCTGAGTTGACAGGCGGCAGCGCCTGTCAGGCTCAATCATTCAAGTCAGTGGGGCTAATCAGTATTAGTCCGATTTATAAAAGAGCACACATTCAGGAGGCAGCAGGATTGCCTCTTAAATGCCTGACAGCATTTTTTTTTTGATTAGCCACCCCATTTCAGAGCATTGGCTGATGTGAATCTCGTCTTAGAATTTTAGTCACCTGTGTCCCCTATTAGGTCATTTCCCTTCACTTTCTGACAACACAGTAAGTAATGCAGTCTTTTCGATGGGGGCCACAAACAGGAAAAAAACAAACACATTTCTAGTAGCAGGAGTAAGGCCTTGTTCACACCAGAACGCAGTGCAGGAAACACACGCTAGTACGCGTTTCCCGAATCACGTTCAAAATGCACTACAATTGCGATCTGCAGCGGGTGTCCGTATTGAGATAACGACACCCCAAATGCAGGTCACAAACACAGTATGTTTGCCTGCACCGGATCGCATGGCACAGAAGGGATACTATGTAAGAAGGTACCATGCAACTACTTTTCGTGCAGTGCAGTGTAATTTCATCCCATTTCAGAGTAAATGGCTCAAATTGCACCACATGTGAATCACACAGGAACATGCATCACATTCCTGTTCAATTCCTAGTGTGAACCGACCCTAAGGCTAAGTTCACACCTATGCAGTTTGCGTTTGATTCGTTTCTGCACTGCTTTTTGTGTTGCGTTTTGCACATGCGGTTTTGCCGCTTTTTTAATGTATTTTGCGGTTTTTGTTTTCTTGTTGCTAGGCAGATTAAAATGCAGCAAAAACACACTACGTGGAACATTTCCATTGAGGTCTATAGAACCAAAAATGCAACTTGCATTTAAAAAAGTCCGACTCTTTCCAAAAAACGTACCGGGAGAAAACGTGGAGATATGAACGTGTCCCATAGGAAATCATATTAAATGCACTGTAGTGCGTTTCTGCAAAACGTTGCGGAAAACGCTTAGGTGTGAACCTAGGGTAAGGCTTACAGTTGCTGTCTGTACTTTCCTGTGCAGGTGGGACCCGACATTTCTTGCAGAGACAGGGAGGGAGAGGAAATCTTTCCACTTTTTTTACAGACACAATGTTAGCTGTACCCCATGTGATTGGCATCAGGCTTATCTTGTCTAATGGTTGTGGCCTCCCATGCTCTTTGCAGCACTTGCCAGTAAAAATCTGGTATAGGGCTGCCTACTCCTGCCATGTCCCATTCAAGTCTATGGGACATACTGTAAGTATGCAGGCATGGGCAGCCCCACACTAGACATAAATACTTTTTCTACTATTGATCTGTAGATTATTATTATTATTACATCGAGTTTATATAGCGCCAAAGGGTTTGCTCAGCGCTGTACAATAGAGGGGGGGACAATACATGAAACAGTACAGCAACTACAAACAACACACGAGGGGTTAGAGGGCCCTACTCTTTCGAGCTTACAATCTAGGAGGGAGGGGGTAGTGGTACAGGAGGAAGTGGCTGTGGGGGATGGAGTGGTAGGAGGAATGAAGGAGAACGGCTGTTAGGTGAGGGTGGGGTAGGCTTCCCTGAAGAGGTGGGTTTTCAGGGAGCGCCTGAACTTGAGGAGGGAAGGTGACAGTCTGATGGATTGGGGTAGTGAGTTCCAGAGGATGGGGGAGGACCTGGAGAAGTCTTGCAGTCGTGTGTGGGAGGAGGAGACCAGGGAGCAAGATAGGAGGTCCTGTGAAGAGCGAAGGGTACGGGTAGGGTGGTACCTGGGAATCAGGTTGGTGAGGTAGTTAGGGGCAGTGTTGTGAATGGCTTTGTAGGTCAGAGTGAGTAGTTTGAATTTGATGCGTTGGGCAATCGGGAGCCAGTGGAGGGAGAGGCAGAGGGGGGGTGGCAGAGGTGGAGCGGTTGGTGAGGTGGATGAGTCTGGCCACTGAGTTCAGGATGGTCTGAAGCGGGGATAGCCTGCACTGGGGTAGGCTGGTGAGGAGGGAGTTGCAGTGATCTTTGTAGTTTCTTTTGCTTTGAGTTTCGCTGTGTTTGGACCCATGCAGGTCTCTAAGGCTGTGTTCTCATTGGTGCTCTGTACTTTGAGCACAGCACGGTTTAACAAGACGTTTAGGTGCCTTCCCATAGGCTTTTTAGAAAGATCATTTTCTGAAAGTACATCAAAGATGCAGCATGGAGGAATTAATGCGCTTTCATGAAAATACATGGTCTAATAAAAGTTAATGGCAGCGTGCCTGAAAACGCTCATACATTCACGCTGCACCCAAAATGCAACCCACTAGTGTGAACCCGGCCTAACACAGACTATGGTTTACAAACAGTTTAAAGAGATTTCTAACTATCCATCACAACCAGGTCATTTCTACTATACAAACCACGCTCCTTTGGCTGTTTTGGTTCAGTAACGGCCAGCAAACCAGAAGAAAGTAATATCTGACTAAAAATTCTCAATAGTTTTGGATGTTTTCCATCCGGTACAATTGATACTGTGTTATGTATCTGCTACTTCCACTACTGTTGACACACGTGCAGTTCCAGGCTCGATATAGGTGATTGTCAGTGAGTCGAAATCTGATAATTCAGAGCAGGACTAAGTATAACATAGTGCTGACTCCTGTGTACCACTGGCTCTCAGGTTTCCTTCTGGAATGGTTTTATGTTTGCTGATTAGACGCCAGTTTCAGTTACTACCTAGTCATTCATAACACAAGTGCTCTGATTTCAGCTAAGATGTGCATTGTTGCTCTTTATCAGTTGAGCCAACAATAGAGTGGTGCAGAGCTGAATAACCAAAGTAATTCCGAAGTTTAACGTTTGTAGATTAAACAGAGTTAATGCGTTTATTAAAATGTTTGTTTTCCTTCTTTTGCTACACAAGCACATTGCAAAGTAACCCAGTGATTTACCCTGTAGATTTCTAATACGGGAGTCTTGGGTTGAAGCATATCTAAACCCAAAATTTAAAATATTGAAGCTTATCAATCCTTCAATGTGGCGACTGTATTTGTTTTCTATCCTTGGTTGGCTACTCTCACTACATGGCCATATCTGTCTTTGTTCATCACCATTGGTATTTTACAGAAGAAAGATAACCTTGTACTTCAGCTCAAATGAAGTGGCAAGGGCACCGTATATCTGGCCACTGTATATCTTATACTTGCCAGTGGTGTTTTTTTGGTTTTGTTTTTAGCTTAAACTGGTAGGGGCAGCACAGTGACTTAAGCCCCGTACACACGATGAGATTATCGGACGAACTATCGCCCGTTTTTTTTTTCGCCTGCTAGTCTCACATTGAAAGTGAAAAGGTTACTAAAGATATGAAAATTCTCCTACAAAAGAAAAGAATTTTGAAAGTTATGTCATGTATTGTATTTGTATAGTATTTTCGGACAACTACTGTACTGATTAAACAAAAATCGTGCGATCTGGTATTGTACAAGAAATATTTTTGTGCTTGTCCCTTCGGATATTGTCACACGAATTGACGTGATTGGCTGTCGAAAGCTGTGTACTAACAATCCAATTATCGTACGATCGGCCCTTGTACGAAAATTTTTGTACGATTTTCTTATAGTGTGTACGGGGCATAAATAGTTAGCACTCCTCACACACTCCAAAACATGCTGGTAGATTCATTGGCTTCTGTCTAAACTGGCCCTAGTATGTGCATGTACGAATGTGAGTTAGGGACCTCAGATTTTAAGTTCTTTGAGGGCAGGAACCAATGTGAATGTACAATATATGTAAAAGTGCTGCATAAATTGATGGCACTATAGAAGTATCTTTAATAAAAATAGTAAACTGTGCTTTGAAAAGAAAAATAAATAAACTGGTCCTCCCACAGGGTAATGCCATAATATGCTAATATGCACTGAATACTTAGCACATTATGACAGACTTACCAATCCCTCCAGTGGCGCCCTGTCATCACTGAGAGGGAATCCATCTTCACCCGGTCTTCTTTCCAGGTTTTCCAGCTCTGGGCGCTTGAATGGCCGAGCCACAATGGTGCCACTTCTGCGCATGCGTGGTCACGGCTGTTGCACAGCTCAGCGGACAGCAGTGAAAATGTGGCAGAGACGTCACTGGCTGCTTCACATGTAAATATCTCAAATGGTGCACGTTTAGGAGATATTTACAGAACCTACAGGTAGCTGGTGAGCTCCACTGATCTAGAGTGATCACTAGTTTCCAGATCCCGTGCAGAGCGGCTTCCCTGCTGCATTGTGAACACAGGAGGTTGGCTGCTTGGCAAAGGTGCCATTCAAATAACGCTTTGCATTTTCTTCATGCATGCAAAGTATTCTGTGGACAGGGTGCCTTTCTTGACATCACCACCTCGCCCCTCCACTTTGCATTCTCTCAATAAATGCAAAGTGTTCTCTGATTGATTGAGATAATCTCTGAATGGCACCCATCCCCAGCGAGTGACTTCTTGTATTTGCAATACAATAGGGCAGATGCTTGACATGGTACCTTGAAGCTAATGGGGATCTCTGTAGTATTGTACAGTGGTTTCTAGCTTCCAGGGGGAGCCCACAGGTATGATATATGCATAGTTACATTGGTCCAAACTGGAAGAATGGAACTATGTAAACATATTCATACCTGGAATTCCTTAGCTAACATGCAATGGTATAGATACTTTAAGACAGTTATAAATATGCAGGCATCATTACTGCTTTTGCTTATTTTCAGAAATTATCTTTCCTGCATCTCTTTTTCCTAATAGTGGGGGGGGGGGGGGGGGTGAGGCGAGGTTACAGGATATTGTGCAGACACCCATTGTGCATGTATTCCATAGTCTGTTGAGTCTGAAGAAGATGCAGGGGTGCTTGAGCATGGGGTTTGTGCTAGAGGCAGGCTGTGATTGGTTGGGTGTGGGGGTGGTTGAACAAACTAATGCAGGCATGCTGTGTGTCTGCACAGTGTTCTGTACCTCTGAATGGCCAACTAAAGGATGAAAACCAACCATGCTAACACAGATCAGCTGCTGTGCTTTGTGAGTTTAAAACAAGGAAGAAAGGTGACTGGCAGGGTTAACCTAATACTCCAGATGTAAGAAGTACATAAAAATGATAGAGAGTATGATTTATACAATACACATATGTCAACGCACACATGGATGGATTTTTTTTTTTTTTAGAGTAGCATAATCTGTATTAGGGTGACACTCTGAATGGCAGCAACACAAACCGTAGCGGAAGGAGATGATCCAGAGGTATTTCATAAACATTATCAGTAGAAGTAGAAATCAAAGTATTATTTTGCACAGACTGCTTCCATAACCAACAATTCAGAGTATTGAGAATCTGGTGTTTTCTTTCTGTAACAAATTGTCTTCAGTTTCTTCACGAGGAATTAGTCATAGTTTTGTTGCATTGCAAAGTCCTTTAAAACACAGGGCAGAATCTGCTGGCACTGAATTATTCTGTTTGCCAATCAATACAGTCTTGCAGTATTGGTGATTAGAGATAAGATATGTAACCTTCATAACTCCAATCCAAATCAATTTATTTAAGCATCTATTCAAAGATTATGACCGATGATGCTCTTTTTCAAGATGATGATTTAAAATGAGCAGTTCATGTGTCATTCTTTAAATTGCTTCCACCGGCAAGTAAGTAAAACTTCTCTTAAATGGCAGCTCATATCATCCTCAATTTGTTTTGTAATTGTAGTTAACTTTTTTACTATTCAGTTCACATTAAAATGAGCTACTTTATCCTTAAACAAGGAATTTATAGCATGAAGTCCCAGCAATGCCAAGTAGTTGGCCCAGGGTTAGGCCTAGTGCTGTTATTAGAAAGAAAAACATTTGTCTAAAAACTAAACATGCCGGTAAATTTACAAGAAAGAAATTGCACTGTAAATACTCAGTAATAAAATGATCATCAAGTGCCAAAAAGCGAGCTAAAACATTTTGTGAAAGGTACCGTATATTTGGGATGAAATATCACTGACAAGCTAAGGTAGTAGAAAGTTAAAATACAACCCAGCAAAACATTTTTGAATAGACTTGGCAGAGTAAAAAAACTTCAGGCAAGTATTTATTGCTGTCTGTTGCCCCATTGGGAGCATTTTTTTACCTCTCTTCCCGCTACTAGGCCTAGAAGATACAGAAAATAATAACCCGAGAGATCTCAATCCCTCCCCGTTTTACTGGAAAAAAGTGTTTTGTTGCACTCTGCACAGGAAATGAAATAAAATCTCCCCAGTGGGGACAGTGACCAGGGGTAAACCCATCTAGAGGTTACTGTATATTGCAGGGGTGTTCAGCCTGTGGCCCAAGACAGCTATGAATGTTGATTTTTTTTCTACCCTTAGCAAGCTCATGTGCTTGAAGAAAATTTGACAGATTCTCTTTATTGGACTTCTATAAGTTTTATGTACCCAAAGAAAAATATCCCACTCTTCACAATCACGACTTTCCATTTTCAGCAGCACCTATATTTGTGAGCAATTATTTTCAAGGATGAAGCACAGAAAGGGCAGTTTTAGAAAAAACATTTAACAAAAATATCTGATTACCTTGAGAATTACTACTACATCCATTGAACCAGGCATTGATGTGTTAGTTTATCAAAAACAGTGTCAAATATCGCACTAGTTTTATGTTAACCTCTTTTAATGTTATAATAAAAATATTACAAAATAATGAAATTTTATTACTCCGATAGGTACATCATCTATGTTAGTGATCGTTAACTGATCTGCCAAACTTTTTCTGCTCACCAGCTATCCTTATTGTTAGAGTATTTCAAATGTGCCCAAGACCATTCCTCTTCTTCCAGTGTGGCCCAGGAAAGTCAAAAGTTTGGACACACATGGTATACCCCTTCCCTACTAGAGTGTGCCCAGACCTTCGTCCCTGAACACACATGGCCCTAAATGCGGGTACCATTTGGTACAGCATTAAGCCCTGTCCAGGCACAGCCTTCCATAGACTTTGGCAGACTTGGCATAGACTTGGGTGCTTGCATTGAGGGCTGGACACTACACCTGTCCCTCCCGGGTACACTAAAACCTCGGGAGGGATGCACTTCAGCTGAATAGCCCTGTGTACAAGGGGGCCTATGGTTGATTATCATGTTGTGAATGGGATTTATTGGTGTTCTACATGTCTCATGATTTTCCTTCAGATGGCCGAGTTCCACCTAAAACATTTTAGTAACCTAACCCAGCTTTCTAGATCTTGTTCTTTGTAGTCGAAAGCATACAAGGATAACCCTGCAAAAATGATAAAACGTACTTTCAGAAGTGATTGACTAAATATTGGGTTTATTTGTTTGTAATGGCTGTCGCAAATGGCAAAATTCACAGTCACTCTTCAGTCTTTGTATAGGTCATGATCTGTATAAGTGGGCCAAATCCTGTAGCCGATTCTGGCATAGAGCTCTGCGATCTATTTTCATGCTATATTATGAGCAAGTCATATGTGGTAGTTTGATTTTTTCCTATTCTCCATAATAGAGATGGGAATTGGCCCTGCATGGAAGTAGATTTTCAGAGAAGTTGGAAAATCTCCCTGGGATAGAACTTGAAGACTGGCTACCTCACTCAGAATCGGCTAGATTGCTTACAGTTATCCGAGTAGATGGGTAAATGCAGTCTACTTTAATGTGCATGCAGCTTGCATTTGATCAGCGTGAGATGCTTCTGAGTTCCTTCAAAGGTGCTTTTCACCTCCTCCTAAGCTGCATCTTTGTTACCATTGATTTTTATAGAGTGAAATGCTTTTATAATGTAAACAAAATGTCCCCTGTATTTGTACAAGCCTTTTTTTTGGCCAGGATGGATTTGCTTGGAGCTCAGGGAACAGTCCTGAGCCACTGCAGATGATCAAAATTGTCGGCATGGAAGCCAGTAGGACACATTTCTTTTGGATTTGGTTCAATTATTAGTTTTTTTATGTGTGTCTTATATGGGGTTCAAAGCACTATGGGTTGGCTAAAGAGACAGCACAGCATGCAAAGCTTTACCGCTCCTTTCAGTTGACTACTGTAAAGTCGGCTATTGATGGATCGAGTCTCAGCTGGTTTAGCAGGGACTGGCCAAAATTCAATCCATCTGTGGGTAAGCTGATTGTATCTATCAAACAACTTGAGTACAACTAGCCTGTCAGATTTTTAGCATGCTACTATTGCCAGTGGCTATAGTCGCTAGCAATAAACATTGTGTTCCCCCCGGCAGGGAAGGCTCCCCGTGCCCAAAATTCCCCAACGGGAAAACACAGTAGCGCCTCAAGAGGCATTCCCCCATCAATACTGACTGTGTTGCAGGAAAGAAAATCCAAAAATCTATGGCCTGCCTAAGGGAGGGGAACCTCTGGGATGACTCCCATCTTCCAGTAAAGTGGAAAGCTGAAACAGCTGAATGTTTAAAAAGGAGGATAGAGCCCCCCCTGGTTGCTGAATGGAAGACTGCACATTATGCAAGATTTCATATGTATCTGCTTTTTTTTTTGTCCAGGTTATATTATTATTATTTATTATTATTATACAGGCTTTATATAGTGCCAACAGTTTGCTCAGTGCTTTACATTATAGTGGGAGACAATACAGTTCAATACAAGAGGGATTTGAGGGCCCTGCTCCTTGGAGCTTACAATATAATAAAAAGGGATGCAACTCTCTATAAATTGGCAGCACATTAGTGCTGTGATGACAGTTTCTGATTCTGCTTATCCATTCCCTGTCATTTGTTCCCAAGGAAAGGGAGGCATCAGGGGCGGACTGACAACTCATGGGGCCCTCGGGCAATAGGGGATCATGGGACCCCTGTGTCCTTGCCCAAACTCAAAAAAGCCTATGAAAAAGGTACCGGGGCATCTCATGGGGCCCCCTACTGACCCCGGGCCCTCGGGCAGTACCCGAGTTTCCAAATGGTCAGTCCGCCCCTGGGAGGCATTAAAAATTTGAAGAGGTAAAAAATAAAATAGTTTGTGTGTTATAGCCCATCATGATTTGTAGTTTTAGCCCTAGTAAGGGGAATCAATACACGTGTTCTGGATTATGTAGTAGTGCAGTGGTTTATTTTGGACATGATTTGCGTTTTCTTTTTATGCATCCACTGGGTTTGTTATAAGACCACCGCTTCCCTCACCTTTTTAAAGCTATGTTGAATAGCTAATTATGATTGGGGAATCCTTGCTGATTGTTCCTATCTAAAGTCCTTCAATTAATCATCGCTCAGCTCTGTCTGGGAAGTGAAGGAAAGTGCTGAAGAAAACTCTCAGCTGCCAACAACAACACTACAGTTTACAGGCACTCAGACAGGGCCGTGTGGGGGAGAGACGCTGCCTGTTAAGTTTGGCCATAAACCAGACATTCATCGCAGCTGACACTTGGACACTTTCTCACAAAAAGAAGTTCAGTTGCTTTGATGCCAGTAGTAAAACTTTTTGTTGTGTGAGGAACAATGGCTGAAAATTTGTAAGTTATGTAACCTAAACTTTATCACTTTGAATTGAGTTGTGCCATGATCTGGATACATGGCTAGTGACGGTCTTTAAATTATTTGTGTAGACGTAACCCAAATCTACTCCCAAACCCTCCCTCTACCCATGTGCCAGCATTCTCTTTTTTATTTGACCTCATTCTTATAACTAAAAACCCTTCTTGCCATCACTTTGCTTCTAAATTTTTGTGGTGGTAGCTGCTGGGAATTCCATTTCTACCGAGTTAGACACACCGTCAGAACTACATATCCTGAAAGCCCTCTCCCAACACAAAAAGCAACAAGATTCTGTTTGATCGTCCTGCAATGACTTGAACAATTTTCAGCTTAATCGTCATCATCACGATCATTTATTACTGTTATTGCACAGGTTGACTTGTAGACTGATGCTAGAAAGTAGTCATTTGTTAATCTTTTAAGATTGCTGCTGTACTTCTTCCCCAATTTAGAATAATAAAAAAAAAGTTGCATTGAGTTTTCATCCAGGGTTTCTAGTACAGTAAAAAAAAAAGTCTGTTGTGGTTTTCTCAATGCATGTTTCTCATCATGTGGGTGAAGGGGGTTCCATGGACATAGACTTATTTGTCTAAATTCAGGGGGGCATACGGAATAGTGTTTGACTTTAGTGAATCCATTTTTCGCACACCTGTGACCAGATTAAGTACTGGAAGCAGGAGTGCCGACAGATCACCCAGTAAACGATGTGCATTGAAAACATTACAGGCTGGGTCGATAAGCAGGGTAACCGGATTGATATCAGTTTTGATTATACATATATGTAATTGTAAAGATGAGTTATTAAAATGTTTTGGGCAAGTTAGGATGATGAGTTAGTTCTAGTCCTCAGCATATGACATTTGAAGCCAAGATTGTGACACTGGCACGTTCATCTTTTGTTGTGAATCAACATTCACGAATACCATTGAGCTTGAGTGTTTCAGGGTTTTTTTTGTCTTGGTAGTTTTTTTTTTTCTAAGTGATTGAATATTTTTCTCTTTAAAGACAAATTGTGTATGGTGCTTCATTTTTATGCTTTCTTTAATGTGGTTGTAAACCCTTTCATATACCCAGTGAAATTGCTAGCCTCAGATGATACACAGAGATGAAACAAATCCTTCTAAACATGCTGTAGCTGCTTATCTGTAGGCATCTTTTCTCTACCGCCATTTAAAGAACACATTTTACATAACATTTCTGAGCTTCAACAGGCAGGGGGCGCAGATCAAATGTTATACACTGCACAATATAGAACAGGGAGCTGATTGTAATCTGAGACCTGTGTAGAGGAACTGGACCCCCCCCCTCTTCTATCTCTACACAATCTATTAGGGAAACATATACACAGCTGAGGCTGTCAGTCACAGACTGTGTGTTAAGCTTTCCTCAATTACTTGGAGTAAACAAAACTCATCAGAAATTACTTGTGCAGATAGCAGAACAACGAGGAAGCAGACAGAAATCACACTTGGTGCTTTGGATTGAGGCAAGTACACACTATAATTAATGTCAGAGGTTTACAACCACTTTAACCATTTTGCTGCCACCGAAGTAGAAACTACATTGGTAGTTGTTGGTTGTCAGATGGAAGCTATTGTGTGGCTTTGCAGCCACCTCATCTTTCACACACCCCCAACAGCCGCAGATCGAGAAAAGTTTTCCAGCTTGTTCCTTTGTCAGAAGCCGATCACAGAATCAACTTCTATCAAGCAGGGCCCTGCCAAATTTCGATCAGTGTATGACAAACCCGTCTGTGTTACTTTAAGACTGACTGCTTAATTTGTTTATTCCTTATTCCCTTGTAACTAAATTTGTCCATTACTAGGTTTTACTATATATATTTTATCAACCATGTTAATTGAGAGTTTACATTTGCTGTTACATTGTATTATACTTTCTAACATAGTGGTGCATATTCAGTTTTACATAGTGTAGTGTTTGACACATTAAGCAGCACACTGGACTACTTTACTGTACTATGATTTCCTCATTTCACCTCAATCAAAGCTTTGCTCTTTAGCATGGTAAGCATTGTGAAATGTATATACACTCAGGAATTCAAGGTTTTCTTAGATAAGTAAGCATTTACACTATAGATAACACAGGTTAAATAGGGCTAGTGTACTGTCAAGTCAGAAAATTTCACAAACATCAGGTTTTTTTTGTAAGAAAATATTTTTTGGCACTATTGTGCAGAAGTTAGTGTTGTCAATTAAGAATGATTTTAGAAATAGAATTGTTTAATAGATTATTCTTTATCAGTTAACAAAATGGAAAGGAAATGCACAGGAGAAAAATCCAAATCATATTATTTGGTGTGATCACCCTTTGCCTTCAAAACATCAATTTTTCTAGGTACACTTGCACACAGTTTTTGAGCAGGTAGGTTGTTCCAGACATCCTGGAGAACTAACCACAGATCTGTGGATATAGGCTGCCTCAAATCCTTCTCTCTCTTCACGTAATCCCAGACAGACTCCATGATGTTGAGATCAGGGTTCTGTGAGGGCCAAGCAATCTCTTTCAGGACTCCTTGTTCTTCTTTATGCCAAAGGTAGTTCTTAATGACACTGATTGTATGTTTGGGGTTATTCTGCTGCAGAAAATATTTGGGGGTAATCACACCGCCTCCCTGATGGTATGTCATGATGGATAAGTATCTACCTGTATTTCTCAGCATTGAGGGCACCATTGATCCTGACAAAATCTCCAACTGTGTTTGTAGAAAAGCAGCCCAAACTCGCAAGGAACCTCCACCATGTTTTCCCCGTTGTCTGCAGACACTCATTATTGTACCACTCTGCAGCCCTTTGGCAAATAAAATGCCTCCTGCTATAGCAAAATATTAACAATTTTGACTGATCAGTCCAGAACACCTGCTGCCATTTTTCTGTACTCCAAGTTCTTTTGCTTTAATGCATAGTTGAGTCACTTAGCCTTGTTTCCCCGTCACAGGTATGGCTTTCTTGGCCGCATTTCTTCCAAGAAATCCACTTCTGAACAGACACTGGTTTCTGCCAGTGATGTGCTGATGGTACTGCTGGACATCTACTGACATTGAAGGGAAGTAAGCCTGATGTGTCTTTCATCTGCTGTATTGTTTCCTTAGCTGACCACTGTGTCTACAGTCCTGCCTGTTTCTTTGTGCTTCTTTAAAAGAGCTTCAGCAGCGCATCTTGAACCCTCAGTCTGCTTTGAAATATTTGCCAGGGGGAGACCTTGCTGATGCAGTATAGCTGCTTTGTGTCTTGTTGCTGTGCTCAGTCTTGCCATGGTGTATGACCTGTGACATGGAGCTGTCTTCCAAAACCTCACCTTAGTAGCAGCGTTTGGCTGTTTGTCACCCAGTTTCAAGCCTCCTATACAGTTTCAGTAAATGACTTTCATTTCGATCTGTGTTTCAGGATGATATTGATGATGATTAGCACCTGCTTGGTATAATTCATCATACACCTGACTAATCCTACAAAGACCCTGACTTTGTGCAAGTATAAGAATTGATGATGGTTTGAAGCTAAAGGGTAGTCGCACCAAATATTGATTTGATTAAGATTTTTATTCTGTTTACTCAGTTTGCAACTTTGCATATTGTAATTTGATTAAAATCAACATTTAAAATATATATTCTGAGAGCATTCTTGCTTTAGAGCATTTCTTTACACCTGTCTAAAACATTTGCACAGTATACACTCTGATGAATTAAAAATGTCAAATTGACTATCAGACCACATAGGATATTCTTAATAGGTGATTAGCATAATAATCGTCCCATAAAAAGTGCAGAGTAAATAGGAGAAAATAAATTATGTAAACAGTTCTTCAATAAATCTGTGTGGCCCCAGTGTGGGAAATAATAATCCAGTGGCGTGCGATGCATGGTAAGATTGCAAACTCACCAGAAGCGCAATCTTAATGTGCATTAATGGTATCAGCCAGAGGTTCTCCCATCTACAAAGGTACAGCCTGGTATCAAATCACCTCCTCTGTCGGTCTGGGCACTTATGATGTCAATCAGAGGTCCTTCAATAGGGGTCTGCTGCGTATGGGTCTGGTCACCCATAGGATCCTTTCTCTGGGCTGGAGAGACACACCTGGGGTCCTGGGGGGTGTAAGTGCTCGTTGTGCAGCAAAAGATACAGGTACTCATAGTGTAGTAAGTTAAAGTTTTATTGGAAAATTTATCCAAACTAGTATCATGATAAATACACGTGTGTATCTGGATTTTCTATTCTTCAGGCCTATTAATGGCTTGCACCTTGTGGTGAACCCTCTGTATTTGCTTTCATGAAGTCTTCTCTTGATTGTAGACTTTGACAATGATACGCCCACCTCCTGGAGAGTGTCCTTCACTTGTCTGCATGTTGTGTATGGGTTTTTCTTTACCATAGAGAGGATCCTGCAATCATCCACCACTGTTGTCTTCCGTGGACGTCCATGCCTTTTTATGTTGCTGAGCTCACCAGTGCGTTCTTCTTTCCTCAGAATGTACCAAACTGTTGATTTGGCCACTCCTAATGTTGCTGCTAACTTTCTGTTAGATGTGTTTTGTTTTTGAAGCCTTACAGTGGCCTGTTTCACTTGCATGGACAGCTCCTTTTGAATGCATGATGTAGGTTCACAGCAATAGATTCCAAATGCAAGTAGAATATTTGGCGCGCTACAAGACTGAGTAAGGAGGAAGATGTGGGCGGCATACAATAGTATGTATAAGCATATAATCAATGGTGATGGAATTAGGGAAAATAAATTGTGAACAATATACTGTAATAAATATACAAATAAAATGTCCTTAGAGTCCTATAGGTAATTCTGATACACCATGGAGTGGAGGCAGCCGGCCAATAACGAGCTAGAGAGGCCCTGTGGAAGATCAGAAAGAAAGAGGCGGTGTCCTCTAAGTGCTATATAAAAGCTTTCTAATGAATAAAAAGTGTAGTAATACAGGCCACTCACAAAGCATTAGAAGGTTTATGCTTGTAAATGAATAAGCATCCGCTGTAGTGAAGGAGTATGAAGCCTCGGGATGGATGGTGGTCACTGGCATCTGGCGGTGGTGCTGGTGGCTTCCAGCATGTCCTTCTAGTTCTGGGATTCCCGCGGTTGAGATGCCACTTCCGGTCACGTGATAGCGGGGATTGGTGCGTGTTCGTTGCATGCGTGCTCCCTCATCAGGCCATAAGGACGCCATCTTGACATATGGCATTTATACTCTCGGCAAGAGGAATAGGAGTAAGGGGACTCCTCCTACAGGCAGACACAGCTTGAGGAGTAAACGACCCATGGCAAGAGGGCTATCATTAAGCGCAGGTGTGGACAATCAAGGGATAAAAAACGTGATAAAATGTAATAAAACTTTAATAATAATAACTTTAATAATTCCAAATGCAAATACCACACTTAAAATCAACTCCAGACATTTTGCCTGCTTAATTGATGAAGAAATAACAAAGGAGTAGCCCACACCTGGCCATGAAACAGCTTTTGATTCAATTATCCAATTACTTTTGGTCCCTTGAAAAAGGGGGGATGGCTACTCTTAAGAGCTGTAATTCCTAAACCCTTCCTCCAATTTGGATGTGCATACCCTCAAATTAAACCCGAATGTTTGCACTGTCAGACCATATCCATTATATAAATATAGCTTAAATATTTTTTGGTAAATACCTGAAAAAAAAATAAAATTGTGCCTGTATCCAAATATATATGGACCTAACTGTATATATATTTATGAAAAGAGCAGTTTTTTTGTATTCTGCCATGAAAAATGAAGAACCCAAGGAGCCCTCGGTGGGTTTTTTTTTTTTTTTTCTTTTTAAATATCTTGTAACTGACAAAAGTAAATGTCATCCATCATATTTTTATTCCATTTTTAATGAAAAATAAAATCAAACTTTAGTTTTGATTATTTTATTAAACAGAATATATTAGATAGTAAAACAAATAAAACTAGAATGAACAAAAATGATGGGACCCATAATTTAGTATAGTGATATTCTGCAGCTTTCATTGAGACTTCTGCACCTGCCAATAGGTGGTTTGGCTTTCCTTTTCTGAGCAAGCTGCTCCCCCTCTGTCTCTTGTTTGAAGGGTGGTTTCTTCAAACTTCATGTTTCAGATCTCTACAAAGATGTTTGATTGGATTCTAATCATGGCTCATAGAAGGTCACTTCAGAATAGTCCTGTGTTTTGTTCTTAGCCATTTTTGGGAGCTCTTAGTTGTGTGTTTTTAGGTTAGAGGTCCCATGGCCTGCAACTTAAGCTGGCCATAAATGGATCAAATGGTTCCTATTGAAGCGGCCGAGATTCAATCCATCTATGATCAGGCTGATTCTACCCAAGTTGATCCATTGATCAACTTGGTTACAACTAGTACATCAGATGCAATTAATGCAAGCGGCTATAGCCTCTAACAATAATCACTCTGTTCTGCTGGTAGGGACAGCTCCTCGCGCCCCCTCAAGGAGAATACAATAGATCTGTAGCAAGGATTCCCCTTGCTACTGATTTTGTAGATGAGGAAATCAATTGCATAATCTATGGCCTGCCTTAGAGCTTTCTTAATCTGGGCGGCATGGTTTACACCAGCATTCTTTGATAGATGTGCCAGACACAGCCAAATGGTCACTAAAAGAAATAACCAAACCTGCTCCATGTCCATATCTGTGTGCTTGTGTACTGTATAGCTCCTGACGAAGGCTTCTATACAAAATAAGGACTCAGACTGCCCTCTGAGCCAGTTGACACTTTTTATTTTGGAGAGATGCATAAAGTGGTCTCCGCCACAAAGACTCAGCTAAGATTCCTGTCAAGGTTCTATATATGTGTAAATAAAGACTGCATAATAAATGTTTTGCGGGTAGATGTGAAAACAGATGTGAACTTCTGCTTGAAAGCCCCCAAGAGGCTCTTTTTAACTGATTTTAAATTCAGTTGAAGATACAAAACATTTGCTGTTAGTAAATCTGTTTAGAAGACATTACTGATTTGCTTATTACAGTCTTTTTTATGACTATGTAGACCTACGTCTAGATTATAAAGATTTCCTTTGATGTGAAGCTTAATGCATAACTGCAGCTTGAGGCATCCCTAAGATAATGACTTTCATTATATGGCTCTGTCATCTTTAATGCTGAAAAGCAAAGTGTGTGGTATGCCAGTTGTCCTTTCAAAGCCTGACACTAGTCACCATTGTGGTGGAACTGTATGGCCAAATGATGTGCAGGACGCACGTAGTTTCTTTATGGGGCACTTTGCTGCAGTTGCTGAGGGCTGCTAAAGGATCAGCCCACCCAAAACTGATATTCCAATTTATGGAGGGTTCTTGGGCAATAAACCATCTGTTAGTGGTATATCTCTTGGAAAATCTGGTCATGAAATCTGAGCTTGAGTTCTCACACCTGTACACTATATTTAAAAAAAAAACAAAACAAAAAAAAAAACAAAACAAAAAAACACTTTCCCTTTTAAAGTTTTTCATTTGTTTAAATTTTTAAGAATGCAATTTGAGGAGTGGATTATCCCCAAAGATGATTGGGAGGAGGGTGCAAAATGTAAAGGTGAGCAGAATTAGAGCCAGGGAATATGGCCAGGAGCTCTTGTTGCTAGAGTCCACTTGAGATATAAGAAACAACTTCGTGACAGACTCTACCTATTGGTGTACTGAATTTCATATTCACTATTCTGCATAGCTGTCTCAAGTTTGACTTGCTGGGCACATTGTAATCTCACGTGGTCTGGTGGTCCTTCTTGTATGGATGAAGGACAGGTTCAGCTTCTGTAATAATTGTTTTTTTATAGAAGAGAGAGATCAGATCCTCCTGAAGTTTTTTTTGTTTTTCTTTTTTTATGTTCCCTTTTGTCTGTTGCTTTCTGTCCTGTATTAGTGGTTATCAGGACAGGAGATCTTTACAATAGGCACACCTACAGCAATAGAATTTTTTTTAAGAGTGAAGAAGGGTTGGATAAACTCTTAGGGTTTTTATTGTCGTCTTTGTTCACTGTCTCCAGTGACAGTGGTCACAGAAATAAGCTGTAAGTTAAAATCTTTGCAGTAGAAATAAATAAGCTGGCAGTTGTTCTGAATCCAAAGGCTATTGAAAACTAAGCTAAAATGACTTGACTTTACTTTAAAGCAGGGTTTCTCAACCAGTGTTCCATGGAACCCTAGCGTTCCTCCAAAGGTTGCTATGGGTTTCTTAGGCAATCCATTGTTATATAAGGTAATGATTTTTATTATAAACCAGTAAGTCTTTAAAGCTACAGTCAAATAACTGTAGTAAATGTACCTGGTTCTAAACTATGAAGCTACATAATGAAGACATGCAGTGCCTGTTTATCACTAGCTTTCAGTTTCAACACATTCGTTTCTTGAATAGAGCCCCTCTGTGTAGTGTCGGTGAGCCCAACACATGCTGACAAAGTATATTCTAGAGCAGTTTTGCTTTTCAGATGGTGTAGCTCGGGTGTCAGCAACCCGCGGCTCCAGAGCCGCATGCGGCTCTTTTTCACCTTGGCTGCGGCTCCGGAGCACACTGCCCACCAGGTGACAGGCAATAGGGCAGCAATGGGCAAACTACGGCCCGGCGGACCTTTTAATCCGGCTAGGCTCCCGCTAGGCTCCTCTCACAGTCCGCCCTGAAGACCGGTGTAGCATGAAAATCTGTCTCCTATGAGGATCTGTCCCCCTCGACGTATCTGCGCATGTGCCGGAGATCGCCGATCGGCTGCTAATGCCTGAAACTGGCACATGCGCAGATACGTCGAGGGGGACAGATCCTCATAGGAGACAGATTTTCATGCTACACCGGAACGGCGCGGGAACACGGCGAGAGGAACGCGCGGAGCAAAGGTAAGTGAATTGACACAGGGGGGACTTGGGGACTTAATATGGGGGATGAATTACTATAGGGGGGATGAATTACTATATTGGGGATGAATTACTATGGGGGATGAATTACTATATGGGGGATGAATTACTATGGGGGATTAATTACTCTATGGGGGATTAATTACTATGGGGGATGAATTACTATGGGGGATGAATTACTATATGGGGGATGAATTACTATGGGGGATGAATTACTATGGGGGATGAATTACTATATGGAGGGTGAATTACTATGGGGGATGAATTACTATGGGGGATGAATTACTATATGGGGGATGTATTTTCAGTTTTAAAAATGTGGCTCTCAAAATAAATTTCAATCGTGGTTTTGGCGAGATTTGGCTCAGTTGAAAAAAAAAGTTGCCCACCACTGACCTAAGGCTATGATTGTGATTATGACGATACACTGTGGCCCTGATTAACCCTTTGCTTACTGGGCCCTTAAACCCCCTTCATGACCAGAGCGCTTTTTGCAATATATGCAGTGTCGGATTTGTTTTAAATGTTGCAATGGTTTTGCGGCTCCCAGTCTTTTTTTCCCTCTCGGAAACGGGTCCAAGTGGCTCTTTATGTCTTAAAGGTTGCAGACCCCTGGTGTAGCTCTTGCTTTGTCAATGAAATTGTTTTAGGGGACCTTAAAATATTAAAGTTATAAAAGTTTAAAGCAGCCTTTTTCAACCTTTTCAACACAGAGGAACACTTGAAATAACTTTGCAATCTCAGGGGACCCCTGTTAATAAACACTATGTCTACAACCAAACTCAGGAAGCATTAATGTGATAGTCAGTGGAAAGACTGTTATCTTTCAGATAAGTTCCCACTGACACCATTGATCTTTTAAGCTATCTGTAAGGGGGTAATTCTTCCCAATGACCACAGTTGTAAGGAGCATTCTTCCCACTGACTATCACATTAATGTATCATGAGGCTGCTTTAAACTTGGTATTGCCGACTTTCATCTGATGTGATTGAGAAGTTTAACAATAAATTCTATGAGCTGGTTGATACCGCATATTTATATGGAATTATAAATAAAATTACCTGGGACTTTATTAGAACCAGTTTTCCAAGAACTCCAACTTTTTATTCTCTTCCAAAAATTCACAAGAAGGTAGATAAACCCCCCCCCCCCCCGGGACAGCGGTCATATCTGGCAATGGGGCTTTAACTGAGAGCCTAAGTCAACTTGTTGACGAACACCTTAGACCCCATGTAGCTAGTCTTCCATCTTATGTAAAGGATACTATACACCTACTGAAAATCATTGACAACTTACACATACCCAAAGGGGCTTTGTTGGTAACAATAGATGTAGAAGCACTATATAGTTCCATCCCCCATGACAGGGGAGTAGCAGCAATCCAACATATTCTAGCACAGAGAAAACACCAAGAGTGGGCTTATAATGAATTCATTGTTTCAGCACTTAAATTCGTTTTACAGCATAATGTATTCATTTTCAAGGGATCCCACTACCTCCAGGTGCAGGGGGTCGCGATGGGGACATCTTGTGCCCCATCGTACGCCAACCTGTACCGGGGTGAGTGGGAACAGATGTTTTTCGCTGATGAGGACTTATTTGTGTATACAGACTACATTTGCATGTGGCGTCAGTACATTGATGACATCTTAATGGTGTGAGATGGTCCAGAGGATCTTCTGAAGGGGTGTCTGGAGAGAATGAACAAAAATGAGTTTAATCTTACATTCACCATGACCTATGACAGAAAGGAAGTTACTTTCCTGGATGTCACCAGTCAAGTAGAAGAATGATGGCAGTTTGGCCAGCAGACTATATTGCAAACCAACTGCTGGCAATACTATACTGCATGCTTCGAGTTTCCACCCTAAGGCATTGATTTAATCTATTCCTTATAGTCAATATCTGAGAACAAGGAGGAATTGCTTGGATGAGCAATCCTTCAAAGAGGAGGCAGATGCACTAGATTATTGGAAAGAGGTTATACAAAATCTTGTCTAAAGAAAGCCTTTAAACGTGCTTGTCACAACATGAGGAATGATCTTCTATATAAAGATCCCAATAAGAAAGCATCAGATGGCCAAACTAGAATCATTATGAAATTTCTAACCAACACAATCAAGTTAGAAATATTATCCAGAAATATTTGCATCTACTAACTGTAGATCCTACAATAGGTAAATTCATACCCCCTACCCCTCAAATTACATTCAGAAGGGCTACATCTGTCAAGGATCGCATTATACAAAGTGAATACAAGGGTGACTCACTCAGAGACCCTTGTAAACTAAAAGGCACCTTTTTGTTGTGGGGCATGCAACTATTGTACGTACATGTACACAGAAGCACAACCTAGACTACCAAATGGGGTTCCCTTTGAATCCAAACATTTTGCTAATTTGTCATACTGCGGAGGTGATATACCTACTTCTATGTGAATGTGGTTGTTTTTATGTGGGCAAGACAAAGTTGGGAGTTCTGGAAATGAGCATATAGACACATAAAAAGTGTGCGGACAGGTGACCCTGAACTACCTTTAGGACGCCATGTCCTTATGGTACATAATGGCCAATTTCCAAAAATCTAATTTCTCATCATTGACCGAGTGCATCCAAGCTCTAGAGGGGGAGATTGGAACAAGCTGTTGTTGCAGTTGGAGCTAAAATGGGTTTTCCATCTGTGTGTACCCCCCCCCCCCCGGCCTGAATGAATTGGTCAACTTCAGGCCTTTTCTACAGGGGCTTGTCTCTGGTGGTATGGAGAAGTAAGCTTAAATCATGAGAATCGAGTCCCCCTCCTTCTTCCCTTTTCCTCTTTTCTGTCCATTTATCTTGCCCTTTTGTGGTTTTGTTGCCTAATATCTTGTGTTACATTTCATATGGTGTTGCATCAATACCTCTATAGAGAGAATGTATATTTCATTATTACTCTGTATATCTGCTTCAAATCTTACTGGTCTGTGTCATTCCTGGCTTTGTATCCTGTATAATAATTTTTTGCATAGTATTTGATGTAATTAATATAGTGTGTTGTATATGTGGTTTTGTATGATGCAAATTGGTGATATGCATGGCTCTGTTTTTGTTGTCTCCTCTCTGGCTGGGGGATTGTCTGTGTTTCAAACCTGGGTGCCTGGTCTTTTACTTTTCGGCGCCTGGCACGCTGGGGCTGCACCACTGGGCCTTTTGGCCCGGTGAGTGCAGCGATGCATGGCTGTCTTGGCCGGAGGTCTCAGCTTCAGCTGCTTCCCTTTGGTCCGATAGTCATGCTTGTCTCCTCAGCGTGTCGGCGGTTCGCCGATGCTTGACGTCACTCCGCCTTATTTCCACCATGTAATTCACCTATGGAGACACTTTTCATTATTCAGATCCCCTTTCTTGCAGTGATCCGAGTGGGGGGGTCCTGAATGTCTCGGGTGTCTAGGGCCCACTGAAGCTCTAGGAGGTGTTGACAATTTGGAGCCTTGCTTTCAAATGTGACTGGAGATTCATTTATGTTCTTTCTGTACCTCTTCATATTGTGAGTATACTCATATATTTGGAATTATATAAATATCTTTCATGGACATATACGGTATGTTCTAAACAAGTGTATCTCTAATCTCACAGATTATATCACCCTTGTACAGAGCCTTTTGTTATCCTTGAGGAAGGAGTAAAAATTACTCTGAAACACGTCGGATTTTTGCAAAACTATCTCTGTAACCAATCAGGACTATTGTGAAATCATCTTTATAACGCTATGATATCTCTTGATGGTGATATGTTTTTATGATTACTTGTAAAATGGCATGTCATGCCATCAATATTTTCTACATGTGGAAATTTTGACGAAAATAAAGATTTCATAATGTTATTGTATGTATTATGCCTTCAAAGTCCCATTCTGTTTAGGGTTTTTTTCCTATATTTGTATCTAAGGCTGAGATGTGTCATGCCACTGTCAGCTGAGCAGCTTTAAACAGGTGGTGGCCTTGTGTGTGTGTTTTTTTTTTATCACTCCAAGGCCAACTTAAGACAGCAGCCATAATGGCATGGTGATGGGTTTCTCTGCAAAAGAAAATGGAGATGGTAGGCACAATGATTTCGAAACTGCTAAGTTGCATAGTAAAGACATGCAGTGCCTGCTTATCACCAACTTTCAGGTTCACTCCTTTCTTTCCCTGATAGATACACAAGCTCTTTTCAAGCTGTAGTCAAATAACAAGCATAAGACCACCTTACTGTTCCCATAATTGGATTAGTTTTGTCACTTGGGCATAAAAGAAGACAGCTGAAGCATGGAATGAATAAAAGCTACACCGATAAAATAGTATATACTCATCTTCCTTGTGGGGGGAGCGTATCTAAACCCAAGAACAATATTGCAGCTAATCATTTCTAAGATGTGATGGCTACATTTAAAGTGATAGTAAAGGCAATTTAAAAAAATTACAAACCTGTCATACTTGCTATGTGGTTTTGCACAGAGAAGCTCTAGTCCTTTTCTTGGGTCCCCTGCTGGTGCTCCTGGCCCCTCCCTCCTAACTGCCCCCAGAGCAAGCTGCTTGCTATAGGGGCTCCCAAGCTGCTGCTCTGTGTGTCCATTCACACACAGAGCTGTGGCTCGGCCCCACCCACTCTCCTCATTGGTTCACTGGCTGTGATTGACAGGAGTGGGAGCCAGCTTTTGTCTCAGCCAATGAAGAGAGAGAGTCCCCAGAGAGCTGAAGCTCTAATGCACATCTCTGGATCGCGATGGGGCTCAGGTAAGTATCTGGGGGGGGGGGGGCTGCTACACACAAACGTTTGCATTCTATGCATGAAGGTAAAAAACCTTGAGCCTTTACAACTAATTTAAGTTTTCTAATTATCAGTCTTTTTTCCTTTATTTTCACCTGGTGTTCCTGCTAGTTCACATTCTGTTCTAGGGTGTGATCTGAGGCCAGTTCACACTAGAGAGGTGACCTGCTTTTTTACGCACTGGAAAACGCTGGTCACTGCTAAGACCCTCAGAAAACAGCATTCTGTATACACCCTGCTGTCCATAGAGCAAAGTGGACACGTATGTGTCATCTGTCTGCTCTGCTACGATCACCTACTGATCGGGATGGAGTCTGCCCTGTTTGAAAGGGGCCTAAGTGAGACCGTATTCCAATAAATTTTAATAGACTGTCAGTTGCTTCTTTGATGGAATTACCGTTACTGCTTTTAAATGTGAAGAATGTTTATTGTATTCTTCACATTTCTTATAGTAGCATTTTGATATGTTCAAGCCACAAAATAGTTTTTTTTATGCTTATAGCTGGCATTTCTAGAGTCGCAAAGTTGTATTCACAAAGAAATGCAAGCAGCTAGCTTTTATTTTATTCCTGTACATCCTTCCTAGATTAATTTGTATGGGCTGTCCAATATACAATATGGATTCTACTGTAAAAAGTACATAGATCATGAAAATGCTTTTGTACTGAATGCATTGATTGTGATTCCTTTCATTTCAGTATCCCTCAAGTAACAATCAATAAATTAAATTCTCATATCTTTTATAAGCAATTCTAAATTTATCCAACACATGTCCAGCACATCCGGATGGATTTCCTTTTTACATTACTGTGTAGTTATTAGAGCTGCAATATGCCGATAAGGTTTATTTTGCATTTTTTATATATTAAACAGAGTTAATGCTGCGATGCTACAATATTCTCACGTACGGCTTGAATGATAAAGCAGGATGGCATCTTTTTTTTTATTAAGCTGTATATATGTATGTTTACATTTACGTATGCAAAGGGAGGTATAAGGGAAACACTCTGAGCTTAATTTTTGACGTTACTGAATCACCGCAGTGGTGCTAGAGGAGAATCATTGATTTTCATTTAGCAGTGTGTCCATTTGCTCTCTGATGAGAGTTTTCGAAACCAATATGAATGCACTAAAGAAGTACTACACAAGAGTAAGGCAAGCCATAGATGATTTGATTTTTTGCAAGAAAGAAAATCACTCGATTCCCCCATCAACCCATTCAGTGTTGATGGAGGATTCACTTCCTCAGCACTGTTGTATTCTGCCGGTGGGGAGCCTTCCTTTCCAGCAGAATACACATGATTACTACTAGCTGCTATAGCCACCAGCAGTAATTACAGGCAAAAAATCTGACAGGCTGGCTGTACTGAAGTTGATCAATGAATCAACTTCAGTACAACCAGTCTGCTCATACTTTGAACGAATCTTAGTTGGAGCCTGCTGAACTGGCCAAAGTTCGATCCATCCACCTTTTACTGTACCCAAATTGCAGGTGCAAAATATCAGGATTATTTGAACTCTAGCTGCACAAACTGTTGTTGCTATATAAATCCTGTATTATAATAAATAAAAACATTTGACCGGTGCCAAAGGGACTTTCTGTAAAGAGGAGATGTCGTGGGGAAGAGGAGCTTGTTAATCGGCACTAAAAATACATGAAAGTCTCCAGTGGCCACCAGGTTCAGCAGGACTGCAGCACACATTGTAAGATTGGTAGGGAAGTATGCAATCTGCTGCTTCATTGTTGAGTGTGTGGCTCTGAGGGGTGGCCAGCTTGGGGTATGCAGTCACATTCTCCTTCTGGACTCTTATTATCTATTGCTGGGGCTGCACACTGTCCTCATAATGAAAACTTTTCTCTGCAGTCTACAGGCTCGGTGCTGCCCCAATGATCTCTCTTCTTACATACTCAGTTTGAAATTGCTTTCAAATTTGTATCCATTCTGATTGGGGTGTGGACTCATGCTGAGTTGCTCCAGGGACATTACATTAAAAAAGGGGGGTTGAAAATATGCAAAGAACTGGAGTTGAAACCAGTATAGGAACCAGTTAAATTTTACCATTTATCTTTGGGGAAACATTAGCAAAAAAATGTTTGGTTGCTGTGGGGTATAACTGCATAGAGTAGGAAAGGTTTAAAATGGTCATTGGCAACAGGTTGATCACCATCTACCTGTTGATCATAGCCAAGTTGAGACATAAAAGGTTTAGGAAGAAATTACCAGGTCATAGTCTCCCTAAGGTTGAGAACCTTTGGTTTAGAGGGAATAGATGGCCATATATGCAAAGTTTGCTGTTCAGCCTGCCTCCACCCTGAGACGGTTACTGTTCAGCTGGAAACTTCCACCTAACTCCTTCAATCTTCAGACCTGAGTTTGTTGAGCAGAGTGGTGGTGGCAGGGCCACCCATGGATCGTATTTCAGCCAATTCAGTGTGCATGGCCAGCTTTAGTCTGTATTAAGGTACAGCTGTCCTTTGCCTACAGACCACCTGAGATTACTGTGGAAGATGATGACTTGTCAAGCCACTCCAAATTTACACAGGGTTATGCATGCTCTGCAGCAGGGGTTTCCAAACTGTGGCCCGTTGGCTGGATGTGGCCCTTTGCTTGCCTTTATCTGGCCCTTGGGGAATTATTCCTGACACTGACCCCAATAAAGGGACACTATTACTTCCACTGACACTAGAGATGGGGATCTAATTTTTCCACTGGCTGCAATTATGGGACACTATTCCTCTCACTGACACCAACAATGGGGCACTATACCTCCCAATGACACCAACAATGGAGCACTATACCTCCCACCCATGCCAGCAATATGGTAATTTTTTTTACTCTGACCACCAGGCAAGTTTACAACCTGCCAATGCCAGAGCAATTTCTACTCCCACTGGCCACATTCTGGCCCCCCTAAAGTTTGATGGCGAGTAAACTGGCCCTTTGTTTTGAAAGTTTGGAGACCCCTGTGTTGCAAATGCGCGCATCAGAGATGGACGTGGTTCAACCATTTTGGCTTCAACCTCCATCTTGGCGAAGAGATTAACCGTCCTGAAATATCTTTTTCCTTCATCCTCCCCCTTCCTCTCTGTTCAGCCACCGTGACACCTGGTTGTGGGTCACTGGCAGGCTAGAGCAGCAGGGAACCCAGAGCTACAAAGCCCTCCTCAGGAGAGCTGGAGTCCCACTGTCCTTAGAACCTGTGTAATTTCACGCCTCGTAAAAAGATAACTGAGCCTTCCCCGGAGTTCAAGGCATTCCCAAGAAGCTCACACCAGTTAACATTTTTTAAAGATCAATTTTTCCCTTATCTTTCATATCTTGGAATATAAGAGACTTGCATAAAAACCAGACATCACGTCAGATTGGCTAGGAGCAGGCGAACAGTTTGATGGGTCATTCGAATTATCTCGCACCATCAGGGGAGCCGAAACATAGAACTCGTGAACTGTGCAACATATAATTTCATAATTCATATCTAGATAATCCTCAGACTTGTCTGCATAATAATATTCCCGCGGGTGGAATGTCACTTGTGCAGCTGGAAAGGTTTGGACCAGAATATGAATTATGAAAGATGTTGGCTCCAGTTTAGGGTTCCGCCTGACGATCCCTCCCTCAACAGGGGATTGGTCTTTTTACTTCAGAACCAGCCCCTGCTGGGAAACTTTAAAGCAGGCTGTCAAGCCTAAGGGAGTTGAGTTGAAGAATTCTCCCATTTTTCCATCGTAACATAGGGAGATCAAAGCACCCTCCTGCTCTGACTTGGATCTGCTAAACCCAGGACTTTGGCAAGTACTTTAACCCTTTCACCTCTCTCTGATATCTCTTTACTGTGCTATGGTTCTTTGTATATTTATATATATATCTTAGTTACATCTTCTCTGTAAATATTTTTACTGCACCTGTTTGACCCTTTTAGTAATAAATCTTTCTTTCTGAAAGTGTTGAACTGTTTCTACAGCTTCTAATTGCAATTTACGAATCCCTGCCTTTGAAGAGACGCTACTGTTTGTTTAAACCTCTGTATAACCGGCCTGCGGACCGTTTTATACAGACGATTATTTCAATCATTATAGTATTATAACTGATAACGCGAGTTTCCTCTTTCTCTGTACAAAAAGGAGGTGGTGGCAGTGTGGAGGGTAAGTTGCGTAATTAACCCGACCCAGTAACAATCGATTCAGGCTGCTGGCACTTCAATCGGTACCCATTAGCTGGAAAATCGTTGTGCAGGGTGCAGCTGGGTGTGGCATTGTTACATCGCGGTTTTAGATCGGCCAGTCCTTCGGTCACGAGTTTGGTGAGAAGGTCTGGGGTCTGACGCCGCGATCGTGACACCCTGCTCTACAGGACTATTGACTGATAGGCTGTAAACAATGCATTGTAAGGAGGCAAGGGGAGAGTGTCACATGATCATGATCATCCACAGCATAACCAACAGTCTGCCATTTTCCTTCCCCCCCCCCATGTTAATACGATATGTTAAGATGAACGTATGGACAGTCAGCTCATTTTATTCAGTATAACATCCATAGACTAATGCTGCAGGATGGTAATTTATCTAACAGTTATGCTGACACCACTTCTGAATAACTGCAAATAAACACAATTAATTACAACAGGGAAGAAGTACTTGACCACTAATCATCCATTTGCCTGTTCATTTACAAGTTTCCACTATGGTGCCATATGCCAAATGCAATCTCTGAATTGCAAGGCATGAAAGGTGCAGCATTATGATACTATGGATATAAAATAAATGAGCTCTTCAACTAGAAGTTAATTGTCTTTTAATTAACCAATTTCTCAGCGCCAACTAAAAATAAAGGACTAGCTAGGATAGGTCACATGCTTTTTCAGGAGAGCACAGATTAATCTGATGTATCCACCTTTAATTTCTCACCAAGGTTCTAAATGCTTTGTCCTGACTCTTGGCTCCATCTAGTAGATGAAGGCATTAAACGCTTTATTAACAGGTTTAAATGGCACATAACACTCCAAAACTAAACACCATGTAATAGGCATCTCAAAATAATTATAGAATGAGTTTGGATTCAGAAGAGAATTTCTCAAACGTGGAATGAGCAGCCTTGTGTTAGGACTGAGATGGACTTGTCACTAAAATTGACCTTTTAAATGTACAGACCATTCAATAGAATAATAAAGCCTTGAAATGCATTTATAGAGCATTCTTACTGTAGTTTTTCATCCAGAGATTACACTGATGCAACTGTCCACCCCATTTTCCTTTGTTGGTAATTTGGTGAGTTTACGGCACACCTAAGAGATTTGGTAAAGCTATACAGACTTGTGTCTTCACCGATGTCACTCGAGGGATCCTGTCACTTGAGAGAATTCACCTCCCATCCATAAAATGTTCAGGGAAACATTCACCTGCTTGTACATGCCATTGCCGTGCCAGCTGTATACGTGAGGTGTTGCTCCCTTGCTAACAAAAAATCTTCAGGGTCACCACTGAGCAAGAGATGTCTCATCATCCAATCCGCGAGGGAGTGACACATAAGAGTAGGTGAATTTTCCTATTCCCTGCTGTCCCGCATAGTGATCTTGGCACTGGCAGGTTCTTGCCAGCCACAAGATCACTAATGTTACACTGACCTTACATACAATAAATAAATATCCCTGAGAACATTGTAGCCAACAATCAGATTCAAACCCACGGTGGAAGTTTAAATGTGGAGAGAGTGAGAGGAAGTTACAAGATACAGCTTTCAGAAAGTCTAATAATCTTTCTGCTCCTACTGTGACTCCTAAGGCCAACATAGACTGTTCGAATTTTGGCTAACTCCTAAATCAGCTGAACTTCAAGCAGCTGGTGGTTCATTTTTATAAACCTTTGAATTTTCTTTTCCACGTGATTTTGGATGCAGTAGCCCGTTAGAAAATTGTCTTTTGAGTAGTGACTAGAGCCAGTTAGATGTTGCTGTTTGAGTATTCTGACACCCACAGATATAGGACATAGGGTAGCTAGCAGGGAAAGTTCCTCCATCCCCACTGTAGGAATCTTAATAGATTTCTCTCATTCAGCCTGTAGGCTGAATATAGAGACCATCTAAAGCTACCCAATACACGGTCAGATTTCTCTTAAAGTATTAGTGCAGTGGTTTACACAGAGCTTACATTAGGCAAATGTAATATTTTTAATCTTTTTTTTTGGTGCTGAAGTTTTTCTTTATGGCATTGATAGCTTATGGATTGCTTTCACCTGTTGCTTAGGATTGCTATTTAATAGCAAAATAAAGTTTACATTTTAGCACAGAACTATCATAGCATATAAGCCTCATGAAAAGTATTTACTTTAAACTGGAGCACCTTTTGCTTGGTACATCTGTTTGATCATACTAAATTACTAAATATTGTATGTCTTGATGGATGCACTTTGCACTTCATGTTGACGGATATGTGCAGTCCTTCTATGGTTTGTCTCCTGGGCATTTTTAGTTTTGTGAGAGACACCAGTGGGGCTGTTGCTGTAACAAGGAAGATGTTTTCTTATCCCTTGAAAGTGTTAGCCCCATCCACAAATTCATTGAGGGTGGAGTTGCTCTGATGTGTCAAGCATGTAAGATGTGGGGTTTCACCTGGTTGGATTAGCTCTGAAGAAGGGGGCATGTCCCCCGAAATGTGTTAGCCTTCGAACTGTGTCTAACATGGTCAGATGTCATCGCCTCACGGCTGAAGTTGATATTCGATATGCTTGTTCCCATTGTTTGTGAGTATATAATTGACTTTTGAATTCAATAAACTTTTTTGGTGGTAATACACTAGACTTTTGTGCCCTCCAGTATGTATTTTGGAGTGTGTTGAAGATAATCCAATATGTGGACAGCTACATCAGGCGAAGTATTAGTGATACCATTGAATGTATTTTTGCCTGAGTGCTGGAGTGTTTGAACTTTTTGTGGATATTGCCATTATCAGCACTTTTTTTTTTTCTATCGACAAAATGCAGATAAGCCATTGGCCGATATATCAGTGCATCCCTACTGCTGATTGGACACAATAATGGAGCCGCCAGACAGTGATATGTTATTATCACTGCTCTCTCCTGTGTGCACTGCAGCAGAGCCTGATTGGTCTCTATTTGGATAGGTAGACAGGAGTGCCCGGTGCCCAAAGTGATGCCACACTTGATGGAAGGATTAGAATTGTTTATTAAAATAAAAGAGTGTACAAATGGAGCCAATGTGTTTTGGGGATAAGCCTCCCCCTTCTTCAGGGCTGATGGTATGTGCAGACGGAGAAGTATGGGCTCCACGGTGGTACCTTCATTTCTTGTAAGAGCAAATGTTGGCTAGAATTATGCAGTGGCAGCCTTGGTCTCTAGTCATGACATTCCCTCTCCTAATCTGAGACATGGTGCGCAGGGGGGCTAAGACCGTTTTCGGAGCCTTGTACGAGTTGCAATTTGAAATAATTGCCTTTTTTCTAAATATAGAACTGCTTAACTTTTTTTTTTTTTTTCCTGTGGTTTTTTTTTTTCTTCTTAAATTTCAGCTTTATGGCTGACTCTTAGATGAGCATTATTTCTACATTTGGAAGTTGGTGATGAACATTAAACTAGAGACACTTCAACTAGTCAAACATCTCAACTAAACTTTAAATTACGGCTGATCATGTGTGGTCATAGAACAATAATGCTGCTTCTTGTTTTTGAATTGAGCACGACCTACAGAGACCATAAGTATTTACACCTGCCTTCTTTTGTAGTTTTGCTGATTAAAAAAAAAGAAAAAACTGCAGCTCAGTGCTTTTAAATGCCAAACTGCTAGTGAAATAGCCATGGCTACATGGAAGACAGGGATTTCAGTGACATGTTTTGGAGGATTGCCAAGGGGCAGCATCCCAAAGAAAATTGTCATCTTGATGGTCTTTTGTCTGTCTCGCCCATGGTTATTCAGAACACAAGGCTGCACAGCTTTCTTGCTCATTTCTGTCCCATCCAGTCTGGGCCTGAGACGTCCAGGATTCTACAGTTGCAAAATAAAAGAGAATCTTCCTTTAGTCATGCTTAAAGACCTCTTTATGTTTATCACCTCAACAAGAAAACCTCCCACTGCTTTAGAACTTTTTTGTGTAAATCAGCCATTTCTGTTGCAATGGGTTCTCGCCTTCAAAGAGGGGCAACGTTTCTTTGAGGAGAGGTTGACCGCTCTTTGGGCTGCCTTGATTGGTATTGTTTGGAAAATATGCAACAGATAGCAGGAGCAGATGTCCAGCCTTCTCTCTAGACACTTCAGCCTCTTTTATTTATTTAATGTCCAACGTGCTCCACCGTTACACTAGTTTTTAAAATTGATTTCAGTGTACATTCACCGGCTTGTCCTTGTTTTACCTTTTCGGTAATTTTATGGACTTTATTTTCCTATTAGGCTTGTATGAAATTGTTGAGTGAATCGCTGCTGCGTTTAGGGTTCTTCTGTACAGTAGCAGCAGTTTATGGGAAACAGGTGCACTTAACGATGCCATCAATTGCTCTCGCTTGCTTCATGGCTGCTTATTATTACTTTATTATAACAAATAAACAGATGGCGGAGCATTTATAAAGATGTTGTAAGATCGACTTTAATTGACTGTCCTATAAAATGCTAGTGCGCTGGGGGAACACCGACTTTAGCTTCTTTATGTTTAAAGCTGAACTAAAGGTAGATATAAATACACAACAATTAGTGTAGTTATGAGTTCATTAAGGGAATCAAATGAAATGTATTTTGAAGGGTCCATATACAGTGGGTTAAAAAAAACACTCTTTCCTATATAGTTTTGTCTGTAGAAGCAGCTCAGTGTTACCATATGTTTCTATGCACATTAGGAAGTTTAGAGGTATAAATGCTTTGTATGAACATTTTTTCTGCCAAAAGAACTGCATTTTTTTAAGCCAGTGTGCATAGACCCTAAATTCAGTTATTTTGAGTTCTGGAATTTGTGTTGGTGTAGCTTTCCTGTAATTCATGTACAGCTGCAATCCTACTGGGAGAGGAAGAGCTCCAAGATCACAAAACTGCTGATCAGAATTTACAGACTTATTGGCAGGTAAAACTGTTCCTATGTATGGATGATTGAATGTTTGGTCTAACATTTTTAGGGGGGAAAAAAATAAAAATAAATTTTATATATATATATATATATATATATATATATATATATATTGTGGCAGTGCGGTATCCTGCCACGGTGGAAAGCACGATGGTGACCCAGGATTCTCAACCATAGAGGTTGAGGGGCTCCAGGCAGATCTCCTAATGCAGAGGAAACTGGTTTATCAATTTCCTCTTTGGTTGGTAAAGCCTGTTTTGGGACCTGTAGCCTGGAGATTTCTTAGAGATTTGGGAGGGATGAAATCTCCAATCCTGGGCCCATATTTTGGGAGCAGCCAGCGTGCTGATTGCACAGGTGTGTGCAGGCCTTTTAGGGGAGGCCAGGCCATGATTCTGGGCTCCACCCCGGCAGGAGTCAGGAGGGCTCCACCCCGGCAGACGGGAGGTCTCTGCCTTGGCGACAGGTGGAAGCCAGACTAGCTGTGTGCTAGTGCCATATTTTGGGAAGACTCTGCAGGAGACAGAGTTAAAACTGTGTACAAGCCAGGAGGCTGAATTTTGTTTTGTGTGATGGTGGATACCCCTGCGTGGGAAGCATTTGTGTTTCTGAAACTTTTCCTTTAAATAAAATTGGGCAAAAAGGCCCTTAAAAAAGAAGCGAGTTGCCGCGTGCTTTGAAGAAGCTCTACCACTAATAAGCGAGTTCCCACATATGGTGGAGGATGCAGTGGGCAGAATTGGAGATCCCTGCAAAAGAAGTAATGCAGGCCATAGATGGGTCGAAAATCGGCCGATTTTTCGGCCGAAAATAAAATCGGCCGATTTTCGGATCGTTAGTGGGCGATTTGGTCGGCCGTTTTTCGGTATTTTGGCCATTTTTTTTTTCCGGTAAAGTTGGAAAAAAATCGGCCGATTTTGCCGATCGGCCGATTTTCGTGGCAATTAGTGGGCAAATCGGCCGATTTTTTACCGATAAAAAATCTGCACATGAGCAGTGATCTGCAAGAGGAAGACAAAAAGAAGAAAAA
The DNA here is from genome assembly GCF_062004578.1 of Staurois parvus. NCBI lineage: Eukaryota > Metazoa > Chordata > Amphibia > Anura > Ranidae > Staurois > Staurois parvus. Next base: position 2,945,320 of record NW_028317932.1, read on the forward strand.
GAAGAAGAGGAAGACAATGAAGAAGAGGATGAAGAAGAGGATGAAGAAGAAGAGGATGAAGAAGAAGAGGATGAGGATGATGAAGAAGAGGATGAGGAAGAAGAAGAGGATGAGGAAGAAGAAGAAGAAGAGGATGATGATGAAGAAGAGGATGAGGATGAAGAAGAGGATGAGGATGAAGAAGAAGAAGAAGAAGAGGAGGATGAAGAAGAAGAAGAGGAGGATGAAGAAGAAGAAGAGGAGGATGAAGAAGAAGAAGAAGAAGAGGAGGATGAAGAAGAAGAAGAGGAGGATGAAGAAGAAGAGGAGGATGAAGAAGAAGAAGAGGAGGATGAAGAAGAAGAAGAGGAGGAGGATGAAGAAGAAGAGGATGAAGAGGATGAGGATGAAGCGGATGAAGAGGATGAGGATGAAGAGGATGAGGACGAAGAGGATGAAGAGGATGAGGACGAAGAAGATGAAGAGGATGAGGACGAAGAAGATGAAGAGGATGAGGACGAAGAAGATGAAGAGGATGAGGACGAAGAAGATGAAGAGGATGAGGACGAAGAAGATGAAGAGGATGAGGACGAAGAAGATGAAGAGGATGAGGACGAAGAAGAAGAAGAAGAAGTAGGATGAAAATAAGAAGAATTCCAGTCCAGCAAAAAGTGTATCTGCAGAGAGCTCCGCTATTTCTGACAGTTCTCTGAAAGTTCCTTGACATTTACAGCGGTTGAAACATTGTATCTATTTGTTTCCGAATAAAAACATCTGTATCCTAAATGGAAACAAATAGATACATTGTTGCAACTTCTATAAATGTCAAGGAACTGTCAGAGAACTGTCAAAGAAATAGCAGAGCTCTCTGCAGGGACACTGTTTGCCGGCTCTAGACGGGTAGAAAATCGGCCGATTTTTTTTTTTTTACCATTGATGGTAACGTCGGCCACTTGAACAACCGATTTTTCGTTTTTTAAAAGAAAAATCTGCAGTTTTTCTCCCCATCTATGGCCTGCACAAGTTCATCAGTTATATGAACTGTGTTTCTGTGCAAGGGACAGCACAATTTGTGTGTGCAGGTGAGGAGAACCTGCCTTAAAGAGACAGTACTTCATTTCTTGGTTGCTGGACTGTGCAAAAGTGTTGTGAAGTGACTGTGAAGATGGGGTGGTCAAAGCAAAGAAAAGAAGCAAGATTTGCTGATATGAGAGACCGAGCCCTGTGGCTGGAGGGGTTGTTATCCCCAGAACGAGCCCCATACATGGATGAACAGAGTTTGCCAAAGTGGGAAGTGCATGTTGTTGCCACTGGCAACACTGGTGAAAGGAGACCAGCTATGAATGTGCAGAGTCCTAAGCTGGAAAAAGGCTGCAATGTGGGGAGCCTGGACAAGACACACTGGCAAGAGCGATGCTTGCGGTGCAGGGAGTGGGGGCACGCTGTCTCCAAATGCCCTTTGTCTCAGCCTCCATTGCAAAGTTGCATAGCAAAGGACTGCATCTGTGTTTGGCAAGCCAGCTCTGAGTGCAAGGAAGGAGCGACAGGCTAACCACAAGTTTGAGAGGAGTGTGGTTGCTCGTAGCAACAGCTGCAATGTAAAATGTACGGTGAGAGGTGCTGAGTTCTGGGCCTCTGATTACATGCAACCCATGCTACCTACAGAGGAGGTTGGGGACTTCCTTGAAAACTTTGAAAAGGGGCTAGCACAGCTCACTAAAGATAACAGTGTTGATGTGAATATGATTGAAGATATGTTGTTGCCCTTGGCAACAGTATCCAAGGCTGCAAAGGTGTCCATGGAAACTTCCTGGGAGCTCTGTGTGTTGGAGCCAGAGGTTGCCTGGGACAATTATGTTGCTGCTCTGGACAAGAGAGTACTTGAACCAAATGATGATTTAAATGCTAAAACTGAAATCTTTGAAAATGCTCATGGTGTTAATGGGTTAACTGAGTCTTCTGTCAGTAATGACAATATGTATGGAAGTGTTCCTAAGTTGAATGAAGCGCCATCAGAGTACGGTGGTGAGGGTGTGGTATTGCAACCGGTTGAGGAAAAAAATTTAGTGCCACAGTTTTGTTTGAACAAAAGTTATATATGTGATGTATCTGCTGAGCCACTCTGTCCTGTGTCTCCTCCTGCAGTTGGAGTACTGCGTAGTACCTCTGATTGGAGCACAGAGAAAGTAGACTGGGACAGATGGGCTGAAAACCTGTTGGCTTTGTTGAAACTGACCTCTGCTTCCAACAGTGGAGTGGACACGACTTCTGCGGTGCTAAATGGAGGGCCTGCAGAGCAGCTTATAGACAAGGGCGCACTTGCTGTTGCTGCAGTTGGTCTCCCTCCCAATATGGACGGGCCAAGTGAGATTGAGCGCATAGCAGAGATCGTGCCCACCAACCCCAAAGGATCCAATGGTGTGGGAATGAATAGTGTGAACCCAAATGAGCCAGTGTTGGTGGAAGTGTCAGATGGCACAAATCAAGTGATTGGGGTCAGTAAACAAAATGTAGAATTATGTTATGACGGTCAGGTGTCAGGACAGTTGCTGGAAGAGGTTCATGTGCCAGTGGAGCTGGTGGATAGCGACGTTGCCATGGGAGACAACCACTCCACTGTGTGCACTTGGTCTCCAGACACTGCCCTGCCAAACATTGAAATGAGTTCTGACAAAGGTGTGGATGTTTCTGACCATGAGGAAAAATGCAAGGCCCTTGTAAATGTTTATGATGAGGAAAAGTGTGATGCACTGGTAAATGGTAAATATGATGTAGGCACAGCTGAGGTAAAAGCTGTAGTAGAATTAGGCCCCCTACAGGTTCAGGAGGGTAGTCTGGGAAGGGAAACTTTAAATCGCATATCTGCCCCGAAGGAAAACGTTAAGGAAGTGGATTACTTAAAGAGGTCCGCTGACATAAAAATATCTGAAGTGCAAGACAGGTGGGCTGTCCTTCAGAAGGAGAGTAGGACATTGTCGTCTGAGAATGTCAGTGACAAAAGGAAGCATGCAGTGTACGGGGGGAAACCAACCGAGCTAAGTTTAGTCAGTAAAAGGATGCATGTACATAGAATGCAGAGAGGGACTAAGGGAACCCCAATAAAAGAGCCCACACTTTTTGTGTTTAAAAGCGTGACCCCTTCAAAGGTAAAGGGTAACCGGCTGTTGAAAGTGCAGCATAGCTTTAATGTTATCAGACACCTAAAGCTCAGGCGTCAACCTCAGCCAGGTCCTAAGTTTTGGAAGGTCCTTAATAGGAAGGTGACTTGGGTGGCCCCAAGGAAAATAGAGAGGCAACGCTTTTGGAAGCGAACCCGTAAAAAGGCGCAGTGTCTTTTTAGAGCCCTAGTCCGTGTAGTAGGAGAACACAGGGAAAGTTGCCTCGTAAGACAGGAAGGAAAGTTTCCCTTTGAAAGTGATGTCAGTCAGGAATGGGCTCATATAGGTGAAAGCTGGCACAGAGGTGCCAAAGTAAAGAGTTTGGGCTTGTGTGTTCTGCCCCCTACGGGATCAAAACAAAGGGGGGGGGATATGTGGCAGTGCGGTATCCTGCCACGGTGGAAAGCACGATGGTGACCCAGGATTCTCAACCATAGAGGTTGAGGGGCTCCAGGCAGATCTCCTAATGCAGAGGAAACTGGTTTATCAATTTCCTCTTTGGTTGGTAAAGCCTGTTTTGGGACCTGTAGCCTGGAGATTTCTTAGAGATTTGGGAGGGATGAAATCTCCAATCCTGGGCCCATATTTTGGGAGCAGCCAGCGTGCTGATTGCACAGGTGTGTGCAGGCCTTTTAGGGGAGGCCAGGCCATGATTCTGGGCTCCACCCCGGCAGGAGTCAGGAGGGCTCCACCCCGGTAGACGGGAGGTCTCTGCCTTAGCGACAGGTGGAAGCCAGACTAGCTGTGTGCTAGTGCCATATTTTGGGAAGACTCTGCAGGAGACAGAGTTAAAACTGTGTACAAGCCAGGAGGCTGAATTTTGTTTTGTGTGATGGTGGATACCCCTGCGTGGGAAGCATTTGTGTTTCTGAAACTTTTCCTTTAAATAAAATTGGGCAAAAAGGCCCTTAAAAAAGAAGCGAGTTGCCGCGTGCTTTGAAGAAGCTCTACCACTAATAAGCGAGTTCCCACAATGTGTGTGTGTGTGTGTGTGTGTGTCAGATAACCTTTACTTTCCTTTACTTACCTTTCAGAATCAACATTTTCTATGGGACACTATACTATAAAATACTCCCACAAATGGGACATTGATTGCAAACAACATTTGTTGATTTCCACACACAAAAAGTATTTTGCTTAACAAATTCATTCAAGACCATGTTGCAAAAATGAATACACCCCAATGAAAGACTTAGACTGGCCATACATTATACAATTTTCTTGAGATTTTTGGTTTGGATTTACCAAAAACCACATAATAGGAGGTCAAATCTAACAACACTTCAGGTGTATCCAATTAGGCAGGCACTTGCACTACATAGTTGAAGGTAAATCTAAAGGAAACTGGGCAGAAATTGGACAGAAAATTGTATAGTGTATGGCCAGCCTTAGGAGCAAAGCTAAATTTTAGAAAAAATCACAAGGCCCGAGAAAGAAAATAATTTCTTTACACAAGAAAGGTGAAGGCTTCAATATCAGCAAAGCATTACATATCAGTCAGAATACTGTAGCAAAAGCGATACAAAAATATAACAAAGATGGAACTGCAACCATCTCACAGAGATGTCCAGGCCGTCCACGGAAGTTAACACCTCAACAGGAGTGTCTTCTGAGGAGAAGGATTGAAGAAAATCGACATGCAAGTTCCCTACAGTTAGCTAAAGAAGTAGAAAGCCAAACTGGGGTGATTGTTTCCCGTGAGATAATACCTGCAGAGGAATGGCATGCATAGGTGTTGTCCACGAAGGAAGCCTCTCCTAAAGCCCAAAGTGCAAAGATAAATGCATGGTGCCTACAGTGAAACATGGTGGTGGCAGTGTCCTTCTGTGGGGCTGCATTTCATTGATGGTATCTTGAATTCACAGATGTAATGCTCCATATTGAAAGAAGATGCTACCATCAGCCCATGCCCTTGGTCGTCGTGCACTTTTACAACATGACAATGATCCAAAACACACATCTAAGGCCACTGTTGCATTTCTGAAGAAGAACAATGTGAAAGTGATTCAGTGGCCAAGTATGTCTTCTGATCTGAACCCAAACAAACACCTATGGGGAATTCTGAAGATACAAGTTGAGCATCACTCACCATCCAGGCTCTAACAGAGATCGTTCTTGAAGAATGGAAAAAGATAGATGTTGTAATATGTCACCAACTTGTTTATTCCATGCCTAGAAGACTTAGTGCTTTCCTAACAAATCATGGAGGTCATACAAAATACTAGATGATGTAGTTTTTGTTGGGGGGTGTATTCATTTTTGCATCAACTAATTGGAGTAAAACTGAAGATTTTGTAATCTAAGTTATATTATTAACCTTACTTTCCTGAGCTAAACAAATGTTCTATCAAACTAAGTTTTGTCCAAATTTTGGAAACTGTTTTTGTATTCATTGAGATATTGACTAAAATCTTACTTTTCAAAAGGTGTGTACTCATTTATGCTGAGCACCGTATATATACCCTCTTTGCTACAGAATCCCCCCCCCCCCCCCAGCCCTTCCCTCCACCCCCCTTACCTGAGCCCTGGCAATCTAATGCTGTGACAATTGAGTGAAGGGGTCCAAGCCCCCTGCTCTGTGACACTTGACGCAGATAGGGTGGCTTGGAAGCACACAGGTGCCCTCATGGAAAGTGGCTTTCCATGGGGGCATTCACTAAAGAGGAGGAGCGGTGGTGGGGGATCCCAGAAGAGGAGGATCAAGGTTGCTCTGCAAGATCATTGCACAGAACAGGTAAGTATGACATGTTTGTTATTTTAATTAAAATGTAATGTTACTTTAATGTATACATTCTCAGAGCTGTATTCTGTAAAAAAGCAGGTTCATTTTCCTGCTTTACTGAGCTACAAAGTGTGGGAGATTGGTTACTATTAACATAGACACACCTCCAGAACTACATCTCCCAAGAGCCCTTTCTTATTTGCATTGTGTTCGCAGGCTCTTGAGAGTCACGTCAACAACATTGTTTTTCTGGAACAGACTTTGTCAAGTGGAGCAGAGAGGGACCAGAATAGGTGGACTCCAGGCCTGACAATGCTGGAAGAGATTTAAAGTGGAATTACACTGCATCTGAGCACCACAAACCTAAAAAAAATGCTATTTTACTTTACTTTATAAATTCAAAGCAAACTCCCCATCAATCCAGGTCTCATGCTTTCTTTTGTTGAGTAAACACCTTCTAGCATTTATGGCCTTGACCATCTTGAGTAGGGGCAGATGATTCATTTAGCCTTCTGGAATCCACCTTGCCTTAGCTCAGGCAGGAGGGTGTGCTTGGCTTAAAAAAACCCTCCTCCCCTCTAGAAGACTCCTGTGATGTGTGACATCATTTGCCTAGGCCTATAAACCAGGAAGTAATTGAAGAAATGTAAAAATAAATGTTTAAAACACAAACATATTCTACACTTTCCAATTTATATTTACTAATACTAGCAGTATAAGGATTAAATATTAAATGTTGATGGGAGATTGAAGTTCCACTTTAAGTGCAACAGAGGTACTGTGTTGTCAGCCCAAATGTTGGCTTATTGGAATTTTTCTGTACTTGCAGTGTTTTTAAAGGAATAAAACATGGGGAAATGTACATTTACTGCCCTGATATACAGTCAGGTCCATAAATATTGGGACATCGACACAATTCTAAAATTTTTGGCTCTATACACCACCACAATGGATTTGAAATAAAACAAACAAGATGTGCTTTAACTGCAGACTGTCAGCTTTAATTTGAGGGTATTTACATCCAAATCAGGTGAACGGTGTAGGAATTCCAACAGTTTGCATATGTGCCTCCCACTTGTTAAGGGACCAAAAGTAATGGGACAATTGGCTTCTCAGCTGTTCCATGGCCAGGGGTGTGTTATTCCCTCATTATCCCAATTACAATGAGCAGATAAAAGGTCCAGAGTTCATTTCAAGTGTGCTATTTGCATTTGGAATCTGTTGCTGTCAACTCTCAAGATGAGATCCAAAGAGCTGTCACTATCAGTGAAGCAAGTCATCATTAGGCTGAAAAAAAAACCAAACCCATCAGATAGATAGCAAAAACATTAGGAGTGGCCAATACAACTGTTTGGAACATTCTTAAAAAGAAGGAACGCACCGGTGAGCTCAGCAACACCAAAAGACCCGGAAGACCACGGAAAACAACTGTGGTGGATGACCGAAGAATTCTTTCCCTGGTGAAGAAAACACCCTTCACAACAGTTGGCCAGATCAAGAACACTCTCCAGGAGGTAGGTGTATGTGTGTCAAAGTCAACAATCAAGAGAAGACTTCACCAGAGTGAATACAGAGGGTTCACCACAAGATGTAAACCATTGGTGAGCCTCAAAAACAGGAAGGCCAGATTAGAGTTTGCCAAACGACATCTAAAAAAGCCTTCACAGTTCTGGAACAACATCCTATGGACAGATGAGACCAAGATCAACTTGTACCAGAGTGATGGGAAGAGAAGAGTATGGAGAAGGAAAGGAACTGCTCATGATCCTAAGCATACCACCTCATCAGTGAAGCATGGTGGTGGTAGTGTCATGGAGTGGGCATGTATGGCTGCCAATGGAACTGGTGCTCTTGTATTTATTGATGATGTGACTGCTGACAAAATCAGCAGGATGAATTGTGAAGTGTTTCGGGCAATATTATCTGCTCATATTCAGCCAAATGCTTCAGAACTCATTGGACGCTGCTTCACAGTGCAGATGGACACTGACCCAAAGCATACTGCAAAAGCAACCAAAGAGTTTTTTAAGGGAAAGAAGTGAAATGTTATGCAATGGCCAAGTCAATCACCTGACCTGAATTCGATTGAGCATGCATTTCACTTGCTAAAGACAAAACTGAAGGGAAAATGCCCCAAGAACAAGCAGGAACTGAAGACAGTTGCAATAGAGGCCTGGCAGAGCATCACCAGGGATGAAACCCAGCGTCTGGTGATGTCTATGCGTTCCAGACTTCAGGCTGTAATTGACTGCAAAGGATTTGCAACCAAGTATTAAAAAGTGAAAGTTTGATTTATGATTATTATTCTGTCCCATTACTTTTGGTCCCTTACCAAGTGGGAGGCACATATGCAAACTGTTGTAATTCCTACGTCGTTCACCTGATTTGGATGTAAATACCCTCAAATTAAAGTAAAAGCACATCTTGTTTGTTTCATTTCAAATCCATTGTGGTGGTGTATAGAGCCAAAAATGTTAGAATTGTGTCAATGTCCCAATATTTATGGACCTGACTGTACATTTTAGGGAAAGCAAGTTATAATCTGATACTTCATCGTGTTATGGTTACAGTTTACTTCTAGAGAGCAAGCTTGCTTAGTGTTGTTCACTCTGAGAGACTGTTGCCTAAACCACAAATTCTGGGAAAGCACCCAAAGTTTCATGGTTCTATATGGTATTTTTCTCCCCAGACAGTGCCCTTTTCAACCTGCATCCTTCCCCTATAGAGTTTCAGTCTGAGAAGGCTTTGAGTAGTATTTCTCTGCATCCTCGCCTTCTTTCTCACAGACTTTGTACCTTCTTTGTTTTTTATATAATAACCCGATTTCAACCATGAACATACTTTAGTGTTGTGTTCCTCTCCGGTATAAATGATACTAGAGGGCTTAACATCTGTTTGCATATCCATCATATCAATGTTTATGAAGTGTGGAACAAAAATTATTTGTGATTCCTCTTTCATGATCTGATTATGTACAGTTCTCGATGACGATACACTTTGACAAGTTCCAGCCAGTGTTCTGGATGGATCCACAGCAACATCTGTTGTTGCTCTTGTGGGGGTTTAGTTGTGCAATGTGTTTGGCCAGCTGGGTTAAGGAAATTTCTGATATCTACCATACCATCATTATTTAAATATGATTAATTTATATAACAGGATGAAAGTTCTCCACAACTTTTTAAACTTTACTTGTATTTTTTTAATGCCTCTGCCATGGCCTTCTGGAACATTTAAAGGAAAGCCAAATGGGCATTTGATGTCTTTGTAAAAGCTTACAACTTTTACAGTAATTGTAAACCCTCACCTTGTAAAACAATCCATTCTGTTTAAAATAGAAATGAAAGGCAAAACATTTGTGTATAAAAATAAAAAAAACTATAAATAATTTTTTTACCCTTTTTTAAATAAGTGATTACATTCCCCCTGTTCTCAGCTGCATAAGGATTTTAGCTGGAGGACGAGAAACAGTACACTGATCTTCCCAATGAATGGCTGTGAAGGTGGTGGTGGTGGTGGTGGGGGGGCTGTCAACAGAAGCCTGATCATTGGAGGAGAGCAGGCTGAGTTTCCAGCACAGCTAGAGAATTGACCGTTCTGTGCTCCCATGTCTAGTGTGGTCAGTTTTTAATAGGAAAGCAGGGGGACTGGCAGGACCACCAGGGATATCACACAATGGAAGCAATAGAAAGAGAGCAGGATATTTTTTCTTACAAGTACATGGTACAGCAGGCACATATCAGGAATATGAAATGTTGGGTTTACATATTCTTTAAAAATGTAAGATTATAAATAGTGTGACTGCTTGTGTAAAATGTATATTCGATAGATAGATAGATAGATAGATAGATAGATAGATAGATAGATAGATAGATAGATAGATAGATATTGGGTGTTCTATGTCATTTAGGAGGCAAAGGATGCTGGGTTTTCTAATCCGAATTCCAGGATTTCTTTTCAATGGTTGGCTCTCTCTAACTGAAACATAATGTGTCTTATAGTAGCTGTCTAGAATTGGCCATGTTTGTGTTATGAATAGACATAAATGGCAGAAGATCTAGTCACAGGCTATTAAAACCACATTGGTAAATTACTGCAGAAAAGCTGCAGTTGAAGCCTTGGATGCAAGTGGTAAAAATTAAATAAGAACCATCAATATTCAATAAATTAAAAATATATATATATATTTTATACTGGAGCAATTTCCCCACACTTTTTCTTTTAATTTTTGAAAATTCTGTCTTATTAAGTTTTCAGAGCATGCAATCCAATCCCATCAATACAAGAACAAAAAACTACCCTAGGTAGGCAGGAAAAACAAACCTGGCTGCCATCAACCCTCCCCCCATCATAAAATGCAATAAGCAATGTGATACAGCACATAAATGTTAAGGGCATCCAAACAGGAAGTGATATTTAAACCCCCAAGTAGAGTATTAATTTCCCCACACCAAAGCCTGGTATGCACAAAGAGAATATTGGACAAATGTCAGTTTTTTGGGGGGGTTTTTTGCATGCTAGTCTCATATCCAAAATGAGGAGGTTACTAAAGTTTTGAAAATTCTTGTACAACAGAATACAACTTCGAAAGTGATGTAATGTATTATTTCCTTTCTGAGCATGGTGGTCTTCCTCTTCTGATTTTTTTTTTTTTTTTTAATTATTATTTTCTGGACAAATACTGTACTGATTAAATGAATATTGTACGGAAAAACATTTCCATGTTTGTCCCTACAAATAATTTTGGACGAAAGCTGTGTACTAAAGATCAGATTATTGTACAATCGCTTAGAAATCAGTATTTTTCGTTCGATTTTCTGATCGTGTGTACTAGGCTTTAAAGGAAATTGGCATTTCTGGGATCACAAGCATGTATGTGCTGTTTCAAGTGTGCATCAAGTCATAAATATACTGACTGTAGTAATTGCACTGTTCATAGGATCCTGTTCAACTATTTGCCATTTTTAAGGTACTACTCCCAGCTGACAAATGGATATGCTTGTAATTGTTGGGTAGGATCATCAAAGCCTCTGCTAAAATAGATCTCATAATTTCAGTTCCACTTGACAAAAAAATTATCTTTTTTAGCCCAGAAAGGGATAACAACACATCCATACAAAGAGGTATCTTGGTTTTAGGGCTTATTTGGTGTCCTGGTCCATAAGTGTGTGGGTTTTTTTTTTTGTCGTTCACACATTATTTTAGTAATTTTTAGTATTGAATGTTTTGTTATGTATTTAAATTAAAGCTTAACTCCGCTATCCCTATTCCTTGTTGTGTGCATAGCTCCATGATAGCTGTAGGACACAGGTGTCAAACTGGCGGCCCTCCAGCTGTTGTCAAACTACAAGTCCCATGAGGCATTGCAAGATTGACAGTTACAAGCATCACTCCCAAAGGTAGAGGCATGTCGGGACTTTTTTTTTGCAACAGCTGGAGGGCCGCCAGTTTGACACCCCTGGTGTAGGCGGTTAGATTGTAGGAGATGTTGATGCATCTGGCACTGATATTCTGAAATGAATGGTAGAAAAAAGAAAATACAATTCCCTACAGTAATAAAAGGTTTTGTTGCTGGTTCTGTCCCATTGAAGAGACACTACTGGATGAGTAGATTACAGTTGCATGCTTCTGAGAGTTCTTGATTTCCATTTAATGCCAAAGGAATAGAAATTGCAGCTATAATCTACAGTCAGTAAGGCTCAGGTCACACTAGCCAACTCCAAAGTTGCGCAATTTTCAGTGCAACTTTGGAGTCTGATTTGGATACGACTTTGAAGTGACTTTGCTACGACTTTTACACTCTGAGGCACTGAAGCTGCATCAAAGTCAGATCAAAGTAGTGCAAGCACCTTTTCTGAAGTTGCAGTGACTTCAGTAGTGTCAATTGGAATGGCTGTCATAGAGATACATGGCATTCCACATGTCCTGTGGCTTTGGGTCTCACAAGTCTGATCCTAAGTCACAGGAGTGTGAACCGAGCCTAAAGGGTATAAGTTAAAGCAGACTTTCCACCCCCTTCCCTTCATATGTAACTGCCACCATTACTGTCCCTACAGATCTAATGATAATTTCTTACCTCCTTGGATAGTATGTTGCCACAAACGCTATGCAAAATCTTTGGGGGGGGGGGGGGGGGGGTCCGTTCATTTTTATTTTTTTCTACACAGCTCTCACCTTTGAGAGTTCCTTGGAAGGCACTGGTGACGTATCCCTGCCAGGGTGCAGCTGTGAGGCCCTGTCTGTCACCAGTCCTTTGTCAATCATTAAAATGTAAGCAGCAATAAATGTTTGATTTCACAAATTACTTGCACATGTTTTGGGATCAGCATGCAGAGGAGCAAGCATCAGGACTTTTTGGTGTTGGGGGGTAATGGTTTGCTATACCCCTAAATGTCTGTTTTCTCTTGTAAAATGATAGCTTTACCTATCACAACCAACTTTTGAGTGTTGCCATAGTAACATGAAAACCAACCGCACATTTAATTTTTCATTTTTATTTGTATATTTCAAAGTACAGGAAAGTTTCCTTAGCAGATAATACCTAAGTAGTGTACATTTCCACAGAAAGTTGCATCATTGGGACTTACCAATGGGCAACATGTTTCTTTAGTGTAGGAAATGGAAAAAATGTGTACACTGTCTAAATTATCTCCTAAGTTTTCTTAGACTCCCTAACTGTAGGTTTGGTTGCCTTAAGCTGGTCCTAGATGATTCATTGGAGGTGGATGGAGGAATCCTCCCCACTGCGCTGTTGTATTTTGACAGCAGGACTTCTCTACTGCCATAATACACTGCTCAGTGCTGCATCCGCTTTGGCTTTTTACACTGATTGAACACAAATTTTCCAGCAGTTCCGTTCAAGAGGAGTTGATCACTAGGTCGACTCTTCTCTAATGGGACCAGCCGTACATGTAACGAAATTCGGACAGTCCTTGCTGAACTGACTGAACTTTGATCCATTTATGGCCAGCTTAATTCTGTAGTTTTTTTTCTTTTTTTTATAGTAGGCATATATCCTTCTTTTTTTTTTTTTTTTTTTGTAGGATCTTCATATTTTGTATCACTGTATTGCAGGATATACACTAAGCCTACATTAACATGATAGACAAATGACAAGAAAAGAGTATTGTATTTCATGCTCTCTTTCCACACACCATTCTTAGAGTTAATGCCAATCTCTCCACCAAAAGCTAGCACTAGGATGGCTCATGCATCATTCTGTATCCTCTTTGCAAAAAGAATGACATCACATGACTGGAGACCTCACGTGGAATCTGCCTAGGGGTATCTGGACCACAGCACATGTGAGGTGTACATCACCATGGCAATGTAAGCTCTCATTCATGCCTGGGATGTGGCGATCGTATTCACAATGCAGCGGTGTGGAAAGTAAATTTACGGAAACGCACAGATGGGTGATTTTTCCAATTGAACAAGAAGCCATTTATAAGTAGTCTTCTGCATCTAAACATTTCCCTTAGAATTGATTTTTGATTACAGTTCTACTTCAATAACGAACAAGTGACTTGGGACATGGAGGTAAGAGGTATGCAGGAAAAGTGCAAGGGATATAAAGAGCAATAAAGTGAAAGTAGAAAGGTATGTGAAATGACCCTAGATGGAGGCTAGGAAATGACAAATTGGAGGGAATTTACTAATACTGGTGAACTCAGAATCTGGTTGTTCTGGTTAATCATGGTATTCAATCATCTTCTAATTTCAGCGTGTTCCATTAAGATTTGGAAATAAAATCTCAAAGCTGATTTATGTTCAGAGCTGCACCGTAATTTTTGCCACCATCTTTGCAATATTGGTACAGTATATACAGTTGGTGATGGTTCTTTTGAGCAATTTCACCTTTGTGCATTCAAATGCTAGAAAGTAGTTAAAGTGGTTCTAAAGCCTTAAGGTTTTTTGCCTTAATGCATGCAATAAGGTGAAAAACCTTTGCTGCACAATTCTCCCAGCAACCTTATTGGCTCCCGCTGCTGCCAATCAAATGCTCTGCCGAGGGAGCAGGGGTGGGGCCAAGCTCAGGAGCAAGCCCACACGGGCACCCCCATGGAAAGCGGCTTTCCATTGAGGCAGCTGCAGAAGAGAATGGGCCAGGAGCACCGGCGGAGGACCCCAGCAGAGGAGGATCAGGTCTGCTCTGTGCAAACCAATTACACAGAGCACGTAAGTAGAACATGTTTGCTATTTCAATTAAACAAAAAAAATCTTTAATGTCACTTTAATTGCTTTATGTATGGTCAGTAATAAAGAGAGAGGCTACAAAGGTATAGGTGGCAGTGTCAATCTCTTCCTGTATACATCTAGTATGTCTCCATTCAGTATAACCATCTATGTATTATTATCACCATAGTGGGCTTTCTTTCTTAGCTTCCGATTTTTGTTATATCCTATCTTATCAATATAGATATAAAACAATGTCTGATGTTAAGAAAATAATTACTTTTAGGAAGAGAAGACAAATATGCTGCCTTCAAGTGATGTTAGTTTTGGACAGGCCTCATTATATCTTGGCGTCATGATTTTGCAACTCTTTGGATAAAAATAAACTGGTAAATAGGCAAATGGGTAATTTTGGACCTGAAATCAAACTTACATTATTTGTATAATCAAGGTTTGCTTTGACCTAACATTTTCCAAAAAGTAAATATTAGTTGTGAGGGGAATTGGACAGCATGATAAAAAAAGAGTGAGCAGATAATCCCTTTAATCATGGATATAAATGCTTTATATGAGCTCTGAGGCTGATTGGTGAGATAATTAGTAGAAAGCTGCAGCTCACCAGCATACCCATCCTCCATTGGCAGCCTGTTAGAAATTGGATAAATCAGAATTGTCCCCTATTAAAAGCATGGTCTAGTCAATCTCCTAAAATGAAATGTGCAACTTTTATTTATTTATTTTTTATTTATTCAGTTACTTATATAGCGCCGTCAATTTATGCAGCTCTTTACATATATATATATATTGTACATTCACATCAGTCCCTAACCCTCAAGGGGCGTACAACCTAAGGTTTAAGATCTATCTGCATGCAGTATCTGAAGTTTTATGTTCTGGATTGGCCTTTGTTCAGAATTGTGAGAGCCTTCGCTGTACACAAAGTTTCTTTTAGTTGAATTGTGACAGTTCTAAAGAGGGGGCATGCCAGCTGGAAGAAAAGAGAATTGTCTGTTTTATTTCACAATGTTATGTAACGATGATTAGATATAATGTAGCAACAGGCTAATGACTCAAGGCCATAGGAAACTTGTTTTTAAAAAGTTGCTCCAGGCAAACCTGCTAAGTTTATAAAAGTACAATTTCAGGCCTTTTAAAATAGGGCTAATCCTGTTAAGGAAGTTTCCTGTTAATAAATGGTATTCTTTCCCTGTAAAATGTGCCAGTATTTTTACTTACTGGAGTCCTGTATTCAGTCATTTCAACTGTGGGCAAATGAAGCCATGGTCGCTCTGTTCCAGTATATTCCTTTTGCTGCTCTGCCCTGCAGGCCTGTATAATTTTGTGCGTTCACTCTAAGTATCCGGCTCGAGCCGCACCTATGTACTAAGCACAGCGCTTCTGGCACAATGGCAGATCTTTCTTCCTCCAATGCAGACTTGCATCTCAAGCTCGTCCTCCATCAACCCTCGTCCAGTTCTGCCCACACAGCAAATCTCACATTAAGAGAAAAAAAAGACCTAATACTCCCGGGATCTGTGATGAAAATATTCCGGGAGTCAACGGGACTACAGGATGTTATGTATGAATATATGACATTGGGGGAAAGAGAGGAATCATACGAAAGGTATTTCTAAACAGAAATCAAATTTTTACACAAGAATTAAACCCGTCATTTTGTATGGAACCCATGCCTCTATATTTGGAAATGGTGTAATGTCTTATATCCTAGTACACAGTCATCCAGTGTCTCGCTCTAGAATCCTTTCATCTGTTTGTAGATGCTGTAAATCTCCAGCCACTTTTTATCTTGCACAGATGTACCAGCTTACAGGGGATTTCACTGCACATTGTGAGCTCCTCACAGTGTGCAATAAAAACTGCAGAAAGTTGGATAGAACCAACCTTGTTTCATGGTTGGAGGATTTGTAGTTTCATCTAAACTTTTCTTCCCCAGTCTAGCTGTCCCCGGCCTGTCGCTTTTATTGGATTTCAGGTATTTTAATCATGGAGGTAGGCAGTGTTGTGTGTGGACATTACCTAGGGCAGTCTAGATGCAAATGCAGCCTGCCTAGGCCACCCATCAAGGCATTTTGATATTTGCTGTATAATCTGGGAGGGTTTGGGAAAGAGGTATAAGAGGTGAAGAGGTGATGGAGTAGAGGACAGTAGTTCTCCCTCATCCACTCCCAAATGATCAATTGTATGCAGCTCCTGTAAAGGTCCCGGAGCTTTACAAGGGTTGCAAAGGATCATTGTGCAAGAGAGCCTCATATACTAAAGTGGTTTAGAATTCTATCTAGTAGAACAATGTTCTCCAAAATCTGTTGTGTGTTCCCATATGAGAGGTCACAATATTCTCCATTATTTAGTTATTACTTTTAGCTATCCAGAGAGATTGTGGTTGCGTCAAGTCTCTTCCACAGCTCAGGTGTGCAGCTCTTGGCAGAGATTTAGCTCGAGATGGAGTTGTGGAGAAGAAAAAAAGGTGAATTCTTGAGTAGTCATAGGGGTTGATTTATTAAAACTGGAGAGTGCAAAATCTGGTGCAGCTGTGCTTGATATTCTTTTGGCTTCTAACGTCAGCTTGTCCAGATAAACTTTGAGAAAAAAAAAAACTGGAAGCTGGTTGGTTTCCATGCAGAACTGCACCAGATTTTGCACTCTCTAGTTTTAGTAAATCTACTCCATGGCATTTTCAGTATTCCTTGTGTATTTAGTTCCATATAGCAATAACAAGAACGTTTTGAACATTTGCCATTGAGTAGTATTAATACTTCCAGAGGTACACTATGTTTATGTGGTAGTTTCTAAGTTGTTTCAAAGTTGATGGTTTTACAGTTCTGTCATTCAATATTATTTGGAATTCTGAGTTGGTGTTGTCCAGTTTTGTGATTGCGCACTGTATGTATTTGTGTATGAAGTTGATTTTTGCATGCAGACTTTTGGTATTCAATTGCAGACAAAGGAAGCCATTTGCACACACAATTTCACTTGGAAAGAGCTGAAATCTGTGAAAAGAATGACTTTGTGAATTTGTTTTTGACTACTTTTGGACCCGTGTGATCTTATTAAACTATGAGGCTGGTAGTGCACATTTAATCCTAAGAGAGGCCTAATAAAATGTCTGGTCGCAGTGTGGGACACTTTTTATCTGAATAAATGTTTCGCATTCGACAGTTGTTCACGGAGGACTCTCAGATACATAGCTGGCATTGTGCTTCGGGACAATACTGGTTGGATGGCTTTGAATCCTCGGGGGTGCTGAATACGACTGTTGCTAGGCAGGATGGAGAGATTACATTAGCAGGACAGGCACTCTCAGTAGGAGAGAAAGTGCTGGAGAAACAAAAAAGGCATTGCTCTCTTAACAGCTTAGACTGAAAAAAAAGCCGAAACTTCCTGTGGAATATGCTGATAAAACTTCATAGTTACTGTACATGCTGTCCGAACTTTGTTATAGTTCCTTCTCCATGGAAGCAGCAACCCTTCATGTTAGATTATCTGTGTTTTATGAGGCGGTTGCCACTGGGCATCCAGTAATAGGATTGTGCAGATTTAGCTGCTTTTCTAGGATTCCTTATTTGTTGTTCTGCTTGCTCGCGGCTGTGGAAATCACAATTTCTATTTTGTAATCTATAGACAGGCTGTATGTAGTTTACTAAATTTGGTTTTATTTCTTCTGTTGTCTTTTGTTGTAGGTTTTTTTTCTATTGTGTTGGCGATTTTTTTTCTTCAATACAATTTACATTGCAAAAACACCCATATTATATTTAACTCATGGTAATGGGGAAGAAAAAAATCTGTGTGCCCAACGTGAAGGCACACCATAGTTACAAAAAAGATTTAACATGCTGTTGTCAAATCTGTAAATTCCTTGACCTAGTAAACATTTGGGCACAGAGGCCCACTTGTCCTTGTGGCCACTTTCATACCTTTAACGTGTACGTTCTTAACAAAAAAAAGAAGAGGCGAACAAACACCATAGATCCTCCCCACCCATCCCCCTGTTCCCACTGCACTTACCTCCATGGATGAGTATTTCACTGCCCGTGCTGTGGATTCTGAGGTCCAGGGACTTAAAAGCCGCTGTCTTCCTCCAGGACAAATCAGCGTGTTTCTGATTGGTCACTTGCTGGCACCTGACCGATTTGACCAATCAGAATCACTCTGATCTTTCCACATATCTCTAAGGAAAGAAGGGGAAGATGACCATGGTTTTCAATTCCCTGAACCCTAGCCCTCAAGAACATAAAAGCTGGTTCCCATAGCAGCTCTAGATTCTGACTGTTCCAATCTTGATAAATTCCTTTCACTTATTTTAGCAGGAATGTTTCAGCCATATAAGTGCTACTATTTAGGACAATGATGGAGCCGTATGCAGATATCTTGGGTGTCGGCAAAAAGAGAAATAAATAGGCAAGGCTTTTTTTTGGGGCTGTCCTGAACAATCCAATGGATTCTGGATTGATAGCAGACTGGCAGTCATGTAATATCATTTGTCAGCTTTTGGAGGTTTTTCAAGTTCCAAGGACAACAAAGGTAAATGGGTGAGCCGGTGATATTGACAGATGGGTTTGGTGTATGACCATTTTTTCCATTCTGCCCATTAAATATCCTACCAGTTGGCAAAATTCTGCTGATATTTCAACCACCTAAACGAGAATCCTATAACATGATCTAATACATCAGGCCTGACTAAATTTTATAACTAATACTGAGACTTGTAGGTGCATATTTATAAACCAGTGAATGTGGAATTCATTAAACATTCACTGCAGGTGAATTCAGTACAGTCATTTAAAATACATGCACCAGAAACTATACCAGCAGTGAATGTTTGGATGTCACAGTTGCTTCTTAAAGCCCAGTGCACACTAGACACACTAGACATTTAGCTGTGTTATATGGGGCTCTGGTGATTAGCTGGCTACGGAGAGCAAAGGAGGACCGTCCAGCTCCATTACTGGTTGACTGCTGCTGGATGGAGCTGGACTGTGCACCTAATGGTATGTGTGTAGGTTTTGTGCAATATACATCCACTAATGAAAGCCCAGAACACACAACGGTTTTGGGCATTCGTCCTTGGACGCATATTGCCCTAAATACTCATAGTGCTCGGTGCCCTTTCCAGCCACAGCAGCTCTCTTTCCTCTTGAGGAACACCAGAGCCCAATGCATTGGACTGAACACCCAGCATACATGGAGCCTTTTCCATAACTTTTAAGTATAACTCTATTCAAATAAAAGAAACAAATGGTTGACCAGAATCCCATGATTCAGACCTGACTGAGAGAACAAATCGTTGAGCCCAATATCCGTTAATTATAAGTTGATGGCTTCTACAGTGTGTGGTTGATTGTGTTCTGCAGTTACTTGGTGATGATGATTAAAATGAACCGACACAAATAATTGGTAACATATTTGAGTTTTAGATATTATTACGCAAGCCTTGCTCAAAGTCCCCTGTGCGGACCCAAACTTATAAAGGCTCCAGTATTATTCAGCACTTAATGAGCAGAAATCTTTGAGAATAAATCACCAAGCTGTATCAGCCATTTGCAGTCAATCAAGTGATTGGCTGTTTTTGCTACTCATTGGCTGGCTACAGCACCAGCACTTTGCATTATATAGAGCAGTAAATAACCCGTGCTAATGGAGCAGAAACAACTTGATTTATTTTAAAACCGGGTTTAGCTGAGCTCCGTCTCCTTGCCATGGATAACATGCTTCTAATTGGCCTTGTGCAGCAATTTGCATGCACAAAGTTTTATTAAAAACATCTGTGCTAGGAAGGCATAAAGCCACAATGTTAATTGGGAGCCAGTTTACAAGAAAAAAAAAAGTGTTACTTTTTTCCTGGATGTTTTATAATAAAGCATGCCAGTGCGGCTAGTGATTCTTTAAATTATTCTCCTTGCAGTCAGTATTTACTCTAAAATAATAATCAACAAGTGAATGATTTATAAGTGAAATTGTTGAGGCTGGATTCATGAAATCCACCCCAAAATCCACTGGATGGCCATTTTGCAGCCATTTTCTTTTTTTGACCAAGGTAGTCAAAAATCATAAAAATACAGAATGTAACTTAAAGCTAAACTCCAGGGAAAGGAAAATAGCTCCTTACAGTGGGGATGCCCTCACACTGTAAGGGTTAAATGCATTTTTAGGTCTAGGGAACCACAAAAGGCGGTTTTACTTACCCCGATCCTCCACTTCGGCAGGTCCCCTCCAGGCTGCAAGACCAGTCCCTGCAGCCTCTTGCTCTCTGGCAGGTCCACTGACATCATCAAGTCCAGTGCAGAGCCCTTAACCATGCATTGGATGTGAGGACTCCAAGGGACAATCCACTGCCAAAGTGTAGGTGAGCACCAGCTGCCTGAATAGTGGATCAAGTAAGTAAAATTGCTTTTTGCACCCCTCCAGGCCTAAACAAGTGTTTAACCCTTACAGTGCGGGACAGCCTCACTGCCAGGGATCATTTTTTTTTACTTTCCATAGAGAATTTAAATGGATATTCAATTGTAAAATGCATAGAT
Source organism: Staurois parvus (assembly GCF_062004578.1). Classification (NCBI taxonomy): domain Eukaryota; kingdom Metazoa; phylum Chordata; class Amphibia; order Anura; family Ranidae; genus Staurois; species Staurois parvus. The sequence continues at coordinate 2,965,887 of NW_028317932.1, forward strand.
TAGTCAGAGTACAGGATGGCTAAGCAAAATGCTCTCCACTTGTGGTAAGTACATCTGTCACTCGTATGCAAAACCTTTTAAATCTGAACATTTTCTGAAAATAGGCATCATCATGGGTCTATATGTGCCTTTGTTATCCTGAAATACCTCTGCACTGCAGTATGGGAACTCCCACTTCAACTGCAGCCTCCAGCTTTCCGGTCTTCAGGAAATTGGAACTACCGTGAGCAATGGTGTGCATGCTTCTCTTAATACTGTTGTGGGGTATGCAGTAGGCATTCCTAAATGACAACTTCTGTTTAGCACAACTATATTTTATTTTATGTTTTATATATTTTTTTTTAGTGCAAGCAGTTTGACATTGCACGTTTACAATCTGTGCATGCATGTATACCAGGAAAATGTTGGTTCTTGAGACTTTTTTATTAGATTTCTTTATGACTGTAAGGTTGAAAGCAATCATTAAATCTTACAAAAGCTTTAATGTAACAATATAATTTTCAAACATCCTTTTCAATAGTTTTAGTCTGCATTTTATTTTGGTTATAACAAAAAGATTAAAAATCTGCACATGGGATATTACTTATCTTGATTTGGAAGTGTCCCTTGTGCTGTTGTCTTTTGGTTTAGTAGAAATCTTCATCCAATGCCCTCCAACATAGGTTTCCAGTGCAGTAGGGGTTAATAGAACTAAGGGAGCTGTCACAGGCACTTATCAAGTGTGTCTGACTATCCCACCCTTTCTGCCCACATCTCCCATTTATAGAAGCTATACTATAGCTTCAGTAAATGAAACATGATCTGTGAATGGAGAGGGCAGACCTTTTAATCATCAGCCCATTCTCCATTCACAGATCATGTTTCATTCAAGCTGCAGTGTCACGTCTATGAATGGAGGAACTAGGCAGAAAGGGCAGGCATAGTGTGCACTCTTGATGAGAGCCTGTCACAGCTGCTGTGTTCTCCCAGCGGGGGGCATGAGGAGCTGTCCTTCCACAAGAACACAGTGATTATTGCTAGTGGCTATAGCCACTGGCAATAATAGCATGTAAAAATCCTGCCCTGCCTGTCTGAGCTTCCAGAAAGCAGAGGGTGGGGAGCTGAAATTACACACTAAAGAACTCAGTGAGAAGAGCTTTGAGCCCTGATTGGAAAGAAGAAACACCCCCCCTTCACACAGCAACCAGGAAGAGAGCTGAGACTGTCAATCACAGGCTGTGTGCTGGGGCTTCCTCCCTGTTTTTATACCTTTTTACTTCTTGGTATCTGGAAAATTCATCAGAAGTGACTTCTGCAGATAGCAGAGGAACAAGGCAGCAGACCGAAATGACACTTGGTGCTCTGGTGTGAGGCAAGTACACACTATAATGGAATATGCTTTGCTCATATTTCATGTTTGAGGTAAGTAAAATAGAGTGACAATTGTTTCGTACACAATACTGTAAAAACGAACTGTCATCCAGTTCAGTTTGCTTTCTACTTTAATGTCCAAATCCAGCTCATTGTTCCAGTTTTGGATAGACCTGGGAATAGTAATTATTTCTGTCAATTTTTTTTTTTCTTTTGCTGTCATTGGCACCTTTTCTAAGATATCACCTCACTTCCTGTCCCTTCCTGTCCAGGTGGACAGGAAATGTGGGGAGCAAGAAAGTCACAGGCGGTAGTAATAACCCAACAGATGTTCTAACTCTTCCCCATTTTACTGACCATATTGGAAAAGATTGTAATATTTGACTGGTAGTTGCCTTCAAGACAAACCTTAGAGATACAGCATATTGTGTTTTCAGTAAGACTTTGCCTAAAAGCGCAAGTTGCAAATGTTGTCGCCTCGGGTTGTGTGATTGAAATTCCTATTTCACTTTTCTTTATTGCCCATTGCAGCCGGCTAAGGTGGAAGTGAATATCATTTATTTTATAAGATGTCTCTTCCTTTTGCCTAGTAAATAGATGTCACCCGTGCTTGTCACTCTGTATTGCTGTCCTGTCTCTGTTACTCGCTGCCAATTGCAGTCTTGGAAGGTACGCTGGAAGTTGTCACAGCAGTGTCTGCGCACTTCAGCAAAAAGCAGTACAGCACCGTCAACCGCCGTGCCAGCTTTAAACAGAGGTCTAGACACTTCTTCCATTGTAGTCATGATCACTTTCTGTCCTGAAATGCCAAAACTGTTTAGAGTGTATTATAGCTTATGAATGGCAGGCTTTTTTTTTTTTTTTTTTAAGGGCCAGAAATTTGTGACCACCAAAATATCTTTTTATGCGCATAGTACAAACCATATACCTAGACAACGGGACTTTCAGTATAGATTTCTATATCCATACATGAGGATGTATATAGTGATAAAAAATAAAATAGCATTTTATTACAAACTCATTAAGCGATCATTTAAAACATTAAAGCGGACATAAAGGGGTTTATTTACTAAAGCTGGAGAGTCCAAAATCAGACTCCCTTCTGCATAGAAACCAATCAGCTTCTAACCTCAGCTTGTTCAATGAAGCTTTGGCAATGAAACCTGGAAGCTGATTGGTTTCTATGCAGAAGGGAGTCTGATTTTGGACTCTCCAGCTTTAGTAAATAAACCCCAAACTGTCTGAGCACCACAAACTGAAATTGCAATTGAATTCATTTTTTTCAATATTCAAATCAAACTTACCCATTCATCCGTGTCTCCAAGCTTTATTTTGTTGAGAAATCCCAAAAACACTCCCCTGGCATCTCTAGCTGCAGCCATCTTGAGTAATGGCAGATGAAGCATTTTCTTCCTGGAATCCACCTGCTCTTAGCTCAGGCAAGTAGGCAGGAGGGTGTGCTTAGCTGAAAAGCCCCTCCTCCAGATGAGACTACTGAGGTGCTTGACATTGTTTTGGCCTACGCAAGAAAACAGGGAGCAGCTGAACAAAAGAAAAAAAAGGTTTGTCACCTCCTCACCCGTTTTAACCTTGTTAAGCTTGCACCACTGCTCTGCATCCCACTGAACGAGACAAGAGTTATCATTTTTTACAAAACATATACATGTGTGGCTTTTGCAGCTTAAAATGGTGGTAAGCCTCAGACATGAAATCTGAACTAAGCATTTCCCTCTATACTGTGTACTTGTCTCAATTAAGAGCACTAAGTGTCACTTCTATCTGCTGTTTAGTTCCTCTGCTATTAGCACAAATCTCTTCTGACATGTTTTTCGGACACCAAGAGAAAAATGGTGATGGGAAGGACCTCCAGCAGACAGACAGCCTCAGATTTTCCTGTGAGCTATGTGAAGGGGGGGGGGGGTGTCTCTTCCCTCCAATCAGCTCTCAGAGCTCTCCTCACTGATGTAACCGCCTCCTGCTTTTCAGATCTTAGAGATCCTGTGTAAATTCTGCACTTTCAATGGATATAGGGAAAAGATGGATGTAGATAAACAAGTACAATTTATGTAGCAGGATTTGCTTAATCTCTGTGTATCACCTGAGGCTACTCACTTCACTGGGTATATCTGACAGTTTACAACCACTTTAAGTTGTAAAACCGCTCCCTAAATTTGGCCTTAAAGTAGTTAGTAAGACTCTGACATGGAACATGAACAAAGCATATCCTTCTATATTGTGTACTTGTCTCAATCCAGAACACTAAATGTCATCTCTGTCTGCTGCTTCCTTCCTCTGCTATCTGCATGAGTCACTTCTGGAAAGTTTTCCTGACACCAAGAAAAAAAAAGGTGACAGACAGGGTAGGAGGTTCCAGCACAAAGTCTGTGATTGATGGCCTCAGGTCTATGACTGCAGATAAACAAGTACAACTTATACAGGAGGATTTATTTCATCTCTGTGTATCACTTGACGTTTGTTACTCCACTTTAGTCAGGCGGTTGGCTCCTTGATGTATCAGAAAACTGTGAAAGGGGGAGGGGTTACAGTCCTTAAAGCATATAACGATTTTTCTTTTTTTTTTGTTAATGAAGTGTTTCTTTCCTTGTTCAGGCTGTGTAGACAACTGTACCTTCTTCCATTATTGTTGATGTGTCCACAGGAATAAGCAGTTGTTGTGTAGGGATACATAGTTGCTGAATTGCAAGAAGTCACAATGCTGATAAATTGACGAAGACTTCAGTGCAGGAGCAAGGTCAGGGCCGCTGTTCACCAGTATGTAAATATATCCATCACTGTAGTACTGATTTTGCTTCAGTAATGAACAGGAAATCCAATACAATAGGTTTGGTTTTGTTTATAGGCATCCATGTGACATTGTCAGTGCTATTTCAGAATGAGTTGTCACACTGGCCATGGACTACGGACTACTTTCAGACGTATGGTTATGTCCTTATGCTAGAGGTTCACACACTTATTTCCGTTAGTGCCTTTGAAAGTTTACACCAGCTCAATATGGATATGTAAAGGTGGAATGTGTGGTTTTGTTAAGCAAGCCGATCTTTATTGTTATGGCTTATCTTGGGATCAGCTCGCATTGTAGGCCTATTCATAGAAAAATTAAAAACATTTCTAAGAGTTTTTTCCTTTTTCCCCACAGCTTTGTGGGTAGACAGATCTTCATTCACATGGAGCTGCCAACAATATAAGTTTTAGGTTATTATAGTTTTGTAAATCAAGTTCTTCAATGTTTGCATAAAGAATATTTCCTTGGGGACCTCTTCATATGCAAGATTTCCCAGTACGTGTTTTGATGAGCCTTCACGATGGAAAGAACTGAAATCTAATGAATGGAAGGGACAGCCAAGGATAGTACGGTTGGAGAGGAAAGGGCTAGATCAAGTGTGCCCAAACTTTTCAGTACAATGGTCACGTTGTATATCTTAAAAATATTTGTAGGCTGGAAAAAAAATTTAAATGAATGCATCTAAATATAAATTAATGAATATTTAGTTTTTTGTAATTGCTATGATATGATTCAGAATAACAGTTAAAGAAAATTGCAGTAAAACAAAGCAAAGAAATTCCAAATAAACTTGCCCATTAAAGTCCCCTCGGACATCAGGGTTCCCAACAGAGCCACACCCCCCTTCCAAATAGGGTTCCCATCCGAGTCCCTTTACCATACCTTAGAACTCCCATCAGAGTCTTTCTGTGCATCAGGGTTCCCATCAGAGTTCCCACCATACGTCAGGGTCCCCAGCAGAGTAACCCCTGTCCTAACATCACTCCTTATCAGAGTTCCCCCTTTAGTAAATCAGGGTCCCCATCATCTTTCATTCATTATGGCCCCCATCAGAGAAAGCCCCACACCCACTTGTACATCAGGGTCCCCAACAAAGCCCTTCCCTCCCTCCATACATTAGTCTTCTCCCATACATCAGGGTCCCTATCAAAGTTCCCACTGTACTTCGGGGTCCTCATCACCGCTCCTCCTCCCCACATCAGTCACCAGTGTCCCCATCAGAGAACCTGTGTATATCAGGTCTCCATCAGAGTTCCCCCATACATCAGAGTCCCCCCACCCATAAATCAGGGTCCACATCAGAGCCCCCCCCTCATTCATCAGGGTCTCCATCAGAGTCCCCCCCCCCACCCATAAATCACTGTCCCCATCAGAGACCCCCATTCATCATTGTCCCCATCAGAGGAAGCCCCCATCCCCCCAGTACAGAGTCATTACCCCCTCCACATACACCGTACATCATAGTCCCCATCAGAGAAAGCCCCCCCCACCCATACATCAGAGTCCCCAGCAGAGTCTTCTCACATACATCAGGGTCCCCATCAGAGTCATCCCCCCATTCCTACCACACCATACATAAGGGTCCCCATCAGAGTTTCATCAGAATCCTCCCCCCAAATCAGGGTCCCCATCAAAGTTCCCCCATTCCCCTGTACATCAGTGAAAGCCCCCGTCCCCCAATACAGTGCAGTGTGGATTAGGCCTGTATAGTTTGGAGACCCTGGGCTAGATGAGACTGGATGTCATAGCAGAAAATGAGGCTGCTGTGTCTTGTTGCAGCTTTGAAGTCACTAAGAAGCTTATGGGAAGATTTTTGTTGAAATGAATGTTCAGGTGACGGGGTCTCTCTTTAAGTTACCCTTTCTGATGAAGACCAGATGAAATGATCTCGTGTCTGATGGTGCGTGCACACACCACTAGCCGACACTCCTCTAGGAGTTACACAACCAGATTAGGTCAGAAGGCCTTGTCCAGTTTTTGCTGAGACACGCCAGTGCCTTTGTCCTGTGCAGTTCCCCCAGACCTCTGGTCTGAGCTTGGCATTCATGTTTATGACTACGCAGGTTGTCCGAGGTGCGCGAGGCCTTTCGGGTTGTGTCTACACGGCCAACCTCCCTCCTTTGTCTGTGGGTGCGTTTAGATTTTTGAAAGTTAACCACTGCGTTTGTTTATGTGCTTCTGTTTTCTTCACAAAGAATATTTACTTTTTCTTCAATGGATTGTGATTTGTGCCAGAAAATCTGTAAAAATTGGATTTATACTTAGCGATGTTCTATAAAACAATTTGATTCAGAGCTAGACAATGCTTTTCCCTAGCAGAGTATTTGTGACAGCTGTAGAAGCGTATAAAATGAAAAGTCTGCGTGAGCGCGGAGCGCTGCCTAGAAGACCTATTGAACGGCGTGCTGTGGGTAGAGGTGAGAGAGCCATTAAGAGGAATAGCAACGTGCTCATTTTATAAAACATGCATACATATTCATAATGGCTTGTTTTATTCCCTGGCACATGCTATTTGTTTTAATATTGATTTCTTTGCAAGCATTTTGGCAAACGGCCTACTTCCCAAGTAGGAAGGATGGCAGTTTAATTAATAACTGTGTTTTGGAGAGATAAGGCAAATTGGATATGGCTTTGTAAGTGTTTGCCAGGTTATGTAATCTCATATATTTGCATGTGGTTTATGTAAATCACCGTCAATCACTGCTGATAATATACATTTTACCGAGTTTTCACTTGCACAAGATGTAGAGCCCACGGATGATTTAATTTGTTTGACTATAGGTATTTTCCTATATAGAAAATGTGTTTATTTAAAAGGATTGCAGTGGGAAGAATACACATTTACTCTAGCCATGTTATCTGGATGAAATGACTGGAATTATTGGTGTGAACACAGGCATTATGTACAGAATGAGACTTGCTGCATTTTACTGATCTGCAGGGTGAAACTTTCCAAACAGTGTCTGCATTCACTGATTGATTTTTGTAGCATTGCATTTATTGAATATTTTGTGCAGCCCTTTGGAAATGTAAAGCCAGCGATATCAATGGATTGAAATTCGTCTGGTCTATGTGCATGGCTTTGCTGGTTGTACACATGGTTCTATTGATTGACTCATCTACAACCAGCCTGTTGTTTTTCCTGAATGATCAGTGTCGCCGACTATAGCCAGCAGCACTGATTAACATACAGTGGGGCAAAAAAGTATTTAGTCAGCCACCAATTGTGCAAGTTCTCCCACTTAAAAAGATAAAGAGAGGCCTGTAATTGGCATCATAGGTAGACCTCAACTATGAGAGACAAAATGAGAAAAAAAATCCAGACAATCACATTGGCTGATTTGGAAAGAATTTATTTGTAAATTATGGTGGAAAATAAGTATTTGGTCAATATCAAAAGTTCATCTCAATACTCTGTTATATATCCTTTGTTGGCAATGACAGAGGTCAACCGTTTCCTGTAAGTCTTCACAAGGTTGGCACACACTGTTGCTGGTATGTTGGCCCATTCCTCCATGCAGATCTCCTCTAGAGCAGTGATGTTTTGGGGCTGTCACTGGGCAACACGGACTTTCAACTCCCTCCAAAGGTTTTCTATGGGGTTGAGATCTGGAGATCTGGAGACTGGCTAGGCTACTCCTGGACCTTGAAATGCTTCTTACAAAGCCACTCCTTTGTTGCCCGGGCGGTATGTTTGGGATCATTATCATGTTGGAAGACCCAGCCACGTTTCATCTTCAATACCCTTGCTGATGGAAGGAGGTTTGCACTCAAAATGTCATGATACATGGCCCCATTCATTCTGTCCTGTACATGGATCAATCGTCCTGGTCCCTTTGCGGAGAAACAGCCCCAAAGCATGATGTTGCCACCCCCATGCTTCACAGTAGGTATGGTGTTCTTTGGATGCAACTCGGCATTCTCTCTCCTCCAAACACGACGAGTTGTGTTTCTACCAAACAGTTCTATTTTGGTTTCATCTGACCATATGACATTCTCCCAATCCTCTTCTGGCTCATCCAAAAGCTCTCTAGCAAACTTCAGACGGGCCCGGACATGTACTGGCTTAAGCAGGGGGACACGTCTGGCACTGCAGGATCTGAGTCCCTGGCGGCGTAGTGTGTTACTGATGGTAGCCTTTGTTACGTTGGTCCCAGCTCTCTGCAGGTCATTCACTAGGTCCCCCCGTGTGGTCCTGGGATTTTTTCTCACCGTTCTTGTGATCATTTTGACCCCACGGGGTGAGATCTTGCGTGGAGCCCCAGATCGAGGGAGATTATCAGTGGTCTTGTATGTCCTCCATTTTCTAATTATTGCTCCCACAGTTGATTTGTTCACACCAAGCTGCTTGCCGATTGCAGATTCAGTCTTCCCAGCCTGGTGCAGGTCTACAATTTTGTTTCTGGTGTCCTTCACCATAGTGGAGTTTGGAGTGTGACTGTTTGAGGTTGTGGACAGGTGTCTTTTATACTGATAACAAGTTCAAACAGGTGCCATTGATACAGGTAATGAGTGCAGGACAGAGGAGCCTCTTAAAGAAGAAGGTACAGGTCTGTGAGAGCCAGAAATCTTTCTTGTTTGTAGGTGACCAAATACTTATTTTCCACCATAATTTGGAAATAAATTCTTTCCAAATCAGCCAATGTGATTGTCTGGATTTTTTTTCTCATTTTGTCTCCTATAGTTGAGGTCTACCTATGATGCCAATTACAGGCCTCTCTCATCTTTTTAAGTAGGAGAACTTGCACAATTGGTGGCTGACTAAATACCTTTTTGCCCCACTGTATATATATGTCTCCTCTCTAGCAGAATAAAATAACTGAGCTGGAAGAATTCCCCATTCCACACTGAATATGTTGATGGAGGGAATCAGCTTTTTTTTTGTTTGCTCAACCTTCCTGTTGAATGAAAGAAAATGGATCCTATGTGGCCTGTCTTAGGGGCCACATTTGAGACCCTCTGGGGTTAATTTACTAAAGGTAAATATACTGTGCACTGCAAGTGCAGTTGCCTAATAACCGAGGGGAAGCTTGAAAATGTGGCGAAGCTCTGCAGTTTCTTTCATCCAATCCCGTGCAAGCAAAAATACAATTTTTTATATTTTCCTTGCATGTTCCCCTCAGATCTAGAGCAACTTCACTTTCGGTGTACTTGCAGTGCACTGCCTATTTGCCTTTAGTAAATCAACCCCTCTATGTCCAGTAAGTTGACTACCACTGATCTAAAAACACATGTATATTACCCAAAGCATTCCTTGTCCCTCACACTGTGTATGCATGACAATATATAAGGAACTCAATGGAAGATTTCACGTGAAATCACCCATAATGACAGCCCTGGGTCTCACTAAAGTGATATTAAACCTTTGGTCTTTAAGCACGCTCAGCAACTGACTTATTCACGTCTAAAGATGGAGCCTATTCATCTTTTAATCCTTGCCTATTGCCACAGGTTTCCTTCAGGGTGGCTCCTTTCTCTTGCAGCAGCCTATGTCTCCCTGTACTATGTGCATCAATAGAAACACACATCCCTGCAGCCTAGGATGGCAAAGCACTCCACTACTACTTCCTCTTCCTCTCCCTGCCTTCCCCAAGCTAACATACGGACGTGAGACTGCACTCTCCACTGCTAACTCTTTCCTGTGAAGTTCAGGAAAGCAACACTGAGAGGGCAAGGGCAGGAGCCAACAGCATTTCAAGTTGCAAGTGCTGGGGTAAGAATTTTAACAGTTTTTTTTTTTAGCTTAACATATTGAGCACAATAAAATAAACATTCCCCAGTAAAATAAGAGTAGGTTCACACCTGTGCCCTGCAGTTTGGGTGCAGTGCAATTGTGTCCGGAGTTTACACGCAGTTCACTTTGACTTCTGTTAGAAGAGCACAAGAGTGAATGGGCTCTTGTTCTCACGCAAAATGCAGCCCGCACAGCCGCATATATGCGAACCAGGGCTTAGACAAATTCCAACATATGGATGGTGCCTACCCTGATCTTCTCAACCAATTGGTGAAAGGGTAGCACATATATTGCAATATCTTGGATTTCTTTTCTGTATGAAAACCAGTGGACGCCCCACATGTAAATTTTCCAACATAAATTGAGTATCACCATTTATTTTTTCATTCCAAGCTCTAAAAGCAGTATTATAGCGTAAGATTGTACAGCTGAATGCAAATAAGCCCATAAATGCTCTGATAAATGTTAAATTAAGTGTACCCGAATGTTTTATTCAACATTTATAGAAAAATAAAGCCTGCTTATATAAATGTATTTCCCTGACAGCAGACAAACATGGTGGTGTTAAGTGAACCATTTGTGATCTCGGTAACAGCAAATGCTTCTTCTCCAGCGTTCTCTATCAATCAAATCTCTGGTACTCCTTCATGGAGGGGATATTAAAACATGGTAATTTTCTGTGTGTGCCTAGGTGTTAAGAAGAACTGCGGAATGAAAGCTAATGTGCATTGTAATGGTCGGCGGTGTTCTGATCACGCTCAGCTGGTGGTTTCTGAATTGCATGTGCAGGTTTTCTGAGGTCAGCGTACAAAGATCATTCAAGCCTGATTCCTTTTTAACTGGACTTTGTCTGGAAAATAAACATACCCAGCGCTTGTTTTCTAGTCAACGGCCAGTGCAGACAGGAGAGGGCCGAGTCAGCAAGCCAACGTATCCAGAAAGACCCTGAACTCATTCACTGCCAAATCATGGACAGCATTTTTTTTATTTTTGTAGAGAGCATATTTAAAGCTGAATTCCAGACTTATCTTCAGCCTTGCACAGTTGTACCTGCTCCTCCCCTGTACTGAAATTGCTTACTCTGATTTCACTGCACACTGTGAGCTTCTCACAATGTGCACTAGAAGCTGCAACAAGTGAGATGAAGCCTGCTTATATTACCTGGCTGGAGGGCATTCAGCATCTTCTAGACATTTCCTCCTCAGCTTGACATTTCCTGACCTACCTCATTCATTCATTGGATTTCAGTTCTTTTCAATCATGAAAGCTCAGCATTACTTGTAGTTGTTACCTAGGGTGGTCTTTCTAGGAACACCCGCCGGAGTGATATCCACCTATCAAGGCATTTTGATATTTGTATAGCTTTCCAAAAGCTAGACCACTGCTTTCATTATTTATTTATTTCAGGTGCTTTTATAGCGCCGTCAATTTACGCAGCGCTTTACACATATACAGTATATTTGTACATTCACATCAGTCCCTAACCCTCAAGTACAATCTAAGGTCCCTAACTCACATTCATACATACACATACTAGAGTCAACTTACACATGAGCCTGTTTACCTACCAGCATGTCTTTTGAGTGTGGGAGGAAACTGGAGTACCTGGAGGAAACCCAAGCAGGAACAGGGAGAACATGCAAACTCCAGGCAGGTGGTGCCGTGGTTGGGATTCAGACCAATGACCCTAGTACCGCCAGGCGGAAGTGCTAACCATTAGAGCTGAGGACTCTTGAGAGGAATACTGAAATATTTTCAGGAATCCGTACAGCACCCTGCTGGCCCCACCCACCAGTCATTATCTGCTTGCATTGCATAGCAAAGTACAGAGACCCACTGATGATATCACTGGGTCTAAAATAAAGTAAGTAAAATGAAAAAGTGTTTTTCAATAGTATGTTGATGTGTGGGGAAAGGAGGAACCAGGCAGATATTAAATGTCCACTTTATTATTCACATTTTAAGAAAAGTCTGGACCAATAATTGTAAAATTCAGGAGCAAGCCAATGTTGAAGCAAGTAGTTTTTTCAGAGTAAGTTGTTAACTCAACAAGTGCTCTGCTATTGCTGTTTAGGAGACCATAGTAAAAATAAATACTTAGTCTATCTAAACCCAAGAACAGAAATATATATTGCAGCTAGTTACTAGTCCTAGATGTGGTGGCTGCATTGTTTTCTTGTTTAGATGTTTTATCCCTTTATTTTCAGCAGGTGATCCTGCCAATAACACATTTCCTGTTCTAGGGTGACAACATTCACTGTGCTGTATCTGTGGGGAAGCAGCATTGTTAGGCTTCATGCACACTAGCAATTTTTATAAGCTCCTGCAAGCTAGCTATTTATTTATTTTAGGTACTTATATAGCGCCTTCAATTTATGCAGCGCTTTACATATATATTGTACATTCACATCAGTCCCTAACCCTCAAGGGGCATACAATCTAAGGTCCCTAACTCACATTCATACATTCACATACTATGGCTAATTTTAGACAGGAGCCAATTCACCTACCAGCATGTCTTCGGAGTGTGGGAAGAAACCGAAGTACCCGGAGGAAACCCACGCAGGCACAGGGAGAACATGCAAACTCCTGACGGGTGGTGCCGTGGTTGGGATTCAAACCAACAACCCTTTGCTGCCCATTATCAGCATATTTTTTTCTACTGCTAGAAGCTAAATCGTGTTATCCTATGTGTCCATGCACACTACTTGGGTTATTAGCATTTTTTGAGCTTCGGTGTTTAGGAGAAGAAAAAAAAATGTTTTTGTAGAATTTTTTGGAGCGTTTTTCCAGCAGAAAAAAAGCTAAATGCTCCTAACAGCTTTTTTAGAGATTTTTTCCTCTACATGTACTGTAGAAACGCTAGTAAAACACTAACGCTTCTAAACGCCACTAAAAAAACACTATTGCCAGTGTGTTTTATCCAACATTTTTCCCAGCATTTTTTGAGCTTAAAAAAAAAAAAATGCTAGTGTGCATGGAGCCTTACTCTGGGATGGGGCTACTGGACACCTCTCTCTCCTCTCTTCTCCATATTATGAACGGCAGATGTTCTATAGTCTACAGAGGCAGCTGACAACAGTACTGGTAACAGTCTGCATAAGTGCAGAGCAGAGGAATTTATTAGCTCTCTGGTAGGATCAACAGTTTTTTTTCCAGACAGATTTAACAAAATGCTTTGACTGGGATATTCAATAGACCAAATGGGAGCAAATAAATTGGTAAAACCCAGCTGCAGGAAACTATAAAATTATTCCCAGTGCGGCTGCTCCTGCACTGCAAGGGTTCATATTTACGCTATCTTCCGTCCCTTTCTACTGCTAGCCTGGTCCCCACAGAGTCTTCTCCCCCGTGTGCCACCAGTCTATGGTTCTGACGTTATCAAGACCAGTGCAAGGTCCATAGACCTTCACTAGATTTGAGAACGCTGAGGAAGGGTCCACAGCCGGAGAGTGGGGGAGTGCCATCTGCTGGAAGAGTGGAGGATTAGGTAAGCGCCAACATTTCTCCGCTCCCCTAGACAAAACAAGCAGTTAAGCAGATCATTTTATAGTTTACCAGAGTTGGGCTTTAAAGTTGTTCTAAAGGCAGGACATGTTTTACCTAAAAAAAAAAAAAAAAATGTCCCAGTAGTTGTATCACCATCCCACCTACCTCTATACTTACCTGAGTCCTATCTTGATCCAGTGCTGTGCCCATCTGCAGTGGCGCTGGTCTCTTTTCCTCTCCTCACAGGACAGAGGCAGCAGTGGTATCCATTGTTTCCCTCTGCTGTCAGTCAGATCTTTTGGAGGGCGGGGCTGCGCTGTTTATATATGGATGCACACAGCCTAGTGTGCCTTTTACAGCTGATATAAGGGAGCAAATAAGAGAAGGTAAATGTTACGTATACTTTAATCCGAATTTTATAAAACCCAGACTTTTCACAGGTTTCTTGATTTGGACTGCAACTTCTTGTCACTTGATTTTGTGATTGGTTTTGTATTATTTTCCGAAGTTCACAGAACACTGGCAGTATAAGAAAAAGCATGAAAAGGGCAGAACTGTTTAGTAAATCTCCCAGTAAAATACTTGAACTGAATTTGGATTGGTTGCAGCAGATTACTGTGCTGCCTTACTGAGTAAAAGCCGTATATATGGAAATATTTGTACTGCACCAGTGTGAATTCTTTCCCATCAGTGCCAATTCTTTTCTTTTCAGGGAATCAGCTTTTTGTGTCATGTATGATCGAGTTATCAGCAGGTTACATATGTCTGGAGTCATTGTTTTCTTGAAGACATAATAAGACATAGAAGACATAATAATTCTTCCTACATTCTATCCATAAATGAGGATGGCTCCTTTCCTTTTGTAGTACTGGTAATATAGGTAATGAAGCAGTATATAGCTTGCTGCTTTTCTGTGTCAAAAGGTAACACAATTATCATTCATCGCTACACCTGTCCTCATTGACCTGACTGCAAGCTGGGAGCAGATTATCCAAATGTGGTTTTAACAACCAGTTTTCAGGTCGAGTTTGACACTCTGTTGGATTGCCATCATTTACTGGTGGGGGATAAAGACGATTGGGTGAGCGGTGTCTGTTCCAGTTGAAGGGAGTTGTTGGGGGTAGCTCAGCTAATTTCCATAAAAGTTTTGGTGTCAAGAACTCTGTAGTGTTGCTGTTGCTCTATAAGAAAAGACACATTTTTTTTTATAAAGAATACTTTTAACAACTACATCTACTGCTATGTGTTTCTGTTGGATGGTGTATGCTCTTTATAGAAGGAAAAGCTTCACAAGCATTTTGTCTGTAGCAGAAACAGAAGCTTGCCTGTGAAGCTATCCAGAGAGGCCCCTTCCATAGTTTGTGGTGCCATTCAGGGAACCCCCTTCCACAGTTTGTGATACTATCCAGAGAGACCCTTTCCACAGTTTGTGACTCCATCCAAAGAGACCCCTTCCACAGTTTGTTGCATCCTTCAAAGTGGCCCCTTCCACAGCCTGTGACCCATCCAAAAATGGCCCCTTCCACAGCCTGTGATGCCATCCAAAGTTGACTCTTGCAACGTCTGTGACGCCCTACAGAGAGGCCCCTCCCACAGCCTCTGATGCCATCCAGAAAGGACTCTTTCGCAACTGTGGCACAATCCAGAGAGGCCCCTTCCACAGCCTGTAATGCCATGAAGAGTGGACTCTTCCACATCTGTAATGAAATCCAGAGAGGCCCCTATTTCAGCCTGTGATTCCATCCAGAAATGACCCCTTCCACATCTGTGATGCCATTCAGAAATGGCCCCTTCCACAGCCTGTGATGTCATCCATAGTGGACTCTTCCACCTTCTGTGACATCATCCAGAGTTGCTCGTCCACAGTTTGTGACACCATCCAGAGTGGCTCCTTCCATAGCCTATGACACCATCCAGAGTGGCCCCCTTCACAGCCTGTGACTCAATCCAGAGTGGCCTCTTTTCTATAGGGGTACTAAACTTTGTAAAGAAAAAAAAAAGAAGGAATAATAAGTGTACCTAATCCTGATGTTTTAGCAATCTTACCTTTATGGGAGATTCTCCTTTAATTATTCTCCTATATGTTCTTTGGCTTGCTGCACAAGGTCTTGAATCTCTGCATGAAACAGCTGCAGCCTGCTGGTGCATGTCTCTGCAGCACAGCCAAATGTAAACTCAGATGCCTACAGGCAGTGATAAGACGCTGTTCTAACTTGTCCTGAAGTAACAGTAAATTAGCTGAATACAGTATGCTGCTGGTTTATTTAATATGGTACATATGTTCTCTGATGCTGAAATATTGTAACCTTATTTTTTTACAAATAGCTCATACAGATGTTTGAAATTGTTTAGTCTTAAATTACTACTGTTATTTATATATATATATATATATATATATATATATATATATATATATATATATATATAAAATTGGACTTTCTGCTCGAGAACCGAGCTGAAGGGCTTCGGGTACTAAACCAAATTTAAGACTGAAGTCAGATCAGGGAGGCTGGCATTGTGATTGGTGACTATGGCTTATTCCACTACTTTTTAAATGTGCCTGCTGGTGTATGTAAAGGAACTGAAAATCGCTAGGCTCTAGTAACATTTTCAGTTCTTATAAGCCTGCTAGAGACTGAAGCTGAAGATTATAGAACATCAAGCAAGAAATTCTGCTTTAAACTGGCTATACACAAAGTAAAATTTGGCTAGTTCCTCCTAAGTGGCCCTGTCAGTACCCTCCCAACCGACATCCTTCAGGTGCAAAATTCAAGGAGCTGGGCTGAAAAATGTTGGCCAAACAGCACCTGCATGCAATCAGATTTAGGCACTGATTGGGTATTTTAACAGCTGGCTGGGCCCACAAGCTAAAGGGATAAAATCTGCATGTATGGTCAGCTTTATTATATGTGACATGAGAATTTTTGAGCTGCTAATGGAAGCAGGAGTTCTGGTTGGGTCCCCAGGCCCTGTCTGTCTCAGACCAGTTGTACTTCCTACAGCCCCTGTATTATCACCCTAATACATATGAAGGTGTTGTCTATAACAATAAATGATACCGACTTTCATTTTCCAACATGAAATAGAACACTAACTGGTGGAATTTGGCAGTATTGACCAAACCTCCACTTCCCCAGTATCCTTTGTTGGTCCCAGGTTTCCTTGAGGCACAGTTTATAATTAAAGTTTTTGATATTGAGTTGTATTATTGTGGTGCAACCATAGTTTGAAACTGTTAAAATAACCCATCTCAAGGTCAAATGTGTATGGTTTTAAGTATTTTATTAAATGCTGTGTATCTTTATGTGCTTTTGTTCCGGAGATATTGATCTACCTTACCAGCACCTTCTAAAACTAAATCTATACAGGTAACGTCTAAAACTAGGTCTACACCTTGCCAGCACCTCCTAAAACTAGATCTTCACCTTACAAGCACCTTCTAAAACTAGATCTACGCCTTACCAGCACCTTTTAAAACTAGATCTACACCTTACAAGTAATTTCTAAAACTAGATCTAGGCATAACCAGCACCTTTTAAAACTAGATTTACACCGTACATGTTCGAAGATTAGATCTATGCCTTACCAGAGTCTTCTAAAACTGGATCTACACCTTACCAGTACCTTCTCAAACTAGCTATATGGCTAACAGCACCTTAGATGTACGCCTTACCAGCACCTTCTGGAATGCTAATTGGGAGAGTATTTATTTTTTTTTAATCTTCACTATAATCGCATGATCTGTTCCACTACTGCAGTAAGAAAAACGGCATCCTTTGCATCTATGTATTTGTAAGTATCCCACCAAAGATTAAAACTCCTGTTACAGGGGATTCTCAGTCTAGCTATAGCCAGTGGGACATGTGGCCATTGCTATTAATGGAGACATGTTTTAAAGAATAATCAATGATTGGCTGGTTTTATGTAACCAACCAATCAGTGGCTCTGTTTGAAAGCACTTCCAGGATTATGGCAGAAGACGTAGAAGAAGGCATGCCTGGAGTGGGAATTCAGTAGGGTTTTATAGACCTATCAGTGAAATTTTAATTGAACACAGTGAGGAAGATTCAACACAAAAATATCGAACCACAAAGTCATATGGCAAACCAGAAAGGGTTAATCATAAAATAGAGGCACACAGACTTCTGGGTGCAACTTCCATTTTAGTGCTAAACCGCCTGATTATTTGGTATGTGGGGTCATGGATCAATTTTATCCCATGAAGCTAGATTGAGCCAGGCAGGGCCTTGGGAGTATGGTGAGGGTGTCATGAAGTAGACATTTGTCTGGTTCTTCTTGGCAGGAGCAGTAAGTGGGTGAGGGGGGGGGGGGCCTTCCTCAGGGTTTAGGATATAGTTTCACCTTATTTGGTTGGACTTCAATTTGCCAAGATTGCACTTTGAAAATGTCAGGATGAATGTCAAACAGTCATCTGCAGGGGTGCTAGGAGCTGGAAACGCTTCTGTTACTCTGCAGAGGGGCCCAAAACAAACATCTTATTTTTTTCTTGGAATTACTCTTCTCTATATTAAATGTCTTCTTTAAAGCATAGCTAACCCCGCAAATATTTTTTTTAAATTATTATTATTTATTTTAGATTTTGCCCCTTACCATTCTGTTACCTACACTGACTTCTCCAGTGGAGACATTCATGGTTGGGACACAGACTGGACTTCTAACATGTCTGCCATTGACCATCTCCATTACACAGGGGATTGATGAGAGTAGTAGCTTATAAAAGAGAAGTGACATTGTTAAAGCAATAGTAAACTGAAAAAAATAAATAATAAAAATAAAATTTCCCCAGAAAAATAATCGTATCATGTGCTAGTATGCATCGCATACTAGCACATTATGGAAGACTTACCTTAAAATGAAGCCCTCCAGCGGCACGCTGTCACCGCTGTAGGTGCTTCCATCTTCACCCAGTCTTACTTTCAGGTTCGCAGGCTTCGGCTGTTTGACTGGCCAGGCTGCGAAGCTGTCACTCTCGTGCATGTGCGGGAGTCATGGCCGCGCCACGACTCTGAGCCTCCCTGGTGGTCTGATTATGTCAATATTTTTGACTGTCAAAGCAGTACATTGTTTTGCAAGGAAATTTGTTGTTTTTTATTGTAGGCCTGTAATTCTTAGGAATAACTCACTTAACTCTGTCCAAATAAGAGTCTAGTAAACATCCCGGTATGATAAGGTTTGAAACACAAAATCATAAATTATTATATATTAAATAATTATAAAAAATAATAATATAATTATAATAAATTTATTTCAATAATGTAATCAAACCAAAAACACTGAAATGTGTACAAACAAGGGTGCAATATTACTAGACACTGCATATTGGTTTAGTAAACATCCCGGGTATGAAACATTTTGAAACATGGGACTGCACAAAGTCCGACATCACAATCAGGACAATGGAACCTGGTGATCTTTGGTCACTGGTTCCCACTTTCTGCTCTTGGAAACTTCGATGCTGAGTAGCCAATTGTTGCTCTTGGTACCGGTTTGTCTCAGAAACAATTTCTTCAATAACCACATTGGTCAGAAATAATTGTAAGTATGCCAAGGGGTTGTCTTGTTCAACGTCTACTTTCATACCAGATGCTCCAGTAAATGGGAATCCTGGAGGTGCTGACTAATCTGTACCACAGCCAATAGAGCGCCAAGTTCACACATCACTGAGCTCAGTTGCAGAATCCTTGCTGTCGTCACTGTCAGTGTCTGATGATGAATTTCCCCACAAATCATTATCGCTGAATTCTGCAAGTGATTCTAATTCACAATCGCTGTTTTCTAGCTGGTCTAAAGCTGCTTTTGACCTAAAGGGACGCTTTTTGGATGCCATGGACGTTTCTCAAGTTTCCAGGCAGAAAGAACTGTAAAAGTGCAGGCAGGGCACAGGACAAAGCACTAGGGACAAAACTGAGGTGAAATGGTTTGATATAGTAATGTAATCCTAACAGATTACAATGTATTGTGTGTTTGTCATGTTTAGTTTACTTTTTTGAATCTCCCACTGGTTCCGCCCCCTGCGTCGCGGCGCCTGCAGGGAAGGGAACCCTGAAGACGTATGCTGGCATCGGCCGGAGAACACAGTGGAAGGACATCGGGGGATTCCAGGGACAATGTAAACTACACTACAGTGTAATCCCAAGTGTAGCTGGGGGTTACTGCTTTTTGTACTGAAAATTAACCACGAGCCACACTCAGGATTACCGCCAGGGAAGTTAATGGCTGGCACACTATCCATTGAGTGCGCATGCTCCAGTGATGTCACCAGCCGTTACTATAGCAACTATCTCCTAAACGGCGCACATTTAGGAGATATTTATTGTACTTACAGGTAAGCCTTATTTTAGACGTACCTGTAGGTACAAGTAAGCAGGTAGGCTTTACGACCACTTTAATATTGCTTTTTTTCAGCTCTCAGGAAGTGACAAAGACCATGCATTTCTGACAAAATCAACTGGAATTTTCTATACATGCTAAATGTTGATAATCTGGAAACAGAAAACTAATGCAGCCACCACATCGAAGGACTGCTTAAGCTGCAATATATATCCATTTGGTTTTTGGGCTTAGATATGCTTTAAATGTATTTTTCCATTGTGAATTCTTTCACACATTCTTTTAATCCAGAGTTACAGAGAGATCATATATTTGTAAGAGAATTGCCATAGTGCGCATGATATAACAATTGATGGGAATCTTTAGTCTTGAGATAAGTGCAGAGCAATTCACGTTAATATTGATTCCTAGTAATTGATCTTTCTAGTTCTGCAGTTCCAAGCGTTTCATTTTTTTTTCCCAATTCCCAACGACTTGAGTTTGCAATGTTCAAAATCAATAGAAAAAGTGCTCGAACTAATTATGTTACTTTGTGTCGTTTCCCCAAGGTTTTTATGTGATCTGCTTCATATGTGCTGTCAGATGCACTACATGTAAATGGCTCCTGGGGGAGAAGTGTGTAAAAATGTATATTCTGGTGTCGGGATTGTACGTGCTTTGCAATAGATGGTATGGGTATCTAGAAGTCTTAGAAGTATGAACCTGGAATGGTTTGAACAAAGATATCGGACATATGGAACATAAACTGCTGGGACAGCAGAGAAGTTATGCTAAAAGTACTTTAAAGTGGACCTGGCAGTACTACGGTTGTTGGTTCAAATCCTAACAATGACACTACCTGCATGGCATTTGCATGTTCTCCCTGTGCCTGGGTGGGTTTCCTCCGGGTACTCTGGTTTCTTCCCACACACTAAAGACATGTTGGGAGGTTAATTGGTTCCTTTCTCAATTGGCCCTTGTATGGGTATGTATGAATGTAAGTTAGGGACCTTAGATTGTAAGTTCCTTTAGGGCAGGGAGTGATGTGAATGTACAATATATATGCAAAGTGCTGCCTAATTGTCAGCACTATGTATATGCCTGTAATAAAGCAGAACTCTGGCCAAAAATAACAACAGAAAATGAATAGCTCATTAAAAAATAGCAATATTTAATTCAATTCAATCTAGAGACCCCCCCCCCCCCCCACCCCCAGGACTTCTTTTCTGCCAAGAGATGTACCCCATCTGACAGCCTGCATCATTCAACCCACTTTTTCAGAGTCCAGGTCATCCTGGGCCCACCATGCCTGTTACTGGATGTTGGCATGCCTCTTGGTAGCACATGAATTGATTGGCTCCTTGTGTTGCTCCTTTTTCTCACACTCCAGCCCTGCTGTACAGGGTCTACAAGGCGCTGATACCAGGACATTTTCAGGTATTTACAATGTTTGCTTTTAAAAAAAGAAATTTAAAAATTAAAAGAGAAGTATGGGTTTAAAAAAATCCATAAACACTTCTTTGCTGTATTATCAGTGTGATGCTGCATCTCTAAAACTGAGAACTGAGCAATAACATGACTGCTGGATCACTCAGTTCTTGATCTGCTCAGAGCAGAGACTGTTAGTCACCACTCTCCGCTATACTCCTCCATTGCTTACTAGAGAGCCGCGCTGTGGTGGAGGTGGACACGGCGGGCTACAGCTGTCAGCCATAGAGCCAGCTGTCAATCAGGCAGCTAGGTGTATCCTGACAATATTGTTGGATCCTTCCAGAACCTGGAGCGGCTTTGTCCTGTAAGCTTATAGCGGGCAATAGCCCACTATAAGCTGACTCTGGGTCACAGGCAAATGAAAGTCAGTGTACTCCTGTGACCAACAAGAAAAGTATGGTCAAAAAAAGCTTTGGCCCTACTTCTCTTTTAATGATTGCAGAGCTGCATTGACTTGTGCCTTTTGTTTCTGCCTAGAGTTCATCTTGAAGTTCATGCATGCTAGGTAATGTGTAATTGTAAGACTTCCAGGTATTTATTACCTCTCCTAGGGATCCCAGTATTCTCTGACATTCCAACACGTGTACTTTGTGTTTGTCACAGTGTAGAGAGCTTCAGTGTGAACTTAATGTAAGAGTGTTACTGACGGCTGGTGTACACAAGCTTCAGATTCCGGAGCTGGTCAAACACTACGTTTTAGGAGAAAAATGCTTTTAAGACCTGTTTGGGAGGCGTATACCATACATTTACAGGACATTCAAACTGCAATCTCTTCTGACTTGTACAAAGAAATAAAAGAAGTGTATGCTAATAGCAACAGTAGATAAAAAGAACACAGACCTCTTCATATGATACAAATGAAGACACATCTGCCTCTGTTCATCTCCATTACATGGTAAATGAGGAGATCAGTCGCTTACAGAAGAATAATACAGTTCTTTTTGCTTTATTTTAGGCGACAGGGACATTGCATTTCTGGCAAGATCAACAGGTGTCTTCTGTACGTGCTAAAAATGTACTTACCTTTTGTACCACTAGCCCCTCCCTCCTAGATTGTAAGCTCCAAGGAGCAGGGCCCTCCTATCCCTCTTGTATTGAACTGTATTGTTGCGGTATTGTCTGCCATTATATTGTAAAGCGCTGAGCAAACTGTTGGTGCTATATAAATCCTGCATAATAATAATAATACTTAGCCTGGACTAGGAAGCTGCAATATATTACCAGCAGCTGCCTGACTACCCAAACAGTGACAGCATCCTATCAGATGCTGTCACTGTTTGGCCGACAGTTTCACACCTGGTTAAGTTGATTTTTAAATTCCCTTTGGTCAAGTCAGATGGTACTGACAGGGCTGCCCATGGCTTTAATTTTGGCTGATTCAGCAGAAATGGGGCAAAGATTGAGCTGTGTATGGTCATCTTAAAGCAGGGGTCTCCAAACTGTGGCCCAAGGACTGGATGTGACCCTTTGCCAGCCCTTATCTGGCCGTTGGAACACTATTCCTTCCAGTGATATGAAGCACTATTCCTCCCAGTGACACCAACAATAGGGCACTATTTCTCTTTCACGGATACCAATGATGGGGTACTATTTCTCCTATTAATGCCAATGATGAGGCACTACTCCTCCTCCTACTGAGCACAAGTCTTGTGGCCATGTTATATTCTCAAGATATTCTGACAGGAAGATGCAATGAACTACCATGGCGCTCCACAGCACTGTGGTAGTTCATTGAAAACTACAAGTCGACAGGTGCTAAGGCTGCCAGGACTTGTAGGCACTCAATCACAGAACTCTGTGAATGAGTGACGCGGCCGGGTGTGTGGAGCCCTGCACGGCCAAGCTGTTTTAAAATGTGACTGACAGAACGGGGAGACTTCTCCCCGTACTATCTGTAAGGGGGGGTGTGTTATGCGCTGTTGCGGCTATGGGAACATGTTACATGATCCACCTGTTTTTAGGGTGAACTTATCCTTTAAAATCCCTGCAATGTACTGTAAATAGATCATCTAGAGGGGAATGGTTTGTTTTTCCTTAACAGAGGTGGAGTTGCTCTTTAACATTAGGCCAGCTTGGCTTATAAGTATGCATATCCTGATATCAGGAGTGCCTTTGAGGTTGCTGTAAATCACTGTAGTAGTCAATGCTAAATATAATGAGAACCGTGATCTTTAAGGCTCTGTGAGCGCAGCATCCCCTCTGCACACTGACCCCAGGGGGTGGCTCACTTGGCACCCCTGCCATTTATTCCTTGTAATTTTTTTCAAATGTGTAAAAAAAAGTTCCCTGATTGGACAAGGTGGAGGTGTGAGGACGTCTTGATATCTACTTCGTTCCATCGGAGAACACCTTGTATACATTTTTAAAAACTTCAAGGTGTTCTATGAATGGCAGAAATGTGGAGCAAGCAGAGGGGAAGTTACTGGCACAGAACCCAGAGAGATTACGTCTCTCATTGTATGTAGAGTGGACTACTATAAAAACAGAAAATTCACAGCAGAAAAAGACTGAGTGGTCCATTGAGTCTGCCCAATTGTTTTTGGTTTTTTTTGTGTTCATTGTGGCCAAGCTGTCCCAATGTATGTATGCAATAAATATGATTCCTGGAGTTAAAGTGTTACTAAACCCACAACAGTAAAATCGGTCTATATGTACAGTAAAGCATGCTTGTTATACTCACTGTGGAAGTGGTTAATGTCCTTCGCATTGTGTAAAAAGAATGTTTGATCCTGTCTTCCCTGATTCCACTTCTACTGTCCCCAATCCATCTCCTGGTAGAACAGAGCCTTGGGAGCAAGCTGCACATGCTTACTTTGGTGTGTATTGCTAGAGAGTTTTTTTTTTCTTCTTCTTCTTGGGAGAGTACATGTGATCAGCACTGGGCCAATCACCACTGTCCAGACAGAGGGTCAGGGGTTATGTATCCTCATATAATGAAAACTCCTCCTACAAGCTTTAACCAGTGCTCTGCTGGACACTGATAGAAGTCATAAGACTGTTCTAACTGCTGATGAGAAAAGGTATTTAGCAGTTTATATTTACTAAAATAATTGCGTTTCCATGTTGTGTGTACTGTGGGAGACCAGATATAGTGAATGCAGGGTCCTGGGTTTAGTAACACTTTTAGATTTAGTAAAATGGGTTTTTCTTGCACATGTTTGAAATGCACAGCTTCCCCTTATTTAAAGTGAATATAAACATCGCTTCTTTACTCAACCCTGCTGTGTTCAGCCTTCCCATGCCGCCTGTTTCAGACTTTATTTGGCTAGTGCAAGTCTCGTTTTATGCCAATGTGTATTGGAAGTTGGCATTCTGTTGGAGACTTTACATTGTGTTCCAACTCCATTCTGATAAAACACCTTTAACTTTTATAGCTCTACATGTAAATGTTATTAAAAGCTCTTTTATATGAACCACCGTGTTAGTTATAAGGTGGTAGACCTTCAATCCATGCAGTGCACTGTACTGTATCCATGCCCTGACTTGCTTTGACAGCACTAAAATGCACGAGCTCCCTCTACAGCACAAAAGGGAAATGATGTTGGTATTCTGAATGCACATTAAAATGTATGATTGTCATTCGAATTTTTCTAAAGATTTTCAGATGCTTCCAGTTATTGACTCCAATTTTTGTAGTAATTGTTTACAAATGAAATGAGCAGCACTGTATTTTGATTGTCCAATGGCTTCTATTGGCAGTTGACAATGGAGAGCTTTATAAAGTATCCGGCAATTTGCATTGCAACATATGGTCTTTATTGCCGTAGTTTCCAGGCTGCTGTTATGGGAAACATTTAGTGGACAGCAGTGGGGTAATAAAACAAAGTAAGGTCTGTGCTCAATTCCTGCGAGACTGCAAACATTAGGTAGTGTATATGCAGAAAAGGTTTTGGAAATCGCTTCCTTTTCATTCTTTTTCATTTGTATGTGTAATGTTGTGCTGGAATCTAAGAGCAAAAACTTTTTTTTTTTTTTTTTAATGCGCTATTTTTTTTCCCTACTTCGTCTTGTGATATTTATCTGACTGAGTCAGTATCGATCCTGAAGGGTTGAGGGTGAGTGGAGTGTATAAAGAAACTTGAACAAAAAAAATTGAACTTTTCCTTCTAGAAAATTATGCATTTTGCCGAAGTGAACTAAATGACACAACACCTAATCATAGGCTTCTGTCATTTGATTGCAGCGTAGCTCACTTCTGCCCTCTGTGTGGCTTGTTTTCTCTCTCGGTTGATTGCAGGGTCTTGCCGA
Source organism: Staurois parvus (assembly GCF_062004578.1). Taxonomy (NCBI): domain Eukaryota; kingdom Metazoa; phylum Chordata; class Amphibia; order Anura; family Ranidae; genus Staurois; species Staurois parvus. Next base: position 2,991,332 of record NW_028317932.1, read on the forward strand.
AGGCCCCCTCCCCAGCTCTATGTTTATGCCGTATCATTGCCTACAGCAAGGATAAAAGAATGTGACCCGGGTAATTGACAGGAATGGAAAGCTGCGTAAACAGCGCAAAAATAGTCATTAATGAGTAAAACAAACGTTTCTAGCTGTAATGTGAACCTTCAGCAGTTTTCTGAGAACGTATCTATATTTTGCCTACACAAATCCTATTAATGGTGTACCTTTCCCTCCAAAGAAAGCAGATTTCCACTTTGTGGCATTGTTAAGTTGCCCTTTTGCATTGCTTTTAATATTTTGCATACATTTATTTATTTATTATAGGTACTTATATAGCGCCATCAATTTACGCAGCGCTTTACATATATGTTGTACATTCACATCACTCCCTAACCCTCAAGGGGCATACAACCTAATGTCGCTAACTTACATTCATACATACACATACTAGGGCCAATTTAGACAGGATCCAGTTAACCTACCTGCATGTCTTTGGAGTTTGGGAGGAAACCGGAGTACCCGGAGGAAACCCACGGAGGCACAGGGAGAACATGCAAACTTCAGGCTGGTGGTGCCGTTGTTGGGATTCTAACCAACGACTCCAGTGCTGCCAGGCAGAAGTGCTAACCATTTAGCCACTGTGCTGCTGTTGCTTGCTAAAGCAATATAAATGGTTTTTCATAATGTTTTGACTTCTAACCAATCAGTCTTGTTGATTGTTTTGGAAGAACATTGTGACGGGAGTCACTTTGGGTGGGGGGCCCATGGAACCCAGCTCACTTTGAAGAGGTGGAGAGACCCCCTGCCTCAGCTCCCCATATCCCTCTTATGTGTAAGTCACCCTGTGCCTGTTAGGGGTACAGGGTGATCTGTCCTAATATTGGGGTGGGGGGGTTGTTGATTGTTTAATGCCACGTGGTTGTATCCCATTGTTCTATTGTGTGTCTTGCTTGGGAGCAAACTATTATGGAATGTTTGTGTTTGTGTATTAGCTTAGTGGGGGGGTCTCCAGCAGCCCTCCCTCCTGATGGGACTGTCTGCTGGTGCGAAGTTTAAACACCTGTGTGTCTCTTGTTGCTAAGTGTAGATTGCCCTGCCCTGTGACATTATGCAGGGAGGGGGGATTGTCCCCTGAGTGTATAAAAAGCAAGTTCAAGATTCAAATAAAGAGTTCCATGTTCAGACAGACTGGTGTCGTCTAGTCTTCTTTGGTCAGCTGTGGTGTCGGTGTTTGGACGGGGATGCTGTATTATAACGGAAGTACCCAACCGCAGTCTAGGATCGGTTCCGTTACAAACATCATCTGGTCTAAACTATTTTTTGCAGAGAAGTTTGAGTGTCATTGTAGTTGGTGTCTTAAACACCTAAAGTAAAATGATCAAATACAACTGTATTATCGGGTAAAGCTGGCCATACACTAGTAGATTTTCTACAAAAACTATGCTTTGTGCATTCAATGACTGGTTGGGTTGGGTTCCAAAGTACTTCAAAGTTTTGTTCGCTTTTAACATTTCATTTTTGGATGAATGTAATTTTCCAAATGAAAACTACATTCAGGGTTAGAAATATGTTCATTGGTAAAATTTCCATCCTGCTCCTTTGAATTATATCATCACTGTGGTCAAAATTGAACATCGATTTGACTCCACTAATGACTAGAAAATCAAACGAATGTCTTTAAAACAAAACATGTCTAATGAAATTCTACACATTTTATAGCCACTTGATTAATGCTGACTAGAGATGAGCGAATTATTCAAAAATTCGATTCGGCTGATTTGCCAAATTTGAGGAAGAAATTCGATTCGATGCGAATTTATTCGCTACGAATTTAACTTATAAAAAGGGTTTCTAGGCTTCAGAGAGCCTTTATATTAGTGCAGAACACTGTACCTTTAATTTAAATGCCCTTGGAGATGAGGAAGGAGAAGGAGAAGGATGAGAAGAAGGAGAAGGATGAGAAGAAGGAGAAGGAGAAGGATGAGAAGGAGAAGGATGAGAAGAAGAAGGAGAAGGATGAGAAGAAGAAGGAGAAGGATGAGAAGAAGAAGAAGGATGAGAAGAAGGAGAATTCCAAGCCGGCAAAAAGTGTATCTGCAGAGCTCCGCTATTTCTTAGCGGAGCTCTGCAGATACACTTAGCGGAGCTCTGCAGATACACTTTTTGCCGGCTTGGAATTCTTCTTATTTTCATCCTACTTCTTCTTCTTCTTCATCCTCATCCTCTTCTTCTTCTTCTGAGGATGAGGATGAAGAAGAAGAAGTAGGATGAAAATAAGAAGAATTCCAAGCCGGCAAAAAGTGTATCTGCAGAGCTCCGCTAAGTGTATCTGCAGAGCTCCGCTATTTCTGACAGTTCTCTGACATTCACTCCATACAGCGGTTGAAACATTGTATCTATTTGTTTCCATAAATGGAAACAAATAGATACAATGTTTCAACCGCTGTATGGAGTGAATGTCAGAGAACTGTCAGAAATAGGCCATTTCTGACATTTATGGAAACAAATAGATACAATGTTTCAACCGCTGTATGGAGTGAATGTCAGAGAACTGTCAGAAATAGAGGAGCTCTGCAGATACACTTTTTGCCGGCTTGGAATTCTTCTTATTTTCATCCTACTACTTCTTCTTCTTCTTCTTCTTCTTCATCCTCATCCTCATCCTCAGAAGAAGAAGAAGAAGAATGAAAAGAAGAATGAAAAGAAGAAGAATGAAAAGAATGAGAAGAATGAAAAGATTCTTCTTCTTTTCATTCTTCTTTTCATTCTTCTTCTTCTTTTCATTCTTCTTCTTCTTCTTTTCATTCTTCTTTTCATTCTTCTTTTCATTCTTCTTTTCATTCTTCTTCTTCTTTTCATTCTTCTTTTCATTCTTCTTTTCATTCTTCTTTTCATTCTTCTTCTCATTCTTCTTTTCATTCTTTTTTTCATTCTTCTTCTCATTCTTCTTTTCATTCTTCTTCTTCTTTTCATTCTTCTTCTTTTCATTCTTCTTTTCATTCTTCTCATTCTTCTTTTCATTCTTCTTCTCATTCTTCTTTTCATTCTTCTTCTTCTTTTCATTCTTCTTTTCATTCTTCTCATTCTTCTTTTCATTCTTCTCATTCTTCTTTTCATTCTTCTTCTCATTCTTCTTTTCATGAAGAATGAAAAGAAGAATGAGAAGGAGAATGAAAAGAAGAATGAGAAGGAGAATGAAAAGAAGAATGAGAAGGAGAATGAAAAGAAGAATGAGAAGGAGAATGAAAAGAAGAATGAGAAGGAGAATGAAAAGAAGAATGAAAAGAAGAAGAATGAAAAGAAGAATGAGAAGAAGAAGAAGAAGAAGAATGAGAAGAAGAAGAAGAAGAATGAGAAGAAGAATGAAAAGAAGAAGAAGAATGAAAAGAAGAATGAGAAGAAGAAGAAGAAGAATGAAAAGAAGAATGAGAAGAAGAAGAAGAATGAAAAGAAGAATGAGAAGAAGAAGAAGAATGAGAAGAAGAAGAAGAATGAGAAGAAAAAGAAGAATGAGAAGAAGAAGAAGAATGAGAAGAAGAAGAAGAATGAAAAGAAGAAGAAGAAGAATGAGAAGAAGAAGAAGAATGAAAAGAAGAATGAGAAGAAGAAGAAGAATGAGAAGAAGAAGAAGAATGAGAAGAAGAAGAAGAATGAAAAGAAGAATGAGAAGAAGAATGGGAAGAAGAATGGGAAGAAGAATGAGAAGAAGAATGAAAAGAAGAATGAGAAGAAGAATGAAAAGAAGAAGAAGAATGAGAAGAAGAATGAAAAGAAGAATGAGAAGAAGAATGAAAAGAAGAAGAAGAAGAAGAATGAGAAGAAGAATGAAAAGAAGAAGAAGAAGAATGAAAAGAAGAATGAGAAGAAGAAGAAGAATGAAAAGAAGAAGAATGAAAAGAAGAAGAATGAAAAGAAGAATGAGAAGAAGAAGAAGAAAAAGAAGAAGAAGAATGAAAAGAAGAATGAGAAGAAGAAGAATGAAAAGAAGAAGAAGAAGAATGAAAAGAAGAATGAGAAGGAGAATGAGAAGAAGAATGGGAAGAAGAATGAGAAGAAGAATGAAAAGAAGAATGAGAAGAAGAATGAAAAGAAGAAGAAGAATGAAAAGAAGAATGAGAAGAAGAAGAAGAATGAGAAGAAGAATGAAAAGAAGAAGAAGAAGAATGAAAAGAAGAAGAATGAAAAGAAGAATGAGAAGAAGAAGAATGAAAAGAAGAAGAAGAATGAAAAGAAGAAGAAGAAGAATGAAAAGAAGAAGAAGAATGAAAAGAAGAATGGGAAGAATGAAAAGATTCTTCTTCTTCTTTTCATTCTTCTTTTCATTCTTCTTCTTCTTTTCATTCTTCTTCTTTTCATTCTTCTTTTCATTCTTCTCATTCTTCTTCTCATTCTTCTTCTCATTCTTCTTCTCATTCTTCTTTTCATTCTTCTTCTCATTCTTCTTTTCATTCTTCTTCTCATTCTTCTTTTCATTCTTCTTCTTTTCATTCTTCTTTTCATTCTTCTTTTCATTCTTCTCATTCTTTTCATTCTTCTTCTCATTCTTCTTTTCATTCTTCTTCTTCTTTTCATTCTTCTTTTCATTCTTCTTCTCATTCTTCTTTTCATGAAGAAGAATGAGAAGAATGAAAAGAATGAGAAGAATGAAAAGAAGAAGAAGAATGAAAAGAAGAAGAATGAAAAGAAGAATGCTTAGAATGAAAAGAAGAATGCTTAGAATGAAAAGAAGAATGAGAAGAATGAAAAGAAGAAGAAGAAGAATGAAAAGAAGAAGAATGAAAAGAAGAAGAATGAAAAGAAGAATGAGAAGAATGAAAAGATTCTTCTTCTTCTTTTCATTCTTCTTCTTTTCATTCTTCTTCTTCTTCTTCTTTTCATCTTTTCATTCTTCTCATTCTTCTTTTCATTCTTCTTTTCATTCTTCTTCTCATTCTTCTTTTCATTCTTCTTCTCATTCTTCTTTTCATTCTTCTTCTCATTCTTCTTTTCATTCTTATTCTTCTTTTCATTCTTCTTCTCATTCTTCTTTTCATTCTTCTTCTTCTTTTCATTCTTCTTCTTTTCATTCTTCTTTTCATTCTTCTTCTTTTCATTCTTCTTTTCATTCTTCTTCTCATTCTTCTTTTCATTCTTCTTCTTTTCATTCTTCTTTTCATTCTTCTTCTTCTTCTTCTTTTCATTCTTCTTCTTCTTCTTTTCATTCTTCTTTTCATTCTTCTTCTTCTTTTCATTCTTCTTCTTTTCATTCTTCTTTTCATTCTTCTCATTCTTCTTTTCATTCTTCTCATTCTTCTTCTCATTCTTCTTTTCATTCTGCTTCTCATTCTTCTTTTCATTCTTCTTCTTCTTTTCATTCTTCTCATTCTTCTTTTCATTCTTCTTTTCATTCTTCTTTTCATTCTTCTTCTCATTCTTCTTTTCATTCTTCTTTTCATTCTTCTTCTTCTTTTCATTCTTCTTCATGAAAAGAAGAATGAGAAGAAGAATGAAAAGAAGAATGAGAAGAATGAAAAGAAGAATGAAAAGAAGAAGTATTCCAGTACAGCAAAAAGTGTATCTGCAGAGAGCTCCGCTATTTCTGACAGTTCTCTGACAGTTCCTTCACATTTACAGCGGTTGAAACATTGTATCTATTTCCGAATAAAAACATCTGTATCCTAAATGGAAACAAATAGATACAATGTTTCAACCGCTGTACATGTGAAGGAACTGTCAGAGAACTGTCAGAAATAGCGGAGCTCTCTGCAGGGACACTTTTGCCGGCTGATCGGGAAAAATCCGATTCGCGCACCCGAAGTATGCTAATATTCGGATTCGCCGCAAATCGAATTTTTCCTGAAATTCGAAACGAATTCCACTTCGCCTGGTTCGATTCGCTCATCTCTAATGCTGACCATACACACAACAATCTCGCATTATAACTGTCATTTCAGTGAAAGAATTGGAGCTTCCAGAAATCGATTGCTTGAAATAGGTTAATCGGTAAACTTTTATTCCAATTGAAAAGGAACTATTAGAAATTACAATTGAATTGGACCACATTAGCTATATTCATTCTTTCTATTTGCCCAGATTACTGATTGTCTACTTTTATCCTGAGGACAGGGGCTTTTCCTCGATTTCTTGCCATGAGGAGACTATAACTGAGCACCACAAATTGAAAACATTATTTAATTAGTTTTTAATATTCATCCATGTCTCCATGCTTTGTTTTGGTGTAAAATCACATTGACCACACCCCACTAGCATTTATAGCCACGGCCATCTTGAGTAAGGGCAAATGATTCATGTAGCATTTACTTCCTGGCATCCATCTGCCCTTAACTGAGAGATGCTGACAGGAGGGTGTGCTTGGCTGAGAGAATCCTTCCTCCAGATGAAAGAAAAAATGGCCATGAAGACTCCTGGGATGGAGCAAATTGTATCGTGCTTTGCTGGGGGGGGGGGGTTTTGCCTTCCTCTGGATCAACTGTGGGTATAGGATTTAAATTTTTTTTTTTTACTATGTTTGAACTGGATGGACTTTTGTCTTTTTTTTTCAGCCAGACTGACTATGTAACTATGTATGACAACTGAAGAAATGTAAAAACAAAGTTTAAATCAAGCAAATATATTATAAATTCCTGTCTATTTACTAATGCTAGCAGCATAAGTCCTCATGCACACTGGACGTTTTTACAGCGGCTGTTTTTGGCTTTTGGCAGTTTTTTTTTTTCTACAGCCACCAAACTCCCCAGCATGTTATCCTATGTGTCCTTGCACACATAGGCTGTAATCAGCGTTTTTTGGCTTGAACAGAAATCTAGAACTAGTGGTTTCTAGAGGAGATTTTTAGCTGTAAAAACACTCTAATGCTTCTAAATGTGGTAAAACATGGCAAACCAGCCAAAATGTTTTGTCTTTTTTTTGTGTGTAAGAAACATAATGCAGCAAAATGCTAATGCAAAAATGCTAAAGAATGTAGAAAAACTTGCATTTTTAACGTGTCTTTATACAGCTAACGCTACCGGCATTTTTAAACCGCCTAGTGTACACGAGGATTTAAGATTAGCAATAGTTAATGTTGATTGGAAGAGTTCCACTTTAATGTCCAGCCATTCTGACTGGTGAAAACTCAGACTGTTATAGGCTGCTTGCAATTGAACCCAGACCCTGTACATTACCATGGACAATCAATATGATGGGCTGTGTCATTGGCAGATAGAAATGTATCGATGGAGGGAGGAACTGGTCAAATTTTAACAATATGATGAGGAGTTGGAGCTTTGCCGAATGGGAACCCCTAGCATTCACTTGAAGCAGAGGATACTGAAAGCATGGTCTAGGCTGGTCAGCAACTTTCAATATAGCAGAGACTGTTTCATGGAAAGTTTGCATCAACAAATTGAAATGTGTACTGATGCTTTTTTATGGGTTGCCATGTTTTTTTTTAATATGATTGTACACTCACTCTATTGGTGTACATTCCTTGATGTCACTTCTGTAATTATGAAATTAAAAAGGTGTGTTAAATGCTTGTACGTGCTTTTTGTAAATTTTTCATGATTAAGCCGGCTATAGATGGTTTTAATCTTGGCTAGTTCAGCAGGGACCGCCCAAGATTCGAACAATCTACGGGCAGGCTGATTGTACTCAGTTCGATTGTTGCACAACTTTGGTATAACCAGCATGTTGGAATTTTACATGCAATTACTGCTATAGCCACGAGCAATAATCGCCGTGTGCGGACGTTTCCCTGTGCACTCCCGCCAGGAGAACACAATAGCTCAATGGGAGGGAATCGAGCGATTTTTCTTTCCTGCTACCCTTAAGTTATGAACTGCTAGCAGAGCAGTAAAGCAGATACTTGCCTTTTGATATTGTCATTGTCTCTAAGGTTCTCCAAAGCTAAGGGCATTCACTTTTGCATCTCCACCTTTCTGCCCTTACCACTTCCCACCACCAAACACTTTGAGGAATCAATGAGATGCAGAAGGGGACTTCTGTAGCTTATATATGTGTGCTGTTTGAATCTTTTTATTTTAAGTTGTGGGCATATTAACTCTTAGATTAAGTTCATATTTTTATCATTATTATTATTGGATTCATAACACTGTGCGTATATATACTGTATGCGTGTGTGTGTGTGTATGTATGTATATGTATATATATATATATATATATATATATGTGTGTGTGTATATAATTATTATTATGATACAGGATTTATATAGCGCCAACAGTTTGCGCAGCGCTTTACAAAATGAAGGTAGACATTACAGTTACAATACAATTTGGTAAGAGGAAACAGAGGGCCCGGCTCGTTACAGCTTACAATCTAGGAGGAAGGGCTGAGTGATACAAAAGGTAATAGCCATGGGGGAATGAGCTGATGGAGGAATTAAAAAGCAGTTTACTAGTTAGAAGCAGGATAGGCTTCTTTAAAGAGAAGGGTTTGCAGGAATCGTCTAAAGGTGCATAGATTAGGAGATAGTCGAACAGATTGGGGTAGGGAGTTCCATGGGATGGGAGAAGCTCAGGAGAGGTCCCGGAGGCGCGCATGGGAGGAGGAGGCATGGTAAATAGAGAGCAGAAGGTCTTGGGAGGATTGAAGAGAGCAGTTTGGTTGATATTTTGAGAACATGCTGGTGATGTAGCTGGGGGCAGAGTTGTGGATGGCTTTTTAAGTTTTTGGCGACTGAAAGCCAGTGTAGGGATTGGCAGAGAGGGGTAGCAGACACTGAATGGTTGCTAAGGTGGATGAGCCTGGCAGCAGTATTCATGATGGCCTGGAATTTTTTAACTTTGTATGTAATAAATTCTAATGGTTTTATCTTGGATTACACTCAGCGGCCACTTTATTAGGTCCACCTTGCTAGTACTGGGTTGGACTCCTTTTGCCTTCAGAATTGCCTTAATTCTTCATGGCGTAGATTCAACAAGGTGTTGGAAACATTCCTCAGAGATTTTGGTCCATATTGACATAAGTTACTGTTGCCTTTCTATCATCTCGAAACAGTCTCCTCATTCTCCTCTGACATCAACAAGGCATTTTAGTCCACACAACTGCTGCTCACTGGATATTTTCTCTTTATCAAGACCATTCTGTGTAAACCCTAGAGATGGTTGTGCATGAAAAACTCAGCAGATCAGCAGTTTTTGAAATACTCTGACACCAACAACCATGCCACGTTCAGAGTCACTTAAATCCCCTTTCTTCCCTATTCTCATGCTTGGTTTGAACTTCAGCAAGTCGTCTTCACCACGTCTAGATGCCTAAATGCTTTGAGTTGCTGCCATGTGATTGGCTGATTAGCAATTCGTGTTACCAAGCAATTGAACAGGTGTACATAATAAAGTGGCCGATGAGTGTATGTGTGGTATTGAATTACTTTGCACCTATTATGGAGGAGTGTGCTTCTTTGTAAGGAGTGTGCTTCTCTCCTTTTTTTCTTGCACAGCAAAGTTAATATTAACCCACTAATTAGCAGCATTAGAGTCAGGAGTGAAAAGTCACAGAATCTTCAGCAAAGTACAAGGGAGCCATTTTCGAAGGACTGAAGTTGGAACCTTGTATTCAATGTTGTTCATGTAGGCCCCATTAGGAATACTGAACATGGACACCATCATAGCATTGATATTGTAGATAGCCAGGATCATTCATGATGGTGATTCCCATGAAGTGCCAACTGGTATAAATGGAGCTGTATATGGTGAGAAGTGGAAGGCCACAGGTGTAAAATAGGCAGTTTGTGCAGGTATGACATTCTTGAGGTGCGTTGGGAGATCTTGAGTAACTTCGGTAATGTAGTACTGTGTTGGGAGGACAAATATCTGTAACATTTTATATGAGACAACAGTGACGATATATTATTTGCACAGTTTTTTGTAGGCTATGTTCAGCACTAATAGTCATTACAATAAGACCACTTTTGTGTATTTGGTAGATACTGGTATACTTTTTTTTTGGCTTTCTATTGAAGCACACTGGTCTACGGTGCATAAAGTAATGTTAAGGCATCCTAAACTGCACAGAATGGGTCTAAAGTCTGCTTGATAAATTTAGGGATGTGTTCTGCATATCACTGTTTAGTATTATTCATAAAACCAGCAGTCTATAAGGCAGAAAAAAAACTGATTTCACATTTAGGACACAGAAGTAATAGGCTAGATAAGCACCATGTGAGGACATTGCAGTCAACTAAATGCATTTTATGTTCATTTTCACTGAGAGGGGCCTTTTTATAGATCCCATAAATTATACACAGTTGGTTTCCTGTTATACTGAATTTATCTTTTCAGAGTTTTTCCTTTCCTTTAGTAATACTGCATTCAAAATGCACTGTAAGAAATCATTCAAAAACTAGCAATTTCACTGCATGTACTGTCCTATCAATGTAAATGGATTAAATATTACATTTTAAAGGCTCATGCTACCTAAAACTGTTATATCTGGTGGGCTAAACCATTTATATCATATGTGTTGCCTTCTTTTTAATGGGGATTCTGAAAGCTGAAGATTATTATGTCCGAGTCCCAAGCGCTGCCCCAGACCAGTGCACACCTTCTACACTAGAGACCTCAGTTTGCCCACTGCATTCTTTTACTCTGCTGTAAAATCCCACTGGTTAAGCAAGATTTCATATGGTGCCTCTGTCACATGGCCAGCTTGGTGCACTAATCCCTTCTTTCACAAATACCCTGAGATTTAGAAGGCGGCAGGGGCAGACTGACCATTTGGAAACTCTGGAACTGCCCGAGGGCCCGGGGTCAGTAGGGGGCCCCATGAGATGCCCCTGGTACCTTTTTTATCATAGGCTTTTTTGAGTTTGGGCAAGGACACAGGGGCCCCATTATCCCCTATTGCCCGGGGGCCCCATGAGTTGTCAGTCCGCCCCTGGAAGGCAGTTTTGGGCAATCAAACTTTTGTGCATCAATCCAGTTTGGAATTATTAGCTTTGAATGGCTGGACCCCTTCATGTACAGTTTTGAAGAACTTTTAGCACATTTATGTTTACAAGTTCCATTTCTAAGTCCTGGGAATTCACATTCTAGAAAGATTTGTATTTTGGACATCTCTTACAAAGCATATTTAAATAAGAGAGTTTGTGCTTCAAGAAATTGACAGCAGCAAGCACACTTGGTGTATCTCATCAAAATTGTGTATCAATCAGTGCTATAAAACACTATAAAATAAAAGGTGTAAAATAAATACATAAAATTATATATATTACAGGTAGCAATGTCAATTTACGCAGTGCTATACATATATATTGTGCATTCCGATCAGTCCCTAACCCTCAAGGAGGGTACAATGTAAGGGCCCTTACTCACATTCATACATATACATACTAGGGCCAATTTAGACAGCAGCCAATTAACCTACCAGCATGTTTTTGACCGGAGTACCCAAAAGAAAAGAATGCAGACTCCAGGCAGGTAGTGCCAGGGTTGGGATTCGAACCAACCATCCTAGTGCTGCTAGATGGAAGTGTTAACCTCTTACCCACTGTATTGTGTGTTTTATTTTTTTAAATATATATATAATCATCAAAGCAGACAAAAATTACATCAGAATGAACAAAAATTTTGTGTAATCATCTGAATCATGAATGAATAAATAGTTTTTGGACTAATATCACAGCCTTATTTTGCAAAACAAAAAGGTCCAGACAAGTCCAAAAAGTGATAAGAAAATCCTATGTGTGCCAACGTTGCCAGAAGACCCCCAAACTCACCTCCCCGATGGGCCCCAATCTGTGTATCGATGTGTATTGTAGATTCACAAATGACCGGAGAAAGTGTTTGTTGTCCAGAGATCTTTTTAAATAAAGAAAAGGGTCTCTAAGATTATTTTATTTATTTTCACACAGGCTCTGGGCACAATGAAGAGGATCCCAGGGAGTGCATCTATTACAACGTCAACTGGGAGACAGAGAAGACAAACCAGAGTGGTGTGGAAAGGTGTGATGGAGAGAAGGACAAGCGGCTTCATTGTTATGCATCTTGGAGGAATAACTCTGGCTTCATTGAACTTGTGAAGAAAGGCTGTTGGTTAGACGATTTCAACTGCTATGACAGGTAAGCTGCAAGCAAACCTGAATCAAAGTAACATGTAATTATTCCATTGGGCATTGAATGTCCCATTTCATAAGAAGTCTTATTCTACATATATAACACAAAGGAACACCTCACTCAAGACTTCTTTCAGTTTTGGATGATCGTGAGGGGAAATAAGGTTGTTGAATTATCCACAAATTCTTTATGCTCTTCTAGTCTAGTCATAACACTTTTTACAGAGATTGGTAAACCATTGACATAAGCCCCTTCCCCTAAAGGAGCAAATGCAAGCCATAGACAATGTCCTTTCCTTAACCATGGGTTGTAGGGAGGAAAATCACTCAATCCCCCCATCAGTGCAGTCAGTGTTGATGGGGGAATCCCTCCTGCAGCCCTATTGTGTCCTTCCAGCAGGGAGCCTTCCATGACAGCAGAATGCAATGATCAGCCACTGGCAGTAATCTCTTGTAAAGAATCCAATAGGCTGGTGGAACTGAAGTCGTTAGTTGGATCGACTTCAGTACAGCCAGCCTGCCCATAGATGAATCTGTCCCTGCTGAACTGGCTGAGATTTGATTCATTGATGTCCAGCTTTACAGTCTACATACCATACCACAGCCAAGAGTGCACCTAACAACATGAACTACAATCCGTTTGGAGGAAGGTCAATTAACCTACTAACAACATATATGGTGCGAACCATCAAACTGCAGCGGTGTGTTGCTGGTGAGAGCCAAACCCAGGTCTGACATTGTCAGGTTGATATTCTTCTGATCTGGCTTCCATATTGTTTTAGACTCAATAACCTTGAACTAGTATTTTATATCTTTCTTCCATGTCAGAGACTGAAATTATTGAAGCCATTTGATCAGCATGGCAGCCAAGAAACGAGCATTTTAGGAAGGAGAGTTCAATAGTGGCAACCACAGGTTTCTTATGAAAGGTTTCCTTTAATCTCTTTGTGAAAAATATTGTTACTTATTAAAACATAATTAAATTGCTACTCCAGGAGTTTCTGTAATTGCAGCTCTTGTATATAAACCTCAGGCAGCAGCACTGTTGCAATAGAATAATTTATTCAGAAACCGTGTTACCCTTTTTTGAACTGTGACTTATTTTAGTTAACATGAATGGTAAAACATTTTCTAAAATACATTTTTCAAGTGGAAGCCCTGGAGTTTCACCGCTTATTATTTTGTGAGGTTGTCCTCCCCCAAGAGATTTGCCTTTTTTCATGTAATCATTTTTTCTGCTTCTTTTCCATCTATGCTGCAATGTACATGACTTGATCAATATATATCTCTGTGTGTCTGGCACCCATATACCTGACAGCTGTCCTCCAGTCCCTTTCACATAAACATGACATATTCTTGTTGAGTGAGGATTTTTCAGTAAAATGACATTGTCATTCTTTGCACTCGAGGACACATTCATACAGTTTATTAGACACTGCCTTAATTTATACTAGCACGCGTCTGATGTTCAACTACACATATAAAAATGATTCAAGCTGCTGTACACTGCAATCAGGCAGAGGGACAAGTTCAAATGTTGCCCAGTTTTGATCACTCACTATATATTTATTCAGAGCTGGGGACTTGTGCTTCATCGACAACAGGGAATGTTCAAAATAGTTTTACATGTTAAAATGTGTCCTACCCTGTGCACAATGAACAATTAGTGGAGGGTAGATGAATTATGTTAACTCTATCATATACGTAGCCTTAGGCTTCTTGCGCATGTGCACAACCCCCACAGAGATTGACATCAAGGTACATCCATCGTAATTTTAAATCTGTTGGTTGAAGAAGAACCTTCGCTAATGTACCTGAGATATTTATATGCACAAGTTGGCACTGGGACACAAGCTCAATACCACACTAGAACGCTTTGTGTATTAATCACCATTCCATACACACGTACACTGGGCCACCATATGTCAATACAGGATGAATGTGCTGCAATTATAGTTTTAAACTGTATCTCCAGTCTGGTTGAGGAAAAATACTTTCTAGGTAGACTACACACATTGAAAGGAATTTATCAAAAGTTGGTGTTTTTTTTTTTTGTTTGTTTTTTTTGCAGATGTATACATTTATTTTTAAACTGCTGTGTGATGTTTTTCATTTAAATCCGTTATAGCAAACTGTTTAAAATGGTATAAATACTTTTGTAAGATCTTCCACAACTGAAAGAGTATCTAAGCTGACCAGAAGACAAGATGGCTAATACGGGCAATTTTGGATCAAGTGTTCTTGTGATCCTTTTTAGATGCATGTTACCAAGAAATATCATTTGTAGATAATATAGTTATTGTTTATGGAATGATTATTTTGATTAATTGGTCACAATCTTGGAAAGCACAGTCTCGTGTATAAATGGCTAAGGCTTAGGTTCTTATTGGCATGTGTTATTCATTCCATAATTTCTGCGTCACCTCATTCTTTTTGGCAGTCTTGATATACCCGTGTCTTCTTATTTTGTTTTCAGACCGCAGTGTGTAGCAAAAGAAGAGAACCCGCAAGTGTTTTTCTGCTGCTGTGATGGGAACTACTGTAATGAGAAGTTTACTCATTTGCCTGATGTCGGTAAGTGTCAAGGTATTTATTATTATTTATTACAGGTACTTGTATAGTGCCATCAATTTAGGCAGCACGTTACATATATTGTACATTCACATCAGTTCCTGCCCTCAAGGAGCTTACAATCTAAGGTAGGTTAAAAAAAATTCTGTGAATTGTTATGGAATGATAACTAATTAATTTGCAGCTGGTTTCTTTTACAGACATCATAGGAAATCCTAAGTGAACTTTTTACCTCTGTACTAGTAAAGTAAGATTTTTTATGCATTTAATTCTGAAAGATCAGCCTGGCCAAAACTGAATTTTCAGTTACAGGTATAGTATCCTAGCCCAAATCATCTGCTGTTTTCTCAAACTTGTGGAAATGACTGGCATTTTGTGCCTTTTGTCATTTTTGGGTCTGATTTTGCACACATTGTCATATTTGGCATTTCTGCCCACCCAGGGAACAACTTCATGATTGCCATAGACTAGATCTGAAATAGGCAATTTGACTGCTTTTTTATTTCCTTAATTAGCCACATTCTACATTAAAACCAAGCCTAGAGCAACTCAAACATTATTGGGTGCCCGCTGTATTACTTGTTTCTTCTCGTCATTTGGCCTAACTGCAGCCTTCTCTTCCCAATGACTTTGGGACACGATGATATAACCTGCAGCAAGGCACCCAAACAAGGATAATATCCCAATGTGACTGACAGGTGCCGACATCTGTGTAAACAGTGATAAAACATTAAAATCTACTTATTGTCTATTATGATAGTCCTCAGCAACTTCTTGAGTGCCTTTTTTTTTTTTTAATTAACAAAATGCTTCTTTATTTTTTTAAAAAGAAAGTCGACTTCTTAAAAAGGAATCATTTTAGGTGGGGAGAAAATAATTCTTGAAATAAACTACAAATTAATGATCAGTGATTACTTTCCTTAGTCCTCATGCACACTGGATGTTTTTACAGCGGCTGTTTTTGGCTTTTGACGGTTTTTTCTACAGCCAGCAAACCCCCCCAGCATGTTATCCTATGTGTCCATGCACACATAGACTGTAATCAACGTTTTTTGGCTGGAAATAAAACCCCAGAACTAGTGGGTTTCTAGAGTTTTTTTAGCTGTAAAAATGCTCTAATGCTGAAAACGCAGCAAAGTGCTGTAAATTGCAGCAAACTGGCGTTTTTGGATTATTTTTTTTAGCAAAAAAAATTTTTTTTATTTGGTCAAAAAGAAAACTTGCTAAAGACTGCAAACGCGAAAAAACACGGCAAAACACCACTAAACGCTAATGCAAAAATGCTGAAAAACTCACGTTTTTAACATGACTTTACATGGCTAACTTTACAGGGCTAACATTACCAGCGTTTCTAAAATGCCCAGTGTGCTTGGAGCCTTAAAACATTATTTCAAACATATGTGATATTTATTGTATATAAACAAAATATTTTTTATTACCAGGGTCGGGGGGTGCATTTCTGAAACCAGTGCCTTTGCTTGTACAGTCATAGAGACTAATGTCTGGAGTTACCTTAGTCATTTTTTTTTTATGCTAGAAGATAGATGTAGGAGGAATTCATAAAACATTTTGTAAGCTCAAAACTACCTTCAGTAGTCCCTTATATTTTTTAGTGAGGAATATCCAGGAACAGCAGTTAACAACATAAAAATGACCTATTATAGTCCCTCCAATCTGTAAAGCAATTTAAGGTTTGACAATTTTTTGACCTCACTGTTTTTTGTAGATGCTGATATGACCACAAATCACTGTCTTTGTGATATATGAGCTTGTGTTCTTGGCTTTGTACACTTAGTGTGACCATCATATTGGCAGTCCCACTCTATCTTTTGGATTTTTAAAATAATATTAATGGTATTTTTTTTAAAATCACAAACGTATCTTACTTACCTGCTCTGTGCAGCGGTTTTGCTCAAAGCAACGCTGAACCTCTTGTTCTCAGTTCCCCTGCCAGCAGTCCTGGCTTCTACTCTCTGTTGTGTGCCACCATAGCAGCAAACCGCTTGCTATGAGGGCACTTGTGTATACTTACTCCTGAGCCCCACTCTGTGTGTCCATTGGCACACATAGCGGGGTTCAGCCCCACCCCCTGCTCCTTCCTCACTGGCTGTGATTTACAGCAGCAGGAGCCAATGACTCTTGCTGCTGTCTCTGAGCCAATGAGGAGGGAGCTAGCTGGGAGAGCCTCCGCCCTCATGGACACTGCTGGATCGATCAGGCTCAGGTAAGTATTAGGGGGGCTGGGAGAAGGGGGGAATAGCTGTACACAGGTTTTTTTACCGTCATGAAAACCTTCAGCCTTTACAGCCACTTAACTTGTATAAAGCAAAAACAACTATTTTAATCTGTTTCAGCTTACATTTGCTAATTTTCTTAGTTTCCTTTTTAGTGGTTTTCTTAATTTTGTACCTGCTGTTCTTGGCAGGAACACACTTCCTATCCCAGTGTGCTCAATTGCCTCCCATGGCTGTATGTATGAAGAAGTAAAGTTTTCATCCTATTCTGTTCTCCTGATTTGAACAACAATCTACTCTTCCTCTTCTCCATAACAACAAATTGCATAGGTAGGGGCGTTCTGTAGTTCACAGAAGAGAACTAGTAAGCATGATAGCATTTTTTTATATTTTCGTTCATTGCACAGGAAGTTACAAGGACACTGGATTTTGGCAGGAGTATTATTACAGGTACTTGTATAGAGCTGTCAATTTACGCAGTACTTTACATACAGTGCTCAGCATAAATGAGTACACCCCTTTTGAAAAGGTAAGATTTTAATCAATATCTCAATGAACACAAGAACAATTTCACAAATTTTGACAAAACCTGAGTTTAATAGAACATTTGTGTAGCTAATTACATGAAAGTAAGGTTAATATTATAACTTACACTGCAAAATCTTCAGTTTTACTCAAATTAGTTGATGCAAAAATGAATACACCCCACAGCAAGAACTACTACATCTAGTATTTTGTATGACCTCCATGATTTGTAAGGACAGCACCAAGTCTTCTAGGCATGGAATGAACAAGTTGGCAACATATTGCAACATCGATCTTTTTCCATTCTTCAAGAACAACCTATTGTAGAGACTGGATGCTGGATGGAGATTGATGCTCAACTTTAGAATTCCCCATAAGTGTTCTATTGGGTTTAGATCAGGAGACATACTTGGCCACTAAATCACCCTGTTCTTCTTCAGAAATGCAACAGTGGCCTTAGATGTGTGTTTTTTGGATCATTGTCATGTTGGAAAAGTGCACGAAGACCAAGGGCACGTAGTGATGGTAGCACCTTCTCTTTCAATATAGAGCAGTACATCTGTGAATTCATGATACCATCAATGAAATGCAGCTCCCGGACACCAGCAGCACTCAGGCAGCCCCATAGAAGGACACTGCCACCACCATGCTTCACTGTAGACATCATGTATTTTTCTTTGTACTCCTCGGCTTTGCAATGCCATACAGTTTTTAAGCCATCAGTTCCAAAACCTTTTTTCTTGGTCTCATTACTCCAGAGTCCCAATAGTCTTCTTTTTCAGCATGGACCCTGGCAAATTCTAGGCAGGCTTTTTTGTGCATGGGCTTTAGAAGAGGCTTCCTTCATGGACAACACCCATGCCATTCCTCTGCAGTGTATGCCGTATTGTGTTACAGGAAACAATCACCCCAGTTTGGCTTTCTACTCCTTTAGCTAACTGCAGTGAACTTGTATGGCAATTTTCTTCAACCTTTCTCAGCAGAAGGCACTCCTGTCAAGGTGTTGAATTCCGTGGACAGCCTGGACGTCTCTGTTAGATGTTTGCAGTTCCATCTGTGTTAAATTTTTGTATCACTTTTGCTATAGTATTCTGACTGATAAGTAAAGCTTTGCTGATCTTCTTGTAGCCTTTACCTTTCTTCTGTAAAGAAATTATTTTATTTCTCAGGCCTTGTGACATTTCTCTTCCATGTGGTGCCACTGCTGACCACATGAAATGGGAAGGTGTTTTCCTTGTTAAGAAACGCCCTTTTATAATCAACTGTCTGCTGGACACCCGTTTAATGAATAAATAGACTCACCTGAGTTGAATTGCTGTTAATTAGGATTTTGTTGTCTAAAATTTAGCTTTGCTCCTAATGCAGGCCATAGACGGTTCGTTTATCGACCGATTTTTCGTCCGAAAGAATAATCGGCCGATTTTCGCACTGTTAGTGGGGCAATGGCATCGGCCAATTTTCACGGTTCCTCCTCATTTCGTTTATTGGTCAGTCTGGAAAATTCGTGAAAAATGTCCAATTTTCTAAATCATTGGTGGCAACATCGGTTTACAGAACGAACGATATTTCGTTTTTCGGACAAAAAAATCGGCCGATAAACGAACTGTCTGTACATGGTCTTGAATGAATTTGTTGATAAAAATACTTATTTGTGCGTGCAAATTAACAAATCTTGTTTGCAATCAATGGCCCACATTTGAGGCAGTATTTCGTAGTATAGTATCCCATAGAAATTTTTGATTCTAAAAGGAAAGGTTCAATGACAAATCTGTTGCGGTGGAAAAAAATGAACTTCTATTAAATAACTAATGCAGTGTAGGGATTTGACCTTGATATTGTAAGTATACTATAATTAGCACTTTGTAGGTTAATAACTGCAATAGTTAACAAAATTGGACAAAAGGAAAGGGGGGGGGGTGGCAACAGTTAGAAAGTCTCAGAAAAATTGTAGCATCCAGATGGATTTTTAGGTGCATTAGCCACCTGGCACTTGGCTCTTGTCCAACTCTGCACAGGGAACAATAGCTGTGTGTGCATTTAGGAATTAACTTTCCAGGCAGGACTTGTATGAAACAGACCCCCAAAAAGAGGTCAGAAAAAAAAGTGTAGCAGTGCACACTGCATTTTTACCTAAGGCTTATGTACCATTTATTCCATACAAGCCCAATGTATACACAGATGGCCATGAAAACAATATTTACATCAAACCAAAACAATGAGGTGTAGAGAGCAGTATTCAACCAATTAAATTACCATCTACTGTAACCATGAACGTGTAAGATTACTTCTGCTTGGTTGTTTCAAGTCATTTCACAAGTTATATTTCAATTCACGTGACAGAATCAATCCCATATATAACTAAAGAGGATTTACTACTTCAAAACCTGTCACAAAGCACTTAGTCTAGTGGCAAAAAGTACAAGTAAAGGTTACTCTTGATGCAAGGGAATAGGATAAGCAAATCCAATGGGCAGTCATTTTACACATTTGGTCCTATAAATGTCAAGCAGATCCCTCTTTGGTAGCCTTCCAGTTGGGGAGGTCAGCCATTTACATTAAAGCAGCCTTTCTCAACCTTTCCAACAGAGAGGAATCCTTGAAATAACTCTTCAATCTCAGGGAACCCCTGCTAAAAATGATTATATCTACAGCTCATGATAGTTTAGTGCGATGGCCAGTGAGAAGAATGCTCCTAGCACTTGTGGTCATTGGGAAGGATTCCCCCTTACAGATAGCTAAAAGGATCAATGGGGTCAGTGGGAACTTATCAGAGAGGCAGAAATTTCTCATTGTTCAAGGAACTTCTAGCAACTTTTTGAGGAACAATGTAAGCCTGGTTGAGAAACCCTGCACTGAAGTGTTTGTAAAGCCAAGCAATAAAGTATTAAGCAATTAAAGTGTTACTAAACCCAAAACAGTAAAATCAGTCTGTATATGCAGCAAAGCATGCTTGTTATACTCACTGTGGAACCTAAGGAGTTAATCCTCTGCATTGTGTAAAAAGGCAGTTTGATCCTTTCTTCTCTGCCCCTCCTCTTGTAGAAATGACCACCTGATACAGACTGAATCCGTAGTTACATGCACATGCTCAGTTTGGTGTGTATTGCTAGAAAGGTTTTTTTTTTTTTTCTTGGGAGAGTGCATGTGATCAGTACAGGGCCGATCAGCACTGTACAGACAGAGGGTCAAGGGTTTCACATACTCCTACAGCAGAAAAAAAACTCCTCCTACAAGCTTTAACCAGTGATCTGCTGAAGTCACAAGACTGCTCATGAGAAAAGGTATTTAGCTGTTTACATTGACTAAAATAATTGCTTTTCCATGTTGTGTGTACTGTGGGAGACCAGATATAGTGAATGCAGGGTCCTGGGTTTAGTATCACTTTAGTTATGTTGTACAACTTGCATTGGTATATCCAATTTTTTTTTCCTAAACTTTGGCTATTCTATTGGCAATTTGCTAAATCTTACTTTGAAGATGATGCCAGTCTTGTATTTCCATATTTTGCTTCTTGTATTAGGATGTCTATTCATGGAGGTGGACTACAGGTTTGCTGATGCACACTGTATCTGTAGGCTTCCTGTTATCAACAGCATTCATGCTACCAATCATTGTTGCACATACCCTCTGCACTACATTGTATCTGAGCACCACAAACCAAAAGCGCTGTATAATTCGTTTTTAATATCCAAAGCAAACGCCCCTATCCATTCATGTTGCCATGCTTTATTTTGCTGAGAATTCACTTACAAAAACACACCTCTGGCATTTCTGGCAGTGGTCATCTTCAGTAAGGGATTCATGTAGCATTTACTTCCTGAAATCTATCTGCCCTTAGCTCAGGCATACAGGCAGGAGGGTGTGCTTAGCTGAAGAGCCACTCCTCCCCTCCAGAAGACTCCTGGGATGTATGCCATCATTTGCCTAAGCCTGGAAACCAGGAAGTACCTGAAGAAATATAAAAAATTGTTTAAAACAAGTACCGTATTTGCCGGCGTATAAGACGACTTTTCAACCCCTGAAAATCTTCTGAAAAGTCGGGGGTCGTCTTATACGCCGGTATACGGCGAGCCGGTGTGTCAGGGCGGCACTTTTTCCAGGGGCGGTGTCCTCCAACGGACACTAAGTACAGGGGTGGGCAGAGGGGCTGCTGTACCTTACCTGGCTCCGGTCCCGATCCCACGATGATCCGGTCCAGGAAGCGCGGCTGCTCCTTCTTTCAGTTCTGCCGCTCGATGGTCGCGCGGCCGCTCGGCTCCGCCTCCTCACCGGTGATTGGGCGCCAGCGCACACAGGCGACCAATCACTGGCGAGGAGGCAGAGCCGAACGGCCCCGCGAAAATCAAGCTGCCAAACTGAAAGAAGGAGCAGCAGCTCCTCTCCCCCACTGACACTAACGATGGGGCACTATTCCTCCTCCACACTGACACCAATGATGGGGCACTATTCTCCCCACTGACACCAATGATGGGGCACTATTCCTCCCCCACTGACACCAACGATGGGGCACTATTCCTCCCCCACTGACACCAATGATGGGGCACTATTCCTCCTCCCCACTGACACCAACCATGGGGCACTATTCCTCCTCCCTACTGACACCAACGATGGGGCACTATTCCTCCCACTGACTAATGATGGGGCACTATTCCTCCCACTGATACCAATGATGGGGTGCTATTCCTCCCACTGACACCAATGATGGGGCATGATTCCTCCCACTGATACAAATGATGAGGCACTATTCCTCCCACTGACACTAATGATGGGGCACTATTTCATCCACTGACACCAATGATGGGGCACTATTCCTCCCACTGACACTAATGATGGGACACCATTAGTGTCAGTGGGAGGAGTAGTGCCTCATCATTGGTATCAGTGGGAGGAATCATGCCCCATCATTGGTGTCAGTGGGAGGAATAGCACCCCATCATTGGAATACCATACTGAAATACCATACCATATTGAAATCAAATCTGATGTTTTTTTATTCGGTGTGTGTTGGAAGAGGGGTAGTCTTATACGGCGAGTATAGCTCAAACCCTATATTTTAACAGGAAAAGTAGGGGGTCGTCTTATACGCCCAGTCGTCTTATACGCGTGCAAATACGGTAAGTATATTATACATGCCTAGCTATTTACTAATTCTAGCAGCATAAAGATTCAAAAACAGACAATGTTGATGAGAGAGTGACATTCTATGTTAAGTTGCTTGATAGCATCTTTATATGGCTCTATGCTTCACATTGCTGTTAGCAAAGAGTGTCAGGGGTCATCAAGGAGCCGCCACTACCAACCCACATCAGTGGGAAGGGCAGCTAGGGATGCAGGGAGCTAAAGACCCTTATGCAGCCGCAACTTTACACTTTTTTAGTGATACTCCAACTTCAGACACACCTATTGCCCTGCCCACTCACAAAGGGGAAAACCTGGTGGCAGTCATGTGACAGAGGAAATGGACTTAAAAATGGTATTTAGCATTTTGTATGGTGAATTTCTACTGTAGAGATGCAGTATATAATGGTAGAGACTTGGCAAGAAAGAGACAAAGCTCAATCTTTGAGTTACAGTTTGTATATAACTTCAACAGCCTATATCTACCGGATCTACAGCTTGTTTTGGTTTGTGTTTTTCACTGAAGGCAATCCCTGCTTATGTATTATTTTGTCATATAAACAGTTTAAATTGCCCAGGCTTATATAAAGGCCAACATGGCATCCTCTATTGCCTATGGGTGACAGATATGGTTTAATTCACATCCTGCCTGGAAGAAAAGTTTCCTTGGTGCATTCCCTTTAAATTTCCTGAAAGAAAAAAAAAATAGTGAACAGATGGCACCTTGTCACCAAAGAAAAGCCATTCAATCATTAACTTTTCTATACAGAATCCAAGAGGCTTTCATTATACACGGTGCTGGGGATAGCTCCACATCAGCATTTCTCACACTGCGCCCACAGTGAAAGTGACCTTAACCAAACAAAGGAAAATCTCTCCCATTCAGAGTCCCAGTAATGCAGAATACCACAACCTTTATCTAGAAATATAGGGACAGGTTTAGCAAACTTTATTTTTTTAAATGTTTACCACCTAAGAAGAAATTGGTTTTGGCCTGTTGGTTTCAATTAAATTATCTTTATTTATTTATTTTTTTAAAGGCTGAAATTTGGGTTTCTTGATAGCTGTGGAATAGATCCAGAACTATCCATTTTGTGAAAATAACGGCAGGTTAAAATGTTTAATGGCCAACTGCGGTGGAAATTATAGCATGCTTTCAAGGCACAAAGCTCCTTTTCCTGGCTGATAACAAATGATCTGTACAAGAAATGTCAATTTTAAGCACATTGTTCTTATTTGTGAATGTACTCCTATGTTTCATGGCAGAGTCACTGCATTTCACATTAAGTTCTCCTGTGATTGGTATTTACTTGGGATATAATCAGTAAGACACTGAGAAGGACAATCATAATGTGTAAAATGCAGTAATCTATAGGTACTACCATGAACTAAACCGTCAAGGATAACAAAAATTATTAGTATCTAATGACAAAACTGTTTCGATTTCAGTAGAAGTGTTGCAGCCATAGATCTATAAAGCTCAGTGCATATTTTTGATCTGGGCAACCCACTACTGCTCAAGCTGGTCTCTATGACCATTGCCTCTTTCAGTGCCCCCTTCATTGCCATAGCCCTACCTTTCCTGGCATAGCAATGACATAAAATCCTTCTGCTCTTTCTGCTTCCCTATCTTGGCAGTAAAATATCTATAGAGTTTCTTATCTTACTGTCTCTGCTATACACACCACCTAAAACAACACCTTTACTGCATTGTGCCTTCAGCAGTTGTACTTCAATGATTATAATCAGTAGCCATCTATTAAGGACCTGCAGAACAGTGATTCCCATACACCCCTTTTTAGCCATAATCAAACAAGCATAAGGGCTGCATGAACAAGAGTCACTCTACTCTGTGCTAATTCTGGGTAGCCCACCATTATTGCACTAGCCCTATATGTGGCACAGACTGCACTATTGTGCTTCTTTGAGTTCTTTTCTATTTAACTGGCCTGGACCCCTTGATGACAATTGTCACCAGAGCAGGAAATGTGGAAATATCTTAACAGAGGCAATAACAGCAAAACATACTGTACATGATTGAACTTGGGGGGGGGGGGGGAAAGAAAAAATTACTGGGGATTGATATCTCATATCTCAGTGATGGACAATGTGCTAAAGAACAGTTAGGCTACAAAATGGTAAATTTCACAGCTTTCCACACTTGATCATGGCTCACAAGTTCGTATGCTTGTAATTTGTAATATATGCCTATGGGAGTGGAGTAAAAAAATCAGCCATGCTCAACTAGTGTTTTGTGAAACCCTGTGGTTTCTCCAATGGTTGCCAGGGGTTCCTTGAGCTATGGCAGCTTGACGATCCATTTTATTGTGCCTGCATAGTTCCAGGTCCAATGCCACTTAACAAAGCCAGCTGCATGACACCAGTAACCATTTTGCTGTCTGTAAAGAGGGCTATCTAACTACCACTGTGTGGCGGGCATTCTGTTCATTGGTCACCAATGTAAGGAGCAATTTTCTCATTGACCCCAATATATTGGTTCTTGCAAGGGTTCCCTGAGACCTGAAAATGGTTGCTGGGGTGCCTATGGGGTGGTTGGTGGGTGTAGCACCAATCAAGCAAGACCCATTCAACTGAATGAGGCCGCTATGCAATTGCACTGCAACCTTGTGCAGTACAGAAAACAAGGGGTTAAACAGGCAGTGGTGTGTTGCTTTCTCACCACCTGCTTTAAGCCCTTGGACCCTGCAGAAGCATGCAGTTGCGGGGCACTTGCAGTGTGGCCTACTTGAATGGGTCTTGGTTGACAGGTGGTAGCACCCACCAAAAGCAACAGGGTGCAATTCCTGCTGCGGCACGTATACACCTTCAGCGGCTGTCGCAGCAGCTAAAGGCAGTAGGGATTGGGGGATGGTAAAACCCTGATTCAACCGCAGGGCTATACCCTCCCAACCTTCATGTGAACAAGCCCTTAGGGTGTCGCTGCCAAATACAACTATGAGCTCATTCAGGTGCAGTAGGCACTGCTTTTCCTTTGCAAAGCGATCCAAGTGCATTTGACAGGTGGTGAGGAGGCGATATGTTGCCTCCTCATCACCAGATTTAAACCCATGATTGCCGTTCAATGCACTCGATTGTGGCATGGTAGTACGGCATTTAGAGTTTTAAATCAGGTATGAGAAGGCAACACTGTGCCTGGTGATCTTTTACTTTTCCCATGTTGTTCAGGTAGGTCTCTACCTCTTTAAGGTTACCTATCCCTGTCTGGGGTAAAGAGGTTGAGAGAGGCTGAAATAAATACATATACAACGGGTAAAATAAGTATTGAACATCTCACCATTTTTCTAGGTAAATATATTTCTAATGGTGCTATTGACATGAAATGTTCACCGCATGTCGCTAACAGCCCATGAAATCCATACACTTTTACCAGCTGTAAATTGAAGTGATCCAGAGAAACTGTGCTAATTTTAAGTACCCAGAACATTTCTAAGGGAAAAAAAATAATCCTATTCCTTGAACCTGATTGGCTTATAGAAGTCTCCTGTTGATTAGAAGCTTACCTGCTGGTCTGTTGAATCACCTTTAAGCCATTATCTCTGCTTGAGAAAAGAAACACTGACCAGTTCTCAAGAAAATCAGATCTTTATGGCTGTTATTGTCACTTGCACTTTGTCCCCTGAGGGACAGGAGGAGCAGAAGATGTGTATGGTGAGACGTTCTCTGGAACAGCTTAAGAAAAATACTTTGCAAATCATCCTCGCTATCCACAGAAACTTTTCATAGTGGCCAGCACTCTGACTAGCATTGTAAAGACAGTTTTCATTGTTCACTTAACCTTCAACAAATCTCTGTCTCTCTCCCTCTTTGAATACAAGCAATTTTGTGCCACCATGGTAAGGGTGAGTTTGGGGTTGTCGGATGATTTACTTTCCAGACTCTACATACCCTGGAAAACTTGCATTACATTGTTTTGTGCCTTCTATGGATGCATGGTCCCATGTGTTGGTCTCATGCCAGAGTCTCAATGCAGACATAAATCAGAAGAGCACAGATTCCTATTAAGACCCAGCACACTCGTTCCCTGGGGAGCTTGTTCTGTCCATTGCAGCAGATCACTCAGTATAAGTGCCAATGTGCTGAGCCTTGTAATCTGGACATTGTTGAAAATATGGAGTAAATGACCTTTACCAGTAATCTGGACATTTTTGGAAATACTGAGTAGGTGACCTTTAACAGCAGTTAAATTGCAACAAAAAAACAGGCCAACTGACTAACTGAAGATGGACATAAAACAGTTGTGTAAAGAGCACATGTTTAAAAAGTAAAAGTAATTTTGTATTCCAAATTTGTTTGTTTCTTGAAGTTTTCATGAAAAAAAGTTTTAAAGTAAATTGTAATTGGTTACAGTTGGGTTTGTTTTCCAAAATGTATTTTAATTCGAAATAACCCAGTGTTAAAGTGCTTCTGGAAGCATCTGTTGTCCGATAATTGCAGCCTTTCTCATTTTATTTTTAGTGTGAAGGAACCTTTAAAATAAATTTCAGGTCTCAGGGAACCCCTGCTAAAATTATTTTAATGTCAGCTCTCAATACAAAAATTAGATCTGTAGGTTGTAGCTACAGTAAAAAGAAAAAGAAAGGTTGTAGTGTATTTAAAATGTAGAGCAGATTATATTTTAAATCACCATATTCTGTACACTAGAATTATTTTCAGTAATAATGAATTTAAACTAATGATGAAGATGGCAAGAATAGAAACATTTTCTCCCTTTTATATTGATGGTCAGTGAGAAAAAGATCCCCTTACATTGGAGGTCAGTGCGAAAAGGTTCCCCTTACATTGGAGGTCAGTGAGAAAAGGTTCCCCTTACATTGGAGGTCAGTGCGAAAAGGTTCCCCTTACATTGGAGGTCAGTGAGAAAAGCTTCCCCTTACATTGGAGGTCATTGAGAAAAGGTTCCCCTTAAATTGGAGGTCAGTGAGAAAAGGTTCCCCCTACATTGATGGTCAGTGGGAAAGGGTCCCCTTACATTGGAGTTCAGTGAGAAAAGGGTCCCCTTAAATTCGAGGTCAATAGGAAAAGTGTCCCCTTACATTGGTGTTCAGTGAGCTAAGGCCCCTTCACATTGGTGATTAGTGGGATAAGGTTCCTCTGACATTGTTGGTCAGTGGGATAAGGGACCCCTTTCACTGCTGAGCAAAGTTTTGTCTCATTGACAGTGAGAAGAATGCCTTTTTACACAGATGGCCAGTGGAAAGCATGCCCCCCACCTCTTACAGATTGCTAAAAAGCACATTGGTGTCAGTGAGACAGATTAGCAAAGATGTTGCAGCGGTCCCACATTGCTGTATCTGAGTTGCTGGATCTGAGGCAACATAAAACATGCGATGAATCCCCCCCTGCTTAAGGAACTTCTGGAAGAACCTTGTAAAAGATGCAGACCTCACTATTGTAGTCTTCATTGTTTTAATAAAACTTTGTTTCATTGGCGTCCACTGCCCATCACACATAATCTGCTTGACATGTTTCCTTAAATAGGACTTACAAGGGTTAGACAAAAAAATGGAAATACTACATGATTTGCAGGTTTGAAAATGACAGCATGTTTCACATTGAAAGCAGAAGTGATGTAAGATTCTTTTGCTTCCACTGTGTGATGAGACACCTAGCTAACAGGTGAGAAGCCTCACTTTTGTCATTGAATGCGTGCGCTGCTAGTAATACGGAGTCATGTCAGAGCTTACTGAGCTTCAAAGAGGACAAATTGTTGGTGCCCGCTTAGCTGGTGCCTCTGTAACTGGAGTTGACGATTTATTTGCCATGTCACAAGGTACAGTATCAAAGGTTTTGACAGTTTGTACAGTTTCTGGGAAAACATTGTGTGACAAGCATAAGCCCGGTCGACATGGTCAACTGACTCCTGTGAAGACTGAGATTGAGCTCTGCAGTCACTTTTGCAGCAGTTGTTTTTTTATTCCGAGTCACAATACTGCGCAATGTTCTTTTTGTCTTTTTTTTTCAGTTGACTATGGCAACTCCAGTCACCCCAGCTAAGCGGGCACCAACAATTTGCCCTCTTTGAAGCTCAGAAAGGTCTGACACGACTCCGTATTACTAGCAGCGCATGCAGTGGAAGCAAAATAATGTTACATCACTTCCACTGTGTGATGAGACACCTAACAGGTGGCTCATCACACAGTGTAAGCAAAATAATGTTACATCACTTCCACTTTTAATGTGAAACATGTTGTCACTTTCACACCTGCAAATCATGTAGTGTTTACATTTTGTTTGTCTAACCCCTGTAATTGTAGAGGTAGAAACAACAGCTTGACAGCTTTTTTTTTTTTTTTTTCCCTCCAGTTTTTTTTTTTTTTTAATATAGACTGCTCTAAATAAAAAATAAGAAAAAAGGAATATTTAATTAGCTTTTAAACAACTATTATCAATACACCTTTTATATGTATCTTTAAATATTTATCTTTTCAGAAACATTTGATCCGAAGACTCAGCAGCCAGTGTCAGTCTTGAACATTCTGGTGTATTCCCTGCTTCCCATTGCTGGCCTCTCTATGGCCATACTCCTGGCATTCTGGATGTATCGCCACCGGAAACCTCCCTATGGTCATGTTGACCTTAATGAGGTAAGTAAGTCTCACAGGAAGGTCAGAAACCCTTGTTGTGAAAATATGAACCTGTTGCTGGCAGTGTGATTTAAGTTTGTTTCATGTAGGGTCTTGGAAGGAATAGAAAGCAGAGGTTGTTATAATATTCCATATTTTGAATTGAACTTCTAACTGAACTTTTAAAGAGATGTGAAAGCTTTTTTTTTTTTTTTTTTTTTATAAACAACAAACATGTTATACTTACCTGCTCTGTGCAATGGTTTTGCACAGAGCAGCCTCTGTCCTCTTCTGCTTAGGTCCCCCACTGGCGCTCCTGGCTGCTCCCCCTTGACAGGTACCCCCAATAGCAAGCCGCTTGCTCTCCATAAGACACATAGAGCCACAACTTGGCCCTGCCCCCTCCCCCGCTCTCCTCTCATTGGCTCACTGTCTGTGATTGACAGCGATGGGAGCCAGTCTCTCCCACTGCTGTGTTGCAACCAATCAGGGGAGAGAGACCTGGGACAGCCGAGGCTCCCATGGATTGAGAGGGGGCTTAGGTGAGTATTGGGGGAGCTGTGGAGGGATCAGCACACAGAAGGTTTTTTACCTTAATAATTGAAAAGTTGGGAGAGAACATCGTTTCTATTCAGGCTACTGACTAAGTGAACTGTTTTGTTTTTTGTTTTTAATATCTAGAAGCACATCTGCTGTGAGCTCAGATTTCCAGCAATCCATAATAGCTGATCAGTGTATCACAGTTGAGTATAGTCATGTTCATGAAAACTGAACCCTGGTTGGAATTTTTTAGAGCACATTGTTACAGTATTTGCGGTTGATAAATACCTTAGTTTATTGTCCTATAGGGATGACATGTACCCAGCAAAGAATTTTCTGCAGTTTCTAAATAATGTGTGTTTTCTCTTTATCATGGAGTAAGTGGGAAGTAATATATAGTATAATACTAAGAGGTCTGGCTGCTTATCCATTCATAATGGTGGTAATAAGAGCTGTTAGGTTATATATATGCACCTAACTCCTCAAAAGACATTCAAGCAGTATTAACCCAAACCCAAAAATGTAATATATCGCAGCTTACCAGTCATTAGATCGGATGGCTGCATTCATTTTCTTTTTTAGGCTTTTTTTACCCTCTGTTTTCACCTGGTGATCTGGTCAGTAGCACACTTCCTTTATAAGTGCCTCCGCCCGGGATGAAGGAGCACAGGCGCACCTTTGGACAGCAGACTTTTCAGTCTGAGGAAGGGAATGTTAGATGTACTAACAGATTTAAATATGCTAACATATTGAAGCTCCAGCTCAGACTTTATTATTGGTTACAGCGACAGTTCTTTCCTTTTGAGATAAAGGATTTACATGAATAAATAAAAGTTGATCATTGTAAACACCCCTGTCAGTTTTAAATGGTTTGTCTCATCCATGGAAACTGATACATCTGGAAAATAGCTTGTTCTTTGAAAAACAACAGACTTGCAGGCAAGATCACCAGATGAAAATAAAGCAAAGAATGCATAAAAAAGAATATTAATACAACCATCATATCTAAGAATAGGTAAGATGCTATATAATGCCTGCTTTTGTGTTTAATACCGCTTTCATAATATATGGAAAATCATGGAAAAGAAAAAAATTAAGCACCCTGTGCTCACACACATAGGTTCAAACATGCACATAGGTCCCACATGCGTATGTAAACAGTGATTTCACTACGCATGTAAGCTATTGCTGCAAACATCAACGTGAGAGCAATAATTCTAGCACCAGATGTCAGGTTTAACTCTAAACTGTTAACCTGTGAAAGCTTTTAAATGTTTGGGCTCTAAGTAATTTTCTAGCAAAAAAAAAAATCAATGACCCTTATAATTGACTAATTTGTAGAGTTGGCATATGGGTTTTAGGCATTAATACCTCTATTCAAATATTTTAGGGCTCATTGATAAAAGTTAGAGGAATGGAAAGTGAAGTTGTTTCCTGTAGCCACCAGTCAGAATTCAGTAGAGGTTTTCCTTCTGGAAGCTACAGTCTGAAAGCAGGTGTTTGGTGGCTTTATTTCCATCATACTATGAGACCATTCCCTTTCTTCTCCATAGTAAAAGGAAGATGTCTTTTTTTGCATGATTACTGAAGCCATACAGCCTCTAAGTCTTGGAGGTGAAATAACGTCAGGCCTTCACCTCGGAAGAGTAGCTCTCTTAAAACCTGCCTGTCTGTTACTTAGATAAATCCATGACTACCTGTCTACACTTCATTATGGATAATGTGTGGCTTAACCTGCAGAATTGTGGCAAATTCTGTCTACAAGTGGCAAGCCATCATTATTGAACTCTGGGTCAATTTATTTATTAATTTATTACAGGTACTTATATAGCGCCGTCAATTTATGCAGCGCTTTACATCTATTGTACATTGACATCAGTCCCTAGCCCTACAATCTAAGGTGCATGTATTGACAGTTGCCCATAACTTGTTGAATGCATGTTAAATGCACTAGCAGTTTATATGCTGAGATACCATGGTACCTTTGTTCAGAGTAGCTGCCCTTTTAAGCTCCAGCCACTTGGTTGGCTTTTTTGTGTTCTTTTCTATTGCATTCTTTTCTTTTGCATGTAGCAAGTCCAGACATGACCCCTTTAGTTACTTACAAAGTAAACCTTTATGTTCAGCCAAGATCACCATTGAGGCTATTCCTTGTTAGTTATACAGGGTGTTTGGAGTAAATAAAATGCTAATAATTTCTAGCTTTCTACTGTGATAAAGAGAAAATACCTGATTCTCCCTGTCAGACTGAGGCACCGAGGCGTATTTTATAAGGCAATATAAAAAGCAATGATGATGTTAGAAAAGCAGTAACCATAGCAAGCCAGCAGGTCTCACCATTAATCAGTTTTGATCAGCTGGATTAAAGAATGATGATTGCTGGCTGGGTAATTGGGTGGCATGAATTACTTCACTAGCACACCATTTTTCTTTTTATTTCTTTAAGGCTCAGTTCACACTGGTGCAATTTCAGAAGTGCCGTGACTCGCACAGAGTCGCATGACAAGGGAAATCACCTTATGTTCCGTGGTTCTGGTTTACATCAGTGTGACTCTCTGAGGTGTGATTTTGAAAAGGTTCCTGTGCTACTTTGGTGCGATTTTGGTGTGATTTGGCTCTATAGAATATGCTAGTCAAATCTGAAGTTGCATCAAGGTCGCACTACATGATCGCACTAAAAATCACACTGGAATCGAGTTGCGGTAGTTTGATCCAATCTTAAAGTTCAACAGTACAACAGTGCGATATACATGTAAGCAAAAGCAACAGTTAATATGTGATAACATAGCATAAATGCACAGGAGAGAGTATTTCAAAGTGAGTTAGATAGACAACCTACACTGTCTTTCAAATATGTCTGGGGTTAGAGATCTCTGTTTAAAATGGAATTGTGGAAGAAACAATAGATGGGCCATCTTCTATTGGTTTGGTCATGTTCTTATATGCCATTCAGTCTTGGAAAGTGGGAAGGCTTGTGGCCTCCATCTAAGAATGAAAAGTTTTTTCATTAGGGACACATCCAAACCAGCCATGACATTTCATTCAACTATATGCATTGAACTGCAGAAAAAGTGCTTCCTGTCCTACTCTTTAAGCACACACCTATGCAGTACAT
The DNA here is from genome assembly GCF_062004578.1 of Staurois parvus. NCBI lineage: Eukaryota > Metazoa > Chordata > Amphibia > Anura > Ranidae > Staurois > Staurois parvus. The sequence goes on from NW_028317932.1 coordinate 3,024,066, forward strand.
TAGTGTAAACTGAAACAATTAGACGTAAGGCCCCCCCTTATACTTGCCTGAGCTCCATCCCAATCCAGTGATGTGCATGAGAGCGCCAGCTCTCCTGGGTCTCTTTCCTCATTGGCTCCCTCTGCTGTCAATTACAGTCAGTGAGCCAGTGTCCATTCTCAGGATCCTGGCTTCAGTGTGAGCCTGCACACGTGCCCCCATAGCAAGAGGCTTGCTATTGGGGGTACGTGGCAGGGGGGAGGAGCCAGGACCACCAGCAGGGGACCCAAAAAAAGGGGATTGAAGCTGCTCTGTGCAAAATCAATGCATAGTTAAGTATAACATGTTTGTTATTAAAAAAAAATAATACAGCCTTTAGAATCACTTTTAAGCTCTGTGTGCATAAGGCTTTATCATTTAAATTATTAGCATTTGCATACTGTAAAAAAAAAATCTGTAAATTATCTTTTGAAATTTGCCTCTGTAGCTGTAGACACCATGGAGAAATTCATCCTCTAAAGGCGGCCATAGACGATTCAAATCTTGGCAGGTTCAGCAGGGACCAACCGAGATTCGAACCGTGTAAGGGCAGGCTGAATGAACCCAAGGTGACATTCGATCAACGTGTGTACAACCAGCCTGTTGAATTTTACATGCAGTAATCATTGTGTCCTCCTGGCAGGGACGGCTCCTCCTACGTTGGGAGAACACAATGTTAATTCCCCCATCGACACTAACTGTGTTGATAGGGAGGGATCAAGTAATTATCACTCTATGGCGGAATCAAGTGATTATCACACTGTCTGTGGCAGACATAAGTTCTCTGCAGATGCATTGAAGTCTTTCAAGTAGTTCTCTCAGTAGTTGTGTTTTCCCTGTTCTCAGAGATCCTGCTCTGTGTACATCCGAGATTGGAAGGCTGCAGAGTCCCTGCTGAGAGGGAGAACAAGGTGAACTTAAAGCGGAGATCCGCTCACCCTGTCAAAAAATTAAAGTCACCAGCAACAAAAACTGTAGCTGCTGACTTTTAAAAAACAGCCACTCACCTATCCCTCGGTCCCATGGTTTGTCCCCCGCAGCTCGTTTCACCGGCCGTCCTGTATTCCTGGAGGCCGGCATCTTCAGTGTGGGCACCGGCTGTGACAGCTTGTGGCTTCACAGCCGGGTACCCACTGCGCATGTGCGAGTAGCGCTGCGCTTCATGAATGGTCCTGTAGTCTTCTGGGGCCTGTCACGTGTACCAAAAGACTACGGGGGGGGGGGAGGACACCTTCCGTTTCCGATCACCTATGTGATCAGTCCAGAAGTGGGAGCGGGTACCTGTCAAATTCAGGTACCCGCTCCCACCCCCCAAAGGAGCAATCCTTAATGGGGAGCGGGGGAGCAGTCCTTAAAGCGGAACTTCCCCTTTTGGGTGGAACTCCGCTTTAACTGCTGAGAGAACCACTTGTAGAACTTCTGTGCTTCTGCTGTGAACTTTGAGATTGAGTTGCTCCATCATGCCTGCAGATACAGAAATTAATGAGGACTTTTTTACTGCTTGTTGGGAATATTTTAATACTTGAATGCACATGGTTTAGCCACTTAAATGCCACTGCTACAGCAAGAACTTGATTCTTGTCAAAATGTTTGTGTAAAGTGCTTTAATATGTGTATAGCCTATCAACAATACATGACTCAGGCAGTTGTCTTGGGTAAAAAAGAGATGACCAGAATTACATTGTATTATGTTACTCCTTGGTTTATTGTCCTTTTTTTAAAGCTCATATAATAACATTATTGATTTTCATTCATCTAGATATATGCTAATACTTTCTGAGAGCTAGTGCTAGCTTCTCTTTTATCAGCCAAGCCTTCATCTCTAGAAGCTGTGAATCAATACAAGATTCTTATTTTCTTGCGCCCATACCATCTTCTGACATTAAATGTAATTTAAGAGCAAGTTTTGTGGAATCGCTACATGGTTGTTTTTGAGTAAATGGATCACAATTACTATGCCTTTAATTCCAAAGTGCTAATTGACTATAAAATGTTACATGCTTTATATCGAGAGCTTTATGGGCCTGACTGCGGCAGGGGCCTGTGTAAGTAGAAGCACTTCATCAAACAGGTCTCGCCATAACTGACATGATTTGCAGAGGGCCTAGCTGCTTCAGTAAGCTTGCCAAAACAATTAAATGAATACCCCACTTTCATGCTGTATGTGCACCATTCCATTCTGTGTTTTCTTAGTTTCCATAGCAACAGTGTAGGCCAGTTAAAAATATTTCATTCAATAGAACTCCATCCTAATCAGTCACATTCCGGTGTAGTCTTCTTTCTTTGGAACCTTAAAATACATTTTTGTTAATGTATGATTTCTGTGTGTATGGTTGGACTAATGAAGGCTTCGTAACTTAAACAAAAATCAGTAAAGTACACTTTAAAGGTCATTGCAGGTAATCTATTTTTGCAACTTAAGCTAATTAACAACTTGTAGAAATAGAGGTTATTTGAAGCTTATGCTGCTCATAAAAGATCAATGACGTTTTTGTCTATCTCTGTAGGATCCAGGGCCACCTCCGCCATCTCCATTAGTTGGACTCAAGCCCCTGCAGTTATTGGAAATCAAGGCAAGGGGCCGATTCGGCTGTGTTTGGAAGGCAAGGCTGATGAATGAATATGTAGCTGTGAAAATCTTTCCCATTCAGGTAGGATGGGTGTCATAATTCATCTTTTTTATATTTGATGTGTGTGTAGATATACATATACGGCATTCATAAAATATTCAGACCCCCTTCACTTTTTTCCATTTTGCTATGTTACGGCCTGATCCTACAGTTGTTCAGATTCATTTTTTTTTCTCATGAACCTACACTCCCATAATGTACCCCATAATGACAAAGTGAAACAGAATTTTAGAAATGTCTGTGAATTTATTAAAAATAAATGGAATATCACATGTACTTAAGTATTCAGACTTTTTACTCAGTACTTTGTTAAAGCACCTTTTGGTAGCAATTACAGCCTCAAGTCTTTTTGGGAATGATGCAACCAGCATTACACACATTGGATTCCCACATGGAAGAAAAATATATTTGAAATATATTTTAAAAATATTCTTCCAAAATATATTGCCATATATTTGAAATGCTACAATTTTGGCCATATTCAATATATTTCAAAATCTATTTCAATAAATATATATATATATACACATTGCATGTTGAAATGCGTTTTTATTACATGTATGAAAAATATTTTAAAAAATAAATTTCAGATATACTGTATGTCTTTAAAAGTAGATTTAATCTACATTTTTGGACTGCATTTACAGAAATGTAAAAAAGATATGTTAAAATTACCTTTTTATATGTTAAAAAAAATGTGAAGAATATATTTTTAAGAATATAGATTTTTTTTTAAATATACTCTTCACATTTCTTTTTAACATATAAAAAAGGCATTTTAACATATATGTTTAGATATATTTGTAAATGCATTCCAAAAATGTAGATTTGTATTTTTAAAGACATACAGTATATTTGAAATGTATTTTTAAAAATATGTAAAATGTTTGTAATAAAAACGCATTTCAACATGCAGTGTGTATGTATGTATGTATGTATGCATATATATATATATATATATATATATATAAAATTTATTTATTGAAATATATTTTGCTATATATTGAATATGGCCAAAATTGTAGCATTTCAAATATATGGCAATATATTTGGGAAGAATATTTTAAAAATATATTTCGAATATTTTAAAAATATATTTCAAATATATTTTTTTTTCTTCCATATGGGTTAGGAGGACTTTCTGCCATTTTTGTTTGCAAATCCTCTCAAGCTCATTCAGGTTGGATAAGGGACTGTTGGTCAGCAGCAATTTTCAGGTCTCTCCAGAGATGTTCAATAGGGTTCAAGCGAAGTAAGTCTGAATACTTTATGAATGCTATAAATATATATATATATATATATATATATATATATATATTCCCCTTCATTTAAAGATTTTGTAAAGTAAACCACTTAAAATCAGAATGGAATCAATCATACATTACAGTCACGGATGCAAGATGAACCTACATTATTCTGTCAAGGCATCTTTTATACCTGCTTTGGAGACAGATGAGATATTTCTGATATTTCTTATTTTGACTGGAGGCAGTCATTATCTCGAATGACCAAAAAGAAAGTTAATTAAAGGAGATTGTAACACTCAAGCAACCCACTAAGGTGCATCATGTTCTATTCTGTAAACTGAGCGCTATTGATATAGCAGATTCTATATGAACTGTCTGTAGAAGGATTTTTTATTTTGTCCAGCAATATTTGTGTATTATATATAAATCTACTCGACAGCACAGCCAGGAGGTTGACAGCACTTAAGCTGGCCATACTTGGGTCGAATCCTTAAAGAATTTTCTTTCAAAAAAAGAATTTTCGTTCGATTTGCACACCATTAATGGGCCACAGCAACGGCCAATTTTCGAGCAACCATTGAATTTGAGTGATCGGGCATGTTGACAAATTTGTTGAAAAATGAACAAATTTCTAATCAATGATGGGAGAATCATGCGAGCAATGTGATCGAAAAAGAAATGAGCATCAGCTGTGACCTGAAAAGAAAAGAAAATTCTTGGCCACGAAAATTCTTTTCTGTAGCAAAATGAGGTGAAATTAAAGGCTTGGTTGGTCGAATTTCAAAATCAATGGTGGCACCATCAGCTTACAAAATGCAGGAAATCTCCGATTTTCAAAAGAAAATTCATTCGGAATTCGACACATATATGGCCTGCATTAGGCCTCTTTTACGCAGCTCATCTGACCAGGCTCACCTGTCAGTTATTCAGGCAGACCTGCTCGGAAGGTCCATTCATCACTATAAACAGGTGGGTGTAAATGAACTTGTGTCCGTTTACACCCACCTACCTCTGGTTTCTATCCGGTCAGCTAAAAAAAAAATGGAAGGGGATCTATCCTCTTCTGTTTAGGTGGATCAGAGGGTAGTCGGAAGTACAGCAACAGCGGAGTCTGTTTATTCCTGACCACCCATAAAGAAAGAGCGAGCTCAGTCTCTGAGTGGATCCCCTGCTGTTCAGAACGGACATTTAAAAAGCTCCTTACAGTAGTAGAATAACGTTTCATTTTCCCCCTCTTGTTGATTGGATGATGAAGTGACAGCAGCACACTAACAACTCTGCTCACTCTGCTCTGTTCTCCTGTCAGAATGCTTCCTGAAGTACATTCACTATAACCAGACTGGCTCCTTGGGCTTCCTCTCCTTTCCCAGTTTGAATCTGAGCCTTAGCAAGGGAAAACAGAAGACTGATGTCTAGACAAGTTCAAGAATTTCTTTGTTTCATGTAAAAATAAATCTAAAAGTAATACACTGCATTCAATTATACTTGTGCTTTTTATGGCTGTTTCGAGGTCAGCTTTTAAGTATGTTGTTGCTTACTGGAAGAAAGCAGTAACTGTGTCTGACCCAGAAGTTATATTGCTGATGCAATCCTATGTATACTCATTAACGAAGCTCCTACATACCGGTGTGCAGACTACTATGCTCAGGGTAGCAAAGTGTCTCATCTCCGACCACTATTTTATAGGAATGTAAATTGAGAAACTTGAATCAAAGTTTATGCTGCACAGCGTGAACTTCCTAAAGTCAGTGAGTGGCTCATCATTTGGAGAACAGACCAGGAATGAGGGAATGCTTGCAGCACCATTGTGGGTCAAGCTGTAAGAATTTTCACAAGAATTCAGGGTTTGACAAATCATGGTCATCAGGGCGATTGGAAAAATCACTCTAAGGAACAGGATGTCCTGCCTACAGGTGGCTTACAGTCATGGCCAAAAATATTGGCACCCCTGCATTTTTGTCAGATAATGCACCACTTTTCTCAGAATATTATTGCAATTACAACTGTTAAAGCATTCTCATGTTTATTTCTTTGGTTTGTGTTGGTATGACACAAAAGTGGAGAAACAAAAAGGCCAAAGCTGACACATTCTGTGCAAAACCCCAAAAATTCACTGGACAAAATTATTGGTACCTTCAATGTAATATTTGGTAGAACACCCCTTGGAAAAAATAACCGAAATCAATCGCTTCTTGTAACCATCAATGAGGTTATTACACCTCTCTACTGGAATTTGGAGCACTCTTCTTTCGCCAACTGCTCCAAGTCTCTCAGATTGGAAGGGTTCTTTCTCCAACTGCTGTTTTGAGATCTCTCCACAGGTGCTGTATGGGATTGAGATCTGGACTCATTGCTGATCAGTTCAGTACTCTCCAGCACTTTGTCTGAAACCATTTCTGGGTGCTTTTTTACATGTGCTTTGGGTCACTGTACTGCTGTAAGACCCATGATCTCTGATGGAAACTGGAATTTCTGACACTGAGGCCTATATTGCACCCCAGAATTCTTTGGTAGTCGTCAGATTTCATAATACCATGCACACGGTCAAGATATCCAGTACCTGAAGCAACAATGCAACCCCAAAACATCAGTGAACCTCCACCATGTTTGACTGCAGGGACTGTATTCTTTTCTTTAAGGCTGAGTTCACACTGATGCGTTGCAGAATTCACCACATTTTCTGTGCGAATTCCACACCACATCAGAATCGCACTCCGTTCATGCGAACCAATGCGGGTACGTATGTAAGTTAACAACACCCCGAAATCAGTCCGCAAAACGTGGTGCAATGTGCAGAATTGGATCTCATAGGTGTGAATACTTATGCGTTTTGATTCTAGTGCAGACCCAAAAAAAGGTTCTGCACCTTTTTGGTGTGGATGTGGTGCGATTTCAACCATACATAATGTATGGCTCCAATCGCACCGCGCACAAATTGCTTGTGATTTGCACTGGAATGCAGTGCGGTTCCTGTGCGAATCACATGTGATATACTGCACCGCATATATGTGAACCCAGGCTGAAGGCCTCATTGGTTTTTCTGAAAACAGCAGAATGATGAGCTTAACCAAAAAATTGTCATTTTGTTTTGTCTGTCCACGGCACATTCTCCCAAAAGGGTTTTGGTAACTGTTGGCAAACTCCAATCTGGCTTTTTTATGTTTATGTGTCAGCAATGGTGTTCTCCTACCAATAGTGTCTTTTTTCATTCAGATTGAAACCTTTAGTGCAAGCTGACACAGTTGTACCCTGTGCCTGAAGGTTAGCTTGAATTTGTCTTGAAGTTGATCGAAGTTATTTAGTCACCATTCAAACAATCCTTCGTCGCAATCTTTAATCAGTTTTTCTCTTTCGTACACAACCAGGGAGATTGGCTACAGTGCCTTGGGCTGTACACTTCTTAACAGTGTTGCACACAGTAGACACAGGAACATTAAGATTACTGGAGATGGACGTGTAACCTTGAGATTGTCCATGCTTTTCCACAATTTTTTTTTCTCAAATCCTCAGACAATTCTTTGCTGCTCTTTATCTTCTCCTTGCTCCATGTGGCACACAGAGACACACAACTGAAAGGTTGAGTCAATTTTTCACCATTTTAACTGGTTGCCAGTGTGATTTCTATACTGTAAACACCTCTTAATTGATACAGGGGAGTTTAATTACAAATTACAGGAGCAATTATTTCTTACAATTTTTAGGAGGTGCCACAAAGTTTGTCTAGTCCATTTTTGGGGTTTTGCGTTTAAATTGTCAAATTTGGAATTTTTGTGTCTCCACTTTTTTGTGTCATACCAATACAAACAAAAGAAATAAATATGAGAATACCTCATACCTCAATAACATCTGTAATTGTAACAATTTTCTGGATGAAGTGGTGCATTATCTGACATAAATGCAGTGGAGGCAATATTTTTGGCCATGACTGTATGTCCTGGGTATCTGGGTCCTGGAGAAATGACACTGCCATCATTGGGGAAGTGTTTCATGATTACCATCAGGATTTACAATAGATGGGCACAGAGGTAATCGCTAGCCCCTTAGTTTCTGTAACCTGTAGATTTACATCAATCTATATTCTAACTTAAAATGAACAGCTCTCACTGACTGCTGCCCAGGTGGAGTAGCTACTGGCGGCCCATCAGCCTAATGACCATGTCATTCAAAGCATATGCATTACATAGCTGCCAGTGTATTTCTTTCTGTATATTCTTGCAGTGCACTTAGAAATATGTTTAATATAGGAGAAAGGTTTACAAAATCCCATGTGCTAGCCTATAGCAAGCAGTGTGAGTAGGGTATCTTTTTAAAACACGGTCCCCAACTTTTTTGGCACCAGGGACCAGTTTCATGAAAGACAATTCTTCTACAATTTGTCCTTGGATCAGGGAAGGGAATGGTTTCAGGATGATTTACATTTTCATTGTGCACTTTATTTCTACTATTATCACATTGCAATATTTAATGAAATAATTCTACTATTCACCATATTGTAGAGTCAGTGGGAGCTCTGAACTTATTTTCCTACAACTAGATGGTCCCATCTGAGGGTGATGGGATGCACCAGATATAGTTTTGCAATTGAAGAAAGATGCTCACTTGCCACTGTAAAGCGCGCCACCAGATGCAGCTTAGTTGTCACTTGCCACTTGCTGAGAGGGTTTTGATATGAGTGTGCAAGCATTTGATTTTATTATGGTCTCTTTGCAGTCAAACCTTTCTGCTAATGATAATCTGTATTTGCAGCCGCTTCGCAGCCCTAGCGTCACTGCTTTATCTCTACCTCAACAAGCCATGTACTGGTACCAGTCCAAGTCCTGGGGGTTGAGGACCTCTGTTTTAAAACATTGTGCCAGATAAACACCTTATATGTCCTTTTAAAAAAAAAAAAACGTGTATAAAATGATTTAGGTTGGCAAATTAGTCATCAGTGATACTGATGCTGTTAAATTTGGTCTGGACATCTAGGCATCTGTAACAAAGCTCCATCTCTCAGACCTAGTTTTCAATGGAGTAATTGATGCACACTGGCAAAATACTAGGTGTTTTGAGAAGATTTGTCCAGGCCTGCATTAAACCTGTGGGCTATAAAACATGTGTTTTTGTACCTCTAAGATTATAAGCTGATATGGACCTCATGTGTTTGTTTCTGCCTGCAATATACCACGCTGCTTAAACTCGCATTCACACTTTTGCAGAATGTAAATGCACTAAAGATTTTGCCGCTCTTGCAGTTCTATTCATTGTTATTGGCACCCCAAACATGCCAGTGTGGTTTTGCGCTTTCATAACTATGCAAAGCTTAACCACTTACATCTGGAAGTATTTACTCTTTTTTTGCAATTCAACACTGTGCTACTTTACCTGGCAATTGCTCGGCCATGCAGCACTGTACCCAAATGGAAATTTATATCTTTTTTTTTTTTTTTTTTTAACACAAATAGAACTTTGTTTTGGTGTTATTGGTTTTCTTTATTATATTAACTAAAAAAGACCAATCATTTTGGGAAAATTTTTTCTATTTTTCGTTATAAAACATATATCCAAAGATAAAAATCAAATTTCTTCATAAATTTAGGGTAAAATGTATTTTGCTACATGTCTTTGTTAAACAATAATAAGTGTATATTAATTGGTTGGTGTGAAAGGTATAGTGTTTACAAACTATGGTTTATATACTGGAATTTACGCAGCTATGGTGCCATACTGGTAATGGCGGTCAGCAACTGTGATAGTGTGGCAATATGATGCTATCAGACCATCACTGGGATGTACACTAACTGACTTACACTGACATCAACAGTGACACTAATGCAGTGATCAGTACTAACACTGTACACTGTCGCTTTACTAATGACACTGGCTAGAAAGGGGTTAACATCAAGGGGCAATCAAGGGGTTAACTGTGTGCCTAACAAGTGTAATGTGTATAAGATGTTCCACTTTTACCAAGAGATCTGGCTGTTTTTGCTTTGCAGGAAGAACAAACAGCCAGATCACTGCTCTGTGTACAGAGTCCTGTATGTTTGTAAACAAAGGACTCTGTGCTGTGACTGGACAGGTCTCAGCTATGAATCATTGGCTGACATCTGCTGACAAAGTCATGCCGTGTCCAACCACAGCGCTGGTCAGCAGGGGGCTTGCGCATGCGTGCCTTAAACCCGGAAGCAAGTTTGCAACGTTTGTCTGTTACTGAGCCTGCAGCTTCTGCCCAGTCACAGTAAATCTATTGTGATCAGGTGGCAAGTAGTTAAAGAATAAAAAGATCCATTAGCTTCTTTGCTGTTCTTGTCGTGTGTAGGGAAGCCCACAGAAATGAATGGTCTGCCCTATGTACAAAGTGCGACAGTGCTTGAAAAACGCACACAAATGACAGTAGTGAGAAAAGGCGCAAATATACTGACTCTTCATATAAAAAATAACATTCTTCCTGCATGCTTTTGTTGTATTTTATGTTTAGGATCAGGCACTCTGAGTTATGTAGAAAGGTGGCTCTGAAAATGTGCGGTGCCGGTGTCAAGTCCTTGCCTGAAGCTGATTGCAGTTGACACCTTGACTTCAGCTTTGCTTATTGCCTGAAGAAAGCAGAGTGCAGAGTTGCCAGCAGGTTGAAGGTCATATGAGCAGCATGGAAAGTAATGAGGGCCATTAGTTAAGAAAGCAAGTTCCCCCTCCCCCAGAAGGGGAAAACTCAAGCTTTGCAGGAAACATACATGTTAGATAAATGGTGGGCAAACTGTTGAGAACCTCGTATTCATTCCTGACTGCTGAACAGCTACATATCATTTGTTTGCTCAATTTTTTTTCCCACTGGAACTCCCTATGAGAAGATGACAGATGACTGTTCATTACTAAACCCAAGGCAAAACATTTCAGAATGCCCACCAATAAACTTTACTATCATGTATTATTCAACCCAGAAAGGTGTACTGCAGCATCTTATTGCCTGGAGAGCAGCTTTGAAGAGTGCTTAGTACTGCATTGGAGTCTGTATGTCATCACACTGGCAGCCTCAAAAGAGAGGATTCCTCCGAGGGGCCTGAGCTCAACATATGAGCCACTCATAAATAATATAGACATGGGGTTTATTTCCTATACTCACAAGCTCTACACTGACCCGTGTTCTCCCAACAAAAATGCATATGATTTGTAGCAGGTAGGAATTCAGTTTGCCATAATCCTTGTAAGAGGACATATTTTTTTTTTTTTTTTTTTAATCCATCCACATTCACTTTAAGGACTGGTTCACACCAAACTTTTGCAATCCAGATGTGTTTCTGCATGTGTGGTTTTTTTTTTATGCCTTCCAGTGCTTTTTTTTTCTTTATTTGTTTTCAGTGTGTTTCTTCCCTTCTTTCTTTTTTTTTTTTTTTTTTTTTTTCTTTTTTTTGCCAAAGTTTCCTTTTTTATAATGATTACTGCTGGCGTTATAGCCTGGTTAAGTTATGACAAACTCCCCAGTCCCTTCAATAACAAAGAACACCAAGTAGGATTTTTCAATGCAGGAGTTACCAGTAAAGAGCATCTTAAAAAGATAAGCAAGCTGCCAGTCCCCCTGCTTTCATATTTCAAACTGACCACACTAGGCATGAGAGCACATCCATTCCAGCATAGTCGGTTTTCTGGCTGCCTGCCTGTGCTCCAGTGATGAAGACATGCTTCTGCGCAGCCATTCACTGGGAATATAAGTGGATTTCTTTTTCTCTACTGACATGCCCTCCATCAGTCTCCATCATCACCTCTCTAAGCCCCTTATGCAGCTGAAAACAGAGGTTATATGATCACTTAAAAAAAACAAACAAAAGGTATTTACAAAGTGTGTGTATACAGTTGTGTTCAAAATAATAGCAGTGTGTTGAAAAAAGGGAATAAAGCTCAAAATCCTTCTAATAGCTTTTATTTCCATACACACAAATGCATTGGGAACACTACACATTCTATTCCAAATCAAAACATGAAGAAAAATATATCAATTTTGTGTTGTTCCTCTAAAACAAATTTAAGAAAAGTGAATATTAGACTGTTCAAAAAATTAGCAGTGTTTGTATTCTTCTTTACAAACTCAAACATTCACTATATGAACTGAAAAATGTTTGAAGATTTTGCTTTCCTTTGAATCACTTAATGAATATTTAGTTGTATAAGCACTGTTTCTGAGAACTGCTGTACATCTGTGTTGTATGGAGTCAACCAATTTCTGGCACCTGTGAGCAGGTATTCCAGCCCAGGATGATTGGACTACATTCCACAGTTCTTCTCTATTTCTTGGTTTTGCCTCAGAAACTGCATTTTTGATGTCACCCCACAAGTTTTCTTTTGGATTAAGATCCGGGGATTGGGCTGGCCACTCCATAACGTCAATTTTGTTGGTCTGGAACCAAGATGTTGCACGTTTACTGGTGTGTTTGGGGTCGTTGTCTTGTTGGAACACCCATTTCAAGGGCATTTCCTCTTCAGCATAAGGCAGCATGACCTCTTCAAGTATTCTGATGTATTCAAACTGATCCATGATCCCTGGTATGCGATAAATAGGCCCAACACCGTAGTATGAGAAACATCCCCATATCATGATGCTTGCGCAACCATGCTTCACTGTCTTCACAGTGTACTGTGGCTTGATTTCAGTGTTTGAGGGTCGTCTGACAAACTGTCTCCGGCCACTAGACCCAAAAAGAACAATCTTACTTTCATCAGTCCACAAAATGTTGCGCCATTTCTCTTTAGGCCAGTCAATGTGCTCTTTGGCAAATTGTAACCTCTTCAGCACATGTCTTTTTTTCAACAGTGGGACTTTGTGGGGGCTTCTTGCAGATAGCTTGGCTTCACATAGGCGTCTTCTAATTGTAACAGTACTCACAGGTAAGTTTGGACCTTCTTTGATCTTCCTGGAGCTGATTGTTGGCTGAGTCCTTGCCATTTTGGCTATTCTTCTATCCATTCGAATGGTAGTTTTTCGCTTTCTTCCATGTCTTTCAGGTTTTGGTTGCCATTTTAAAGCATTTGTGATCATTTTAGCTGAGCAGCCTATCATTTTCTGCACTTCTTTATATGTTTTCCCCTCTCCAATCAACTTTTTAATCAAGGTACGCTGTTCTTCTGAACAATGTCTGGAACGACCCATTTTCCTCAGAATTTCAGAGAGAAATGCACTGTAACCAGCATGTACAACATTTGATGCCTTCCTTCCTTAAATAAGGGCAATAATTGCCACCTGTTTTTCAAAGAATGAATGACCTCACTAATAGAACTCCACACTGCTATTATTTTGAACATACCCCTTTCAATGAGTGATTCAATTACACAGAATCAGCAGCATGCATGTCATGACTGTTGGGTCTGTTGGATTTCTATTACTCTACTACACCTGCTAGTAAATTATTTGCCATGTAGAAATATAATTTCTACCAAAACAGTGATTGATCAGGTTAGTGATGTCTGACTGCTATTATTTTGAACACAACTGTATACACACACGTTTTACCTTTTCATTTCTGTTTAAAAATGAATGGTTTGTTTTACAAGGTGAAGATTCACATGTACTTTAAACTTCTAGTGCTTTGTTGTGTGCTTTCCGTTGACTTGGCAGGAAGAGAACCGTTTTCATTAGTTGTATTTACTGATATCAACCCCTATTTATAAAAGTACATCCTGCATGTTTTGTATTTGACCAGAGTAATTCTGTAAAAGTGTTATTTCAGTTAGTCTGTTGTTTATTTGATGGTGCTGTAATGCAGTATGATTGTGTAGTATTTGTAGAATGTGTGCAGTGTTTGGGAGTGGGGCAGAAGATCATGGTAATAATGTGCTTGGTGATTTACAGCTCCTGCCAGCTGTTTATAGAGGTAACTTGCACATGTGTTTCTTCTCAGTCACACCGGGGAGGAGAGGTGAGGGAGCTGCTTTATGTCAGGTCTAACATGGTTCAGGTCTGGCTGTATGATTTGTTTTTTGCTGATTTCCCAATGCTGGCCATCTCATGTAGTCTTTGTTACTCTGTAGAGAAAAATACACATACAGATTGCTTCATAAAAGCTTCATCTTTGCTCAAGTGAAACATCTTCCTCCATACTCCAGAGGAGGGTCTTAGGTAGATTTGGAGTACTCATAGGTACAGTTGTGACCAAAATTATTCAACCCCCAATGCTGTAAAGGGGTTTAGGGACTATAGTGTACATTTGGAATTGTATTCAGAATCAAATCCTACAAGGACGTTGTAACTACCCAAATGCAACTAAAATGACATCAATTGTTTATGTAATACAGTAGTAAATGGTTCTTATGTGGTTTCTTCATTGCCACAATTATTCAACCCCTTAAAGACTACCACTCTGAAGAACAGAGGTTCATACAGGTGCTTTCCATCAGGTATTGAAAACACCTGTGGATGTCACCGAGCAGCAATCAAGCATAATAAGCACCAATTAGGCAGCTTTAAAATGACTGTGATACTCAGCTCCTTCTAGACATTTACTGGTGTGGTTACAAACATGGTGAAGGCAAGAGAATGGTCCAGGAAGACAAGAGAAGAGGTGATTTCTCTTCACAGGAAGGGCAATGGCTATAAGAAGATTGCAAAGATGTTAAACATACCAAGAGACACCTTAGGAAGCATCATTCGCAAATTCAAGGCAAAGGGCACTGTTGAAACGCTACCTGGTCGTGGCAGAAAGAAGATGCTGACTTCGACTGCTGTGCGCTACCTGAAGCGTAGAGTGGAGAGAAGTCCCCGTGTGACTGCTGAGGAACTGAGAAAAGATTTGTCAGATGTGGGTACAGAAGTTTCAGCCCAGACAATAAGACGCACACTGCGTAATGAAGGCCTCCGTGCCAGAACTCCCAGGCGTACCCCCTTGCTGTCTCCAAAGAATAAGAAGAGTCGACTGCAGTATGCCAAAAGCCATGTGGACAAACCACAAAAGTTGTGGGATAGTGTTCTGTGGACTGATGAAACAAAATTAGAACTGTTTGGGCCCATGGATCAACGCTATGTTTGGAGGAGGAAGAACAAGGCCTATGATGAAAAGAACACCTTGCCTACTGTGAAGCATGGTGGAGGGTCAATCATGCTTTGGGGCTGTTTTGCTTCTGCAGGTACAGGGAAGCTTCAGCGTGTGCAAGGTACCATGAATTCTCTTCAGTACCAGGAGATATTGGATGGAAACGTGATGCAGTCCGTCACACACCTGAGGCTTGGGAGACGTTGGACCTTTCAACAGGACAATGATCCCAAGCATACCTCCAAGTCCACTAGAGCATGGTTGCAGAGGAAAGGCTGGAACATTTTGGAGTGGCCATCGCAGTCACCAGACTTAAATCCGATTGAGAACCTCTGGTGGGACTTAAAGAAAGCAGTTGCAGTGCGCAAGCCTAAGAATGTGACTGAACTGGAGGCCTTTGCCCATGAAGAATGGGCGAAGATACCCGTAGATCGCTGCAAGACACTTGTGTCAAGCTATGCTTCACGTTTAAAAGCTGTTATAACTGTAAAAGGATGCTGTACTAAGTACTAAGATTGAATGTCACTTGGGGGTTGAATAAAACTGATAATGCTGTGAGCACAGAAAAGACATTTGTGGTTATTTCATTATAACTGTTATGTTATATTTGTCTGACCTACAAGTGCCTCTTTAATGTAAATGTAAGCAAGATGACTGAATGATCAAAAGCAATGTCAAACTGGCCAAAACACTCAATTTCAGTGGGGGTTGAATAATTTTGGTCACAACTGTAGATATCATTGTTTAAATAAATAATAGACAACAGCTAACTTTTCTTTTCCAATAGTTTTCATCCGAGATACTTTAGGACAAAGTATAAAAATGTGAAAACATACAGATGAATACATGGTGGTACGTTATCAAATAAAATTTTAAAAAAACAGCTTGTCCCAGTCACGTAAAACCTAGACATGTAAGTTATAATCCAAAACAAACTAGGTTCTAACCAGTAGAGTGTTAATCATCAAAAAGTGTAGAGAACAAAGGTTGAAAGTACCCAAATAGAAGGGACAATGTGGTATAAAGGTGCCACAACCGCATATTTTAAAAATGCTTCAAATATGCTATTCCAAAAAGATAATGGCGTTGGGTACGAGAAGACCATATATTGTTCCGAATACCCAAATGCAAGGTACCATGCTCCCATATATGATCAAGGCTACGGAAGGCCCTAGAACCTGCACCTAGGCATCTGTATGAGATAAGTTGAAGATAATGAGAAGAAAGGAAAAGGAGTAGAAAGGAGAAGAGAACGGATCTCCAGGCCCACACATTCAACCCCTAGGACTCCCCCAGTCACTGGGGAGATTATCTAATCCAGGGGTTCCAAACGGTTTCAAAACTAGTCGGGGAATACTTGCCAGTTTTTCATAAAGCATAATCCAAGTTATTTTGTGTTTGGCCAACGCCATGGGGGATTTCCATGCTTGCACTATGATCATTTTTGTCACCAAAAAGATATAAAAGGTGAAGGTTGTAAGATGTCTGGGGATCTCATCTGACAGATCAGTAAACAAACAGCTAACTTTTGATTCTCATATATTTATGAAAGAAAGCATCATATAGAGACATAACTGTACATCAGAGTACATGCACAAGATCTCCCCATAGTTCTTCTATCTACACAAAGGCAAACTCTCCGCTATAAGCATCACTAGTACAGAAATTAAACATAAATACACATTGATAGATACCAGAAAAAAAACCTTAAGCTTACATGTGGATACCCGGATCAGGTGGAAGTAGGAATCAGAACATTTCAGAGTTAAAACACCTTTCTCAAGTGAGATCCACCAGATATCATTGTTTTACAATGTTTCATTTAACCTTGCTACTGCATCACAAAACATCCACCAGTTATGTTGGCTGCAAGTGCTATGTGCCTTCAAAAGCAACATATGGCGTTTTTACATGGCACTTAAAAAGTGAGAACCACATCGTACGTAAGAAACATTGCACTGCTTTAGGACACTTAAGGGTGTATTTACGAAAATATTCGGTAGACACTCGCCCAGTGAAAGTACACATACATTCATTCTATACAAAGTGGGCAAAACAAACAAATATTTTTATTATGTTTTCTCTGTTTGGATGAATGTCCATTTTCCCTGTGCTAGACAAATATTTTTTCATTGAGTTGGGGTCCACTAACACAGGGCACTTGATTGTGTTCCCCGTGCAGGTCCGTGTTTTCCTGGCACAGTTGTGTGCATCCCCGTGCTGGAAGTCCACAGAAGTCTATTGGTACACATGACTGCAGGACATGTGGGTCCCTGAACTCACCCTGTGTGTGTTCAGGTGCCCACACCCGCATGTGATATTGGGACACAGCGGCTGTGCAGTTCATTGACTTCTATGAACTTCCAGCACGGGGATGTACACAACACCTCTGCATCCCCATGTCAGGAAAACAGGGAGCAATGCATTTGAATGGACATTAAAGTAAAAAATACTACATTGCCCACATTTCTATGATAGTTGGGCCCCATTTTTCGTACAAATGTGTGGTATTTTACATTCTAAATCAATGGAAAACATTCATACAGCACTAGTAACGTTTATCTTTTTTGCTCCATTTACATAGAAGGAATGTACACGCACTCCTACCACTCAAATTGCAATGCAAATTTTTCATGAAATATCCCCCATAAAGTGAAGTCCAGAGTGCACTTTTTAAAATTGGTGAATATTACTTTGGAGCTTTCAACAGTATTTTCTATGGAAGGATCATTGTGTGACATCAGTTTCCACTGTTGCTGTAACTAATTGAACCACCTTCAGGTTATTTTGTACTCTGGTCGTGAGTGTTTTATAATAGAGTAAGGCTCATAAACTCATACCATGCCTCTAGGTGGGAATATAAATTGATCAAATAAAATGTGCCCAATCAATAAGATAAATAATTGTTTCTTAGTGCCTGTAGTTATTAATAGACCATACACATGCCAATAAGCCTCTTGTTCATGGACATTTACTAAAACTGGAGAATCTACTGTAGCTGTGCATAGTAACCAATCAGCTGCTAAGGCCCTTTCACACGGGCGGGCTGAAAAAAGGGCTGTAACCAGCGCACACACAGTGAAGGACGCAGCCTCCATTTTGTTAAGAGTATCCATGTTATTCCCTCATTCTTCCCCCCTCCCTCTCTCAGAGGCACAGTGACATATGGCAGCTTGTTTGTGTGTGTCACAGGCCAGAGCCAGCAGGGGGGCTATGAGCTGTGGGACCCCCAAGGGAGCCGGGGCCTCACTGTCCAAAGAACCTGTAAAATGTAACACCTCGTATAAGATAAGGCAAGCTTTCCCTGGAGTTCAAAGAACATTCCAAGGAAACACGACCAGATAACCTTTCTTAAAATCCATTTTTCCCCTATGTCTCTTATCTTTTAATATAAGAGACTTACATAAAAACTGGATATATCGTCAGATTGGCTAAGAGGAGACGAACATTTTGGTAGGTCACTCGCCTTGTCTCGAATACATAGGAAAGCCGAAACGTAGATCTTGTGAACCGTTCAGTGTATAATTTCATAATTCATATCTAATCAATCCTCAGACGTGTCTGCATAATAATCTACCCGCGGGTGCAATGTCACTTGTGCAGATGGAAAGTTATGGGCCAAAATATGAGTTAGGGAAGATTTTGGCTCTAGTTGAGGTATCCGCCCAGACCTCCACGCCCTAAATGGAGTATTGGTCCTTGACTTCAGAGACACCCCCTGCTGGGGAACTACAAAATGGGCTGTCAGCCCTAAGAGAGTGAGTTGAAGATGTCTCCCATTTTAACATCAGTACCACCTGGGGAGACCCGTGACCTTTCACTCTGAAACTTGGATCTGCTAACCCAGGACTTTTGCTGTGCTGTTGGTCTCTGTAAAAATATATATATCTCTGTTACATCTTCTTCTGTAAATATTTTTATTGCACCCATTTGACCTTTTTAGTAATAAATCTTTTCTTCTGAAAGTGTTGAACTGTTTCTATAGCTCTTAATTGCAATTTACGAATTCCTGCCTCTAAAAGAGACGCTACTGTGTTTGTTTAACCCTCTGTATAACCGGCCTGCGGTGACCGTTTTATACAGACGATTATCTCAACCATTATAGTGTTATAGCTGATATCGCCAAGTTTCCTCTTTCTCTGTACAAAAAGGAGGTGGTGGCAGTGTGAAGGGTTATTTGCGTAATTAACCTGACCCAGTAACAATCGCATTCAGGCTGTCGGTGCATCAATTGTGGTCCAATTCGCTGGAAAATTGTTGTGCTGAGTGTGGCATTGTTACGCACGTGACATAGCGGTTTTAGATTGGCTAGTCCTTCGGTCACGAGTTTGGTGAGAAGGGCTGGGGCCTGACGCCACGTTTGTCACATATTGGTGACCGCAATCGTGGGATCGCCACATAGTGGTGGCAGTGATCTCACGTTCGTGACAAGGGCAGGTGGAAGCGATCAGACCAACCATTGCCCTCTATGGAGCAGTGGATGTAAATGGACATGCATCCATTTACACCCGCCTGCATCCGATCAGACCCGCTGAAAACATACATACAGTCATGGCCGAAATTGTTGGCACCCTTGATATTTCTCCAGGAAATCATGTATTTCTCACGAAACGTATTGCATTAACACATGTTTTGCTATACACATGTTTATTCCCTTTGTGTGTATTGGGACAAAACAAAAAAAGGGAGGAAAGAAAGCAAATTCGACATAATGTCACACAAACCTCCAAAAATGGGCTGGACAAAAGTATTGGCACCCTTTCACAACTGCGGATAAATAAGAATGTTACAAGCATGTGATGCTCCTGTAAACTCACCTGGGGCAAGTAACAGGTGTGGGCAATATAGAAATCACACCTGAAAGCAGATAAAAAGGAGAGACGTTCACTTAACCTTTGCATTGTGTGTCTGTCTGTGCCACACTAAGCATGGACAACAGAAAGAGGAGACGAGAACTGTCTGAGGACCTGAGAACCAAAATTGTGGCAAAATATCAACAATCTCAAGGTTACAAGTCCATCTCCAGAGAACTAGATTTGCCTTTGTCCACAGTGCGCAACATTATCAAGAAGTTTGCAACCCATGGCACTGTAGCTAATCTCCCTGGTCGTGGACGGATGAGGAAAATTGATGAAAGATTGCAACGCAGAATAGTCCGGATGGTGGATAAGCAGCCCCAAACATGTTCCAAAGACATTCAAGCTGTCCTGCAGGCTCAGGGAGCATCAGTGTCAGCGCGAACTATCCGTCGACATTTAAATGAAATGAAACGCTATGGCAGGAGACCCAGGAGGACCCCACTGCTGACACAGAGACATAAAAAAGCAAGACTACAGTTTGCCAAAATGTACTTGAGTAAGCCAAAAGCCTTCTGGGAAAACGTCTTGTGGACAGATGAGACCAAGATAGAGCTTTTCGGTAAAGCACATCATTCTACTGTTTACCGAAAACGGAATGAGGCCTACAAAGAACAAAACACAGTACCTACGGTAAAATATGGTGGAGGTTCAATGATGTTTTGGGGTTGTTTTGCTGCCTCTGGCACTGGGTGCCTTGACTGTGTGCAAGGCATCATGAAATCTGAGGATTACCAAAGGATTTTGGGTCGCACTGTAGGGCCCAGTGTCAGAAAGCTGGGTTTGCGTCCAAGATCCTGGGTCTTCCAGCAGGACAATGACCCCAAACATACGTCAAAAAGCACTCAGAAATGGATGGCAAAGAAGCGCTGGAGAGTTCTGAAGTGGCCAGCAATGAGCCCAGATCTAAATCCCATTGAACACCTGTGGAGAGATCTTAAAATTGCTGTTGGGAAAAGGTGTCCTTCCAATAAGAGAGACCTGGAGCTGTTTGCAAAGGAAGAGTGGTCCAAAATTCCGGGTGAGAGGTGTCAGAAGCTTATTGATGGTTATAGGAAGCGACTGATTTCAGTTATGTTTTCCAAAGGGTGTGCAACCAAATATTAAGTTAAGGGTGCCAATACTTTTGTCCAGCCCATTTTTGGGGTTTTGTGTGACATTATGTCATATTTGCTTTTCTGCCTCTGTTTTATATTTGTTCCAATACATACAAAGGGAATAAACATGTGTATAGCAAAACATGTGTTAATGCAATACCTTTTTTGTGTGAAATACTTGATTTTCAGGAAAAATATCAAGGGTGCCAACAATTTCGGCCATGACTGTATGGGGATCCGTTCACCATCCGTCTAGCGGATCGAATTGGATGACAGTTCAATGGAAATGGACAGGCGATCTGTTTACATCCTATGATCCATAGAGGAAAGGGGGCTATGTCTGCTCTGCATAACCAGAGCAGACACGGACCTTTCATCCGCCTTCTTACTGAGGGTCAGCGGACAGATTCTCCGCTGAGCAGGCAGAGTCCATCCGTGTGAAAGGAGCCTAACTTCAGCTCGTTTAATTAAGCTTTGATAATAAAACATAGAAGCTGATTGGTTACTCTGCACAGCTTCACCAAATTCTGTGTGCATCCGTTGTAGTAAATATTTAATTCACTGGTGTTTTATAGCACATACAGGTGCGTAAACATGCATACTCATATACATGCTTTAAATTTGTCTTTGTCCTCTTCTAACTACCGGTGTCTTAATGTATGCATATATGTGCATACGTTGCTTGTAAATCACTGCACTCAAACAAAAATAATATTTTTTTTTTCTTTAACTGTTGTAAATGCATGGCCGCATTGTGGATTTTACACGCATTGTCCCATAGACAACGCACCTGTGTATAATCCATAAAAAAAGCTACAAGGCCACAGAAGCTGCATTTATTTCTACCAATGTGCAAGGGGCCTAATAGAAATATCATTCAACTCTTCTAACCTTGTCTACCTTCTCCTCTGCTGCAGGTGTATCTTCTCCCAGCCCATGAAATATAGTAATTCTATAAATCTGCCAATTCTTAGAAGCCAGGGAGCAAGCCAACTTGTATATGTATATGTTCCATGTCTGTTAAGTACACGTGGCATTACCCAGGAGCATTTTTTCTTTTTTTAGAACATATATGCATACATATTCAGCGAACATTGCCTGATGTCTCCCCTACCTGTACTTTATTTAGTAAAGTATCTTTTCATTTGAAGTATATGCAAACCCTATCTGAATGAGATTTAGTTCTCTAAAGTACTGTGGCTCATAAACAAGTGCATTTTTTTAATAGCTTAATTGTTTTCACCTTTTTTCATCTTTATTGCATCTCAGCACTGCTGATCTCACACAGCCTCCTTTTAACCACTTTGTGACATTTTTACAGGACAGGTTTTTTGATGTTGATGGAACGATAACTCGTGTCTGCATATCGTGTGTAATGGCACTTACTGTTGTACGTAACTAAAATGTGTTCTGGTATAGGTCTATTGCAGCCTCCTGTACAGTAGAGCTCAGACTTGGGGAGAGAGAAGCAGCATGAAGGACCAGTCAGGTGTGCTGTATAGCTCAGTGTACATGCTGATAGAGAGGAGGAGAGAGTACGGTAGAATGAAAAAGAGGCCATCAGTCTGCTGCTTTTTCTTTCATTGTCCTGTCCCTGGCTGCGGGAGGCAGTCTGTGTGTCCATTGACACACAGCACAGCTCGGCCATGCCCCCTGCTCCCTCCCCACTGGCTGTGATTGACAGCAACAGGAGCCTATGAGGAGGGAAAGAGCCAAGAGAGCCTCTGCTCTCATGCACATCGCTGGATCGAGATTGGGCTCAGGTAAGTATAAGAAGGGACTGGGGGGGGGGGCTGTACAGAGAAGGTTTTTGTACCTTCATGCAGAGAATGCATTAGGTTAAAAATCTTAAGCCTTTAGAACCACATTATCTGCAGCAGTAAAAAGACCAGGCAGAGCTGGTTAGATCTCAGAAAAGGATGGACAGAAATTCAAATACTTTTAGCAGGTTAAGACCCCTTTCAGATGGGGCGGAATCTGCTTTGCTAAGCAGGGGATCTGTCCGCTAATCTTCTGCTGATCAGAGCATGTCCATTTCATATAGAGTGGACACGGACATAACCCACTCTGTTATGTGGGTGGTTGGGTGTAAATGGACCGGTTGTTCATTTTACACCCGACTGTCCTCCGATCTGATCTGCCTAAATGGAGGGAATTTATTTATTGGATTTATTTTCTTTTAGTGGACCAGACCCACCGGTCCATAGGAATACATGGAGCATCCATCCAGGTCCTCCTGAAAAACTGACAGGCAGTCCTGATTGGATAACCCGTGTGAAAGGGTCCTAAAAGGCTCTCTTTTATGTGTTCCACTGTTTGTGTGGAAAGCAGCTTTTTGTCGTTTTTTTTCAGCTTAAAGTGTTACTAAACCCACAACAGTAAAACCAGTCTGTATATGCAGTAAAGCATGCTTGTTGTACTTACTGTGGAACCTACAGGGTTAATCCTCTGCATTGTGTAAAAAAGCTGTTTGATCCTTTCTTCCCTGTCCCTCCTCTTGTTGAAATGTCCAACTGATACAGACGGAATCTGTAGTCGAATGCACATGCTCAGTTTGGTGTGTATTGCTAGAGAGTTCTTGGGAGAGTGCCTGTGATCAGCACAGGGCCAATCAGCACTGTCCAGACAGAGGGTAAGGGGTTTTGCATCCTAGAGCAGAAATAAAACTCCTCTTACAAGCTTTAACCAGTGCTCTGCTGAAGTCACAAGACTGCTCTAACTGCTAATGAGAAAAGGTATTTAGCAGTTTATATTTACTAAAATAATTGCTTTTCCATGTTGTGTGTACTATGGGAGACCAGATAAAGTGAATGCAGGGTCCTGGGTTTAGTAACACTTTAAAACCCTTTGACACAATGTTTGGAGGATTGCATTATTTCTAGCTCTTTATTAAAGCGTTTACTACATACTCTCTCCTTGGTTGGTAAAGTTAGTCCTTGAAATTCAAACTTTCTTCAAAAGTGTCTTCTTTTCGTCATTGCTGATGAATTTTCCAGCACAATTGATGTACTGCAGGAAAAGCGTGTGAGACCTTAAGAAAGCGGTTTGGTAACTTCCCAGCAAGAAGTCTGCTTTTCCTAATTGCAAGACGCTTAGATTCTTTGCTCCTGGTGATTTGAACATTAATCTGTGTGACACTGCAATCCCCAGGACTTCCTTAATTTTATTTTCATTACTGAGCCACTGTACTTTGAGCTCCAGGGACTGGCTCTTTTCAACCATTGTGTTGAGCAGGCAGAAAATTTCAGCCCGGTGGAGACGACGAACTCTCCAGGGTCAGGCTCACATAAAAATCCGCAGCTTATTTACATTGTGTTTTAGAATAAAGAAACTACTTATTGCTATAATACAAATACATGGCCATTTTCCACGGATTTAGCCAACAAAGAAAACATTGAAATGTTTAGTAATGGAAATTGGGACTCAAAAGGCGACTTGGAATTCTACAAATGAAGGCAAATGAGTTATTACGTATTTGAATTTTCATTTATTCACATCTAAGAAGTGGAGTTTTATTAATACCCGATCTCCCCCTCCTTCAATTTCTGCTCTCGTCGCTTCTGCTGTTCTTTATCTCACATAAAGATTATCCTAAAATATAGAATCGTTATGCCGTATCAGCATTATACACCTAATTATGTAGAGTGCTTTGGTTAAAGTCCCGAAAATTGTTGCGTGAATTGTTTTCATGATAGATTTTGCATGGGCTGCATTTGGTTTGGGGCTGTTGTATAAAATAAGCCCCATTTCCCAGGCTAAACAGAGTAAAGAAGAACAAATAATATTCACCAAAAAGGCAAACTATAGAGAACTTCACTCTCGTTTTTTTTTCTTTCCCTCTTAACCCTGGTTCACATTGATGCAATTTCAGATGGGATCGCACTGAACCACTTGACAAGGGTAATGACATTGGTTTCTATGGAGCCTGTTCACATCAATACAGCGTAGCAGTGATCCAACTTTGGGAAATGGGTCCTGTGCTTCTTTGGTGTGATGCAGTGCGATTTTGTGGTTAATAGACTTCAATGGAAATGCTTTCAAACCGCTTATCTGTCCTGTTGTCATACAATGCCAGCAGGTTTTCTTCCCCAGCACAGAAATCGCAGCTGTATCCAAATTGTGTCAGAATAGCACTGCAACTGCACTTGAAAATCAAGATCAAAATCACACAGCTTCAGTGTGAACCTAGCCTTACCTTGACTGCTGGATTGTCCTGAAAAAAATGCTTTGTAACCGTATGCATTGGTTGTATATGGTTTGGCACCTTTGGGGGTTATTTACTAAAACTGGAGAATGCAAAATCTGGAGCAGCTCTGTATAGAAATCAATCAGCTTCCAGGTTTTATTGCCAAAGCGTAATTGAACAAGCTGAGGTTAGAGGCTGATTGGCTACTATAAACATCCGCACCAGATTCTGATTGCACCAGTTTTAGTAAATCTCCCCCTTTGTGTACAAGCCTTAGGTCTTTTTCATATGGCTATGGGTGGTGGTAAAAACAGGCAGTTGAACCTTGGTTTTATTCCTCAACCGTCCATTTAAGTCCTACTATTCAGCTGGAGGGAGCTGTGCACATGATGCAGCTGCGATTCCTCGCACCAAATGCAAGTTCAGTGCAGCATGTCGAGTTGACCAGTGGAACCGCATGTCAAAGTCAATCATTTAAGTCATCAGTTAGTCAGTTAAGTCAACAGAGCCACGCTGCAATTGCAAATCAAACACTTAGCTCGTGTCCCGTTTGTAATTACAGAAAAAATAAAGAACACAGGCATTCAGGAGGTGGTAGGATCGCCTCCTGAATGCCTGACAGTGACTATGCTATGAATTTCATCCTTTCCTATTCCATCAAGTGCTTAGAAAACATGGCAAAACGCACCAACGCCACAAGGCCTTGAAAGAGACTGTCGTGAGATATATATAGTTATATAAGTATTGTTGAGATCCTGAAAATGCTAATTGTGATCAGTCATGTTAACAATTTGAATCCTTTCTGAGCCTAATGTGAGGATAGACCTTCTAAACTGCATTTATGGAACATGATCAACAGTATAGCCAGCATTTTAGGAGGGGGTCAGCAATAGAAGCTGCCATTTTTCTTCTATTATGAGTTTCACACAAAATGATTTACAAAACATATCTTAAAGATCATTGAATCAATTTGTAATCCAGATGAATTGGTAAATATATTATACATTGATTTGCTTGAATATAATCATGCAGATATGTCCAGAGAGTCATACAAGTCAGGGCACAATCGTCTAGATTCTTGAATTGAATAGTATGGATAACAGTTTTTTTAGGCATGTAAAATATCAGCAAATGAGCCTCATTGAAGAACCCTACCATGTATTACCTCTGCTCCTGAACTACTTTTGGCCCCTCTGATTGAATTTTCCTAGGCTTAGTCCTTGAACTCCGCTGAAGCGTTTCCTTGTAATCTAAGGCAGAGTGAAATTCAGAAGCAGGGTGCTTTTACCGTAAACACTAGGTCATGTTGGAGGATGTTCAAAAGCTTTAGTTCTAGAACCAACCTTGGTTTATGATGTCTTAAGAGATGTGAGATGTCTAAAATAAAAAAAGGACTCTCATTAGCCAAAGTAACATGAAAAATACACCATGCAGTCATACATATGGCTCTTCATATTTTGCTGCTGCTGTTGCTTTAATGCAAATTGCAGGACATGGACACATTGTGGCATAATTAGACAAATAGCCTTTTAAATGTACGGTTTTGTTTTGTCTGCATGACATTACTACCCAAGAATTCGAGAGGCATAAGGGATACGCTAATTTGGAGAAAAATCACTTGATTTTTCTGCTTTCATTACCATTAAAATTGGAGTCTCCCGTCCATTGCATTGTGTGCACTAAACACTGTACAGACTAAGCTGTGACCCACACTTGGCTCCTCACCAGCACACACACAGGAGGTGAAAGCTGGCAGTGCCCTGTAAATCAGTAATCGAGCACTCTCATTGTACACCGTTCTGTGCTGAGGGCTCATTCGCATTCTGATCAGGAATATTCACCATTGATTCCTTTTGTAAGGTTCTCTAGTTCTAAGTTAAATAAAATAACAGCAATAGAAATTTGGGTAGGAACCTAATTTTCTCCACTCGCTAAAAGGCTCTTCGAAGAAGGGGCTAAGAAGAAGAAATAATACAAAGAAAAACGGTTAGAAGAACAATTATGGAGAAGTGTACAAACTACATCTTTGTAGCCAGAGAAAAGCTTGATTGGGTTTGTGCTCATTAAGTCAAGATTGTGTTCTAATGCTGAAAATATTTTGAAAGCTCAGTGCTGAAGAAGTTTGATCTGAAATGTGCCGTTTAGATGCTTAAGAAACGTGTTGTTTCTTTTTTCTTTTATTTTTTCAGTAATTTGTTTTACATTTTGTTACTGAACAAGTAACTGCAAAAAAAAAAAATGTCGTAAGAAAAAAAGAAACGCAACATTGACACTGTATATTGGGCCAACTAAGTCCCCTTTACATAACTGCTGTCCCAGCCATTATTGGAATGGTAACACACGTACACTCCCTCTTAGCTCTCACATTGCTCTGCCTGAGCGATTTGTCACTAGGCCCAAGTAGAGATTGGAAGGCCTAGGAAAAAAAACAAACATTGGGAAAATACCTTTTTTAGGGTTTTTTTTCCAAAGCCGTTTTTTTTCCTGAAAAAAATTGAATAAAAAGTATGAAATATGTTCTTTTACAACAATAATAATAGATCTATCAAGGAATGCAGTCTGGGATTCTGCAAAACATATCCCTCCTGCAAGATGGTGGAAAGGTCTCTGCACGATATAACATCTTCTGCTACCTGTGAAAGAATCTGCCTATGTTTGGTAGTATTCATGCCAAATCAAGAAACAAATGGACCTGTGAAAAAGTAGAAAAGCTTGCTTCAATTCACGCAAACCTTACGTTTTTAGAAATCTGTGAGAAAAATGACTGATATGAGGAGGTAGAAGAAACGAAAAATTATGTTGATTAAATCACGTGTATTAAGTTGTGTCTTCTGTTTCCTTTTCTCATTTTATTTTTTAAAGCACCACTCAAAAGTTAAACCTCACTATTGCGCTTAAATATTGGGGTGGACCTTACACCTCCAATGCCCATATCCTGTTGGCACAAATAATGCTAATTACTTACCTTTTTATTTGCTGTTGGCGCTAATATTATTTATTTATTTATTGCTGATATTTATTTATTTAAGGGTTCTTGCCTTTTTTTTTTTTACTGCTTTTAAGAGAAAAGGGGGTGGTTACTGGTTCTCATGTATAGCTGAAATCTTCTTAATATACAGTATAATATAATATACAGTCAACAATTTGTAATAAAAAAATAAACATTTAGTTTATTTACTGAGTACGCTGTACTTTTTATTTCAAGCATAATATTTTTATATACCCTGCATTTCACCTTCCCAGTGTAACAAAATAATTTTTAATTTGTAAAATTTTTTCACGCTAATTTTTTTTCCCTCAGTTCTAAAAATTTCCAATTTTTTCCAGAAAAGAATAGAGACATATATATATATATATATATATATATATATATATATATATATGTATGTATATGTATGTATATTTTCTCATGGCCTCAAACTTTATGGAAATTTTACATCTTTTTTTAAAACGTATTTACTTTAACAGCGATCTTTCACCAGGGATTTTTACATAAAATGACATAGTTCCTAAGAAATGTTAATGACCACTGTGACGATCGTGGCGTCAGACCCCAGCCCTTCACACCAAACTCGTGACCGAAGAACTAGCCAATCTAGAACAGCGCTGTCACGTGCGTAACAATGCCACGCCCAGCTGCGCCCTGCACAAAGATTTTCCAGCTAATGGACCACAATCTGTGTACTTGCAGCCTGGGAGCGATTGTTACTGGGTCAGGTTAATTATGCAATTAACCCTTCACACTGCCACCACCTCCTTTTTGTACAGTGAAAGAGGAAACTCGGCAATATCAGCAATAACACTATGATGTTTGCATAAGCGTCGGTATACCGCTGTCACCGCAGGCAGAGATATACCGAAGTTTAAAACACACACACAGTAGCGCTCTTCAGAGGCAGGGATTCTTAGTTTGCATTAAAGAGCTTTAGAAACAGTTCAACACTTTCAGAAAGTAAGATTTATTACTAAAAGGTCAAAAGGGTGCAATAAAAATATTTACAGAAAAAGATGTAGCCTGTGTATATATATATATATATATATATATATATATATATATATATATATATATATATATATACACACACACACACACACACACACACACAAAGAGCAATAGCACAGCAAAGAGATAACAGAAAGGAATTTAGAAGGGCCGTCTCCCAGAGTTGGTTCCGATATTACAAGGGAGAATCTTCAACTTAGCTCGACTCAGCTTAGCTTAGCTTCAAGCATAACAACCTTTTTCTAGGAACTCAGCAGGGTGTCTCCCTGAAGCAGAGAACCAATCGCCTCATTTGGGGAGGGAGTTGTAGGCGAGAAGCTCAGGCTCTGACCAAGCCCTCACAAATTATAATATAGTCAATAACTTTTCCTAAGTACATTTAACATTCCACCCATGGGTAGATTAATACGCAGAATCATCTGCTGAATGTCTAGATATGAAGTATGACATACCCGCTGGGACGGTTAAGGAGATGTCATTTTCTGCTCTCCTGGAGCTGTCAGCTAGGGGGTGTAATATATCAGGCGATTTGTATTAAAATGAGCCATCTGAATATGTGCTCCATGTTTGTGTAATTATTTCCTATTTGGAGATATAAAATTATATGGAAAACTGGGTTTTTAAATGCAAGTCTGGTTTACGACTACCTGGAATGTCTTTGAGCTCAGTGAAGGACTTGGTTTATGGTTTTACTATCCTTTCCTAAGCAGAATCTCGCAGACATATGGGGGCCAGTCTAATTGGGGTTTATAGCCATGAGCTCTTCCACTGGACCTTGATGCCTTTTTGAACTCAGCGACCAGGGACCACGTGTCACTCAACAGAGAGGGAGCGGGAAGCTGATTTGGGAGTAGAGAATGATAGAAGATGGAGGCCTTTGCCAAAATGGAGGTTTGCATCCATCTCTGTGTGCACGATTGCTACAACCACCTGGATTGGGACCCTTTCACACATGCTAATCATTTGTCCGTTTATCATCCATCTGTTGGATGAAAAATGGACATCAGTGCATCTCTATAGAAAAGTGGATGTAAATAGATGATCATCAGTTTACATCCACATTTGTCATTTGTCAACATCCTTTTTTTTTTTTAAAACGGATCAAAACCCTATTTATGTTCCATTGAAAAAATGGAGCTGTAGAAAACCGATCTAAATGGGCAAACAGTCCGTTTTTGCATCTGTTTTTGCAATGGTAATGGATGTGAAAAACTGATAGTAAACTGATGAAAAACCGATGGTAAAATTACGAAAAACTGATGAAAAAATGTTAACTTCATCCGTTTTGTTTGTTTGAAAAAATGTGACTGAACTGATAAAACAATTGGTCTGTACGTATGAAAGTGACCTAAAGATCACCCCATAATCCTCTTCTGAAATAGCCCCTTTTTGCTTGATTCTTCGGTAAGTGTCATGTCCCTGCTTCCATTACTTTACATATTTATTGCCCTCTATGATATCATAACAATATAAGAAACCATATGAATGCACTTATCAAAAAGCACATAAATATAAAATGAGGTTTGAGCAATATTTATTTTTGATGAATGATTATTTTTCGTAATAAAAGCTTCAAAACAGCGTCTTCCAAATTCTGTGCGCAAGGATCCAAAATGTGCACACTTTTTTTCTGTTAGATTTTATGTTGGAGACCCTGGCAGATTGGTACATGTTTGTTAATTCAAGTTGCAAAGTGCTGTGACCAAGAATCGTGGAAATGGAATTTTCTTGGAGATTGTGCAGGTTCCTTGTCTATATTCAGGAGTAAGGCAGGCCATAGATGATTCGAGTTTCTTTTGTTGCTGAAAAGAAAGTTACACGATTCCCCCATCAGCACAGTCAGGGTTGATGTGGGAATGCCTTCAACTGAGCAATTGTGTTCTGGCTGCAGGGAGCCTTCCAAACTGGCAGAACACAATACTTATTGCTATCGGCTATAGCCTCCGGTAGTGATCACATGTAAAGAATCTGACAAGCTGGTTGTACCCATGTTGATCGATGGATCAACTTGAGTACAAACATCCTGCCTGTAGATGAATCAAATATCGGCCAGTCCCTGCTGAACTGGCCAAGATTTGTCAATCTTTGGCTGGCTTAAAATTGATACCTTAGATTGTACGCCCCCTTGAGGGTTAGGGACTGATGTGAATGTACAATATATAAAGTATATGTAAAGCGCTGCGTAAATTGATGGCGCTGTATAAGTACCTGGAATAAATAACTAAATAAAATACCTGTCCATTGGTGCCATTATTCACTATCACATTGACAACAGCATGTGCTTGACGTTCACTTTGCTTTATTTTATAAAAAAAAATGTAAAAAGTGTTTTTTTGTGTTTTTGTTATTTTTAGGATAAGCAGTCCTGGCAGAGTGAGAGGGAAATCTTTACCACCCCTGGCATGAAACATGAAAACCTCTTGCAATTCATTGCGGCTGAGAAGAGAGGCACAAACCTGGAAATGGAGCTGTGGCTGATCACTGCTTTCCATGAAAAGGTAGAATTTCCTGTTAAGCCATATACTTGCCGGTAAATGCCTGGCTGTATATATCACCAGGGGCCATAATTAAAACTACTGACAAAGCTTATAACTGGTATTCACTTGGTTATTTTTAGTTTGATGTAGATGTTGGCTCTCTTTCAAGTATTTTCCTTAAAGTAGAGTAGTTTTTTTTTTTTTTTTTTTTTTGAATTAAGGAATGGTTATAACCCCAGACAGGTTTTTCTTTGCCATTTGTTTCCCATTGGGGAGATTTCCTTTCACTTCCTGTTCCACAGTCAAAATAGGAATTAAGAGGAAAGCCTTCAAAAGTGAAGGAATTCCTGGTTTTCACCAGAGCTACTAGATCCCCATTGGAATCCCCACCAGGGACACCAAATGTACCCATTGGAAGATTTCCCCTCTATTCCTGTTCTGGTGACAACCCAAATGTGGGATTTTCTTTAAAGTGATATGAAAGGGTTATTTCTTTTTAAATAACAAACACATCATACTTACCTGCTCTCTGTAAAGGTTTTGCGCAGAGTAGCCCAGATCCTTCTCTTCCTGGTTCTCCCACTGGTGATTCTGGCCCCTCCCTCCTGTCGGGTGCCCCCACAGCAAGCAGCTTGCTATGGGGGCACCCGCTGCTACGTGTGTCCACACACACTTTGGCTTGGCCCCACCCCTTCTCGCTTCTCAGTGGCTGACTGGCTGTGATTGACAGCAGCAGGAGCCAATGGCTGCTGTCTCAGCTATTGAGGAGAGGGATTCCCGGGACAACGCAGTTGTTGCAGATTTGTGGACTGCAAATCCATAATGCGAATCTCCTGTTCCACCACATCCCAAAGGTGCTCTTTTTGGATTGAGATCTGGTGACTGTGGAGGCCATTGGAGTACAGTGAACTCATTGTCATGTTCAAGAAACCAGTTTGAGATGATTTGAGCTCTGTGACATGGTGCATTAGCCTGCTGGAAGTAGCCATCAGAAGATGGGTACACTGTAGTCATAAAGGGATGGACATGGTCAGCAACAATACTCAGATAGGCGGTGGTGTTTGAACGATGCTCAATTGGTACTAAGGCGCCCAAAGTGTGCCAAGAAAATCTCCCCCACACCATACACCACCACCAGCCTGAACCATTGAAACAAAGCAGGATGGATCCATGTTTTCATGTTGTTTACGCCAAATTCTGACCCTACCATCTGAATGTCGCAACTGAAATTGAGATTCATTAGACCAGGCAACGTTTTTCCAGTTTTCGATTGTCCAATTTTGGTGAGCCTGTGCGATTTGTAGCCTCCTTTTCCTGTTCTTAGCTTACAGGAGTGGCACCCGGTGTGGTCTTCTGCTGCTGCAGCTAATCTGCTTCAAGGTTTGATGTGCGTTCAGAGATGGTATTCTGCATAGCTTGGTTGTAACGAGTGGCTATTTGAGTTACTGTTGCCTTTATCTTCTTGAACCAGTCTGCCCATTCTCTTCTGACATCAACAAGACATTTTCATCCACACAACTGATGCTCATTTGATATATTCTCTTTTTCGGACCATTCTGTGTAAACCCTAGAGATGGCTTTGCTTGAAAATCCCAGTAGATCAGCAGTTTTCAAAATACTCAGACCAACCCATCTGGCACCAACAACCATGCCACATTCAAATGCTGGCCATACATTATACAATTATCTGGAGATTTTTGGTTTAGATTTACCAAAAACCATATAATAGGAGGACAAACCTAAACAACACTTTCAGTTGTATCCAATTAGGCAGGCCCTTGCACTACACAGTTGAAGGTAAATCTAAAGGAAATTGGGCAGAAAATTGGAAGATAATTGTATAATGTATGGCCAGCCAAAGTCACTTAAATCACCTTTCTTCCCTATTCTGATGCTCTGTTTGAACTTCAGCAAGTTGTCTTCTCGATGTCTAGATGCCTAAATGCATTGAGTTGCTGCCATGTGATTGGCTGATTAGCAGTTCGTGTTATCAAGCAATCGAACAGGTGTACCTAATAAAGTGGCTGGTGAGTGTATAATGGCATGTCCATCTTATGCAGGCCATAGATGGGTCGAAAATCAGCCAATTTTTCTTTAAAAAAACGAAAAATCGGTCGTTCAAGCGGCCGACGTTACCAGCAACAGTAAAAAAAATTGGCCGATTTTCATCCTGTCTACAGCCGGCAAAAAGTGTCCCTGCAGAGAGCTCCGCTATTTCTTTGACAGTTCCTTGACATTTATAGCGGTTGCAACAATGTATTTGTATCCATTTAGGATACAGATGTTTTTATTCGGAAACAAATAGATACATTGTTGCAACCGCTATAAATGTCAAGGAACTGTCAAAGAAATAGTGGACCTCTCTGCAGGGAGATTTTTTGCCGGACTGGAATTCCTCTTCTTCATCCTCTTCTTCTTCATCTTCTTCTTCCTCTTCTTCATCCTCTTCTTCATCCTCTTCTTCATTTTCTTCATCCTCTTCTTCATCATCCTCTTCTTCATCATCCTCTTCTTCATCTTCTGCATCCTCTTCTTCATCATCCTCTTCTTCATCCTCTTCTTCTTCCTATTCTTCTTCCTCCTTCTTCTTCTTCCTCCTCCTCTTCTTCCTCCTCCTCTTCTTCATCCTCTTCTTCTTCTTCCTCTTCTTCTACTTCATCCTCTTCTTCTACTTCTTCCTCTTCTACTTCTTCTACTTCTTCCTCTTCTTCTTCCTCTTCATCCTCTTCTTCTTCATCCTCTTCTTCTTCCTCCTCTTCATCTTCTTCATCCTCTTCTTCATCCTCTTCTTCATCCTATTCTTCTTCTTCCTCCTCCTCTTCATCCTCTTCTTCATCTTCTTCTTCATCCTCTTCTTCTTCTTCATCCTCTTCTTCATCCTCTTCTTCTTCTTCATCCTCTTCTTCTTCCTATTCTTCTTCTTCATCCTCTTCTTCTTCCTATTCTTCTTCTTCCTCCTCTTCTTCTTCTTCCTCTTCCTTTTCTTCCTCTTCTTCTTCTTCTTCTTTTTGTCTTCCTCTTGCAGGTCACTGCTCATGCGCAGATTTTTTTATCGGTAAAAAGATCGGCCGATTTGCCCATCATTGCCGCGAAAATCGGCCGATCGGCAAAATCGACCGATTTTTTTCCAACTTTATCGATAAAAAAAATCTGCCAAAATACTGAAAAACGGCCGAACAATTAGCCCACTAACGATCCGAAAATCGGCTGATTTTATTTTCGGCCGAAAAATCAGCCGATTTTCGACCCATCTATGGCCTGCATAAGACTACCTTATCCACAGGGCGACAACACTGCTGCATGATTTTGCCGCAGAATGAAAAGCGTTGTCACCATGTTCAACAAAGTTGAAAAATAGCATCTACTGGCAGGATCAATGGGTAATAAAACGGTTACTCAGAAAAGCTAAAACTAGTGACTTGTTGCAACCGCTATAAATGTCAAGGAACTGTCAAAGAAATAGTGGACCTCTCTGCAGGGAGATTTTTTGCCGGACTGGAATTCCTCTTCTTCTTCATCCTCTTCTTCTTCATCTTCTTCATCCTCTTCTTCATCATCCTCTTCTTCATCTTCTGCATCCTCTTCTTCATCATCCTCTTCTTCATCATCCTCTTCTTCATCCTCTTCTTCTTCCTATTCTTCTTCCTCCTCTTCTTCTTCATCCTCTTCATCCTCTTCTTCTTCATCCTCTTCTTCTTCATCCTCTTCTTCTTCATCCTCTTCTTCTTCATCCTCTTCTTCTTCTTCTTCTTCTTCATCCTCTTCTACTTCTTCCTCTTCCTCTTCTACTTCTTCCTCTTCTTCTACTTCTTCCTCTTCTTCTACTTCTTCCTCTTCTTCTACTTCTTCCTCTTCATCCTCTTCTTCTTCATCCTCTTCTTCTTCATCCTCTTCTTCTTCTTCTTCATCCTCTTCTTCTTCATCCTCTTCTTCTTCATCCTCTTCTACTTCCACTTCTTCATCTTCTTCATCCTCTTCTTCATCTTCTTCATCCTCTTCTTCCTCTTCTTCATCCTCTTCTTCTTCATCCTCTTCTTCTTCTTCCTCTTCTTCTTCTTCCTCTTCTTCTTCTTCCTCTTCTTCTTCTTCCTCTTCTTCTTCTTCCTCTTCTTCTTCATCCTCTTCTTCTTCATCCTCTTCTTCTTCATCCTCTTCTTCTTCATCCTCTTCTTCTTCATCCTCTTCTTCTTCATCCTCTTCTTCTTCATCCTCTTCTTCTTCATCCTCTTCTTCTTCATCCTCTTCTTCTTCATCCTCTTCTACTTCCTCTTCTACTTCCTCTTCTACTTCCTCTTCTTCATCTTCTTCTTCATCCTCTTCTTCTTCCTATTCTTCCTATTCTTCTTCTTCCTCCTCTTCTTCTTCTTCTTCCTCTTCCTTTTCTTCCTCTTCTTCATCTTCTTCCTCTTCCTTTTCTTCCTCTTCTTCATCTTCTTCTTTTTGTCTTCCTCTTGCAGGTCACTGCTCATGCGCAGATTTTTTTATCGGTAAAAAGATCGGCCGATTTGCCCATCATTGCCGCGAAAATCGGCCGATCGGCAAAATCGACCGATTTTTTTCCAACTTTATCGATAAAAAAAATCTGCCAAAATACTGAAAAACGGCCGAACAATTAGCCCACTAACGATCCGAAAATCGGCTGATTTTATTTTCGGCCGAAAAATCAGCCGATTTTCGACCCATCTATGGCCTGCATAAGACTACCTTATCCACAGGGCGACAACACTGCTGCATGATTTTGCTGCAGAATGAAAAGCGTTGTCACCATGTTCAACAAAGTTGAAAAATAGCATCTACTGGCAGGATCAATGGGTAATAAAACGGTTACTCAGAAAAGCTAAAACTAGTGACTACATCATATGTCATTTTTTTATTTTTCCATTTCAATATCCGCTTATAATTCAGGAAGATATAGGGAGTATACATTTGGATGTATAATATAATGTTTAACTGACAGTTTTTTTTTATATAACTCACAATTTTCATGCTTGCTTTCCTGTATTTTCGGGATTGTATTTGTAGGTTCCCCCATCATTGGCTTTTTTTTTTTTTATCATGACCGTGATAGGAGACCAACTGCTGAGATTACAGGATAAGCCACAGCCTAAGCAAACTGATAAAACGAGCAATAATCACAGCTCAGCACTACTGAGTGGGAAGCACAAGCCACATATGTAATGAGCAAACATTTCTGTAATTTTCTACATATGTAGCTAGAAACTCTAAATAGAAAACAAATCCTTTTTTTTTCCCAAAGACGTTAACATATGCTAAGAAGAGTATTTACATGTGATTGATCGCATTAATAGACAGCAAATTCCCTATGAGAAATCTTAACTCAAGTCTACAGCCTGTACGGCACGCACAAGTGGAAATGGAATAAGATCAGCCATCCGCTTTATAAATTCTATTAACCTCATCAATTCTGTGATAAGTAACTATGAATGTTCATTAGCCGAATGAACAAACTTTGGTTCGTGTACAGCTGTACTTTAATAAATCGCACTGCTAAGGCAGCCTTGCCTCTTTTCTCCCAGCTGTGCTGCTGCACATGTTAAATGTATAGAAGGGAACACAGAGACACTGTTGGACTGCAGAACAAGAACAATGGATACATCAACTCCGAGAAACGTGCCTAAAAATCCTGCTTTATAATTGGATATAAAACAATAATTCATCTGCATGGATAAAAAATGACTTTCATAAACCAATATTATCCATTCAGTTTAAAAAAAAAAAAAAAAAATTCCCAGCGTCACCCCCTCCTTCATGATCTGCACCTCTATTCTGTGTGCCTTTATAAATTTATATGGTGCAACCTCCGAAATGTGACATTAGATTTCTTTAAAACACTGCAGGGAGATTGGAGAAGTAAGAGTGACATCTAGTGGCCAGATTGATATTGCAGCTGCCACTAAGGGAGGAATGTTGCACTTCACACAGTTTACCAAGTTAGAGATACTTGCACTTCCTGCATTGTGTTCATTAAAATGTCTATTCTTAAATAAAGTAATCTGGCTTCCCATTATGTTTTTGCTCCAGGGCTCTCTGACAGACTATCTAAAAGGAAACATCATAAACTGGAATGAGCTGTGCCACATTGCAGAGTCTATGGCACGAGGGTTGTCGTATCTTCATGAAGACGTGCCTCGCTGTAAAGGCGAAGGGCACAAGCCTGCCATTGCTCACAGGTATGAATGAGTACTATTTCGGCAACATGTATCGATGTATGGAGGAGATCAGCTATGAGGAAAGATTAGAGGAACTGATTTTATTCTCTCTTGAGAAGAGGAGATTAAGGGTGGATATGATCAACATGTATAAATACATCAGTGGTTCATATAGTGAACTCGGTGTAGAGTTATTCACCCTGAGGTCATCACAGAGGACAAGGGGGCACTCTTTACATGTGGAGGAAAAGAGATTTAATCTCCAAACATGAAAAGGTTTTTTCACAGTGAGAGCTGTGAAAATGTGGAATAGACTCCCGCAAGAGTTGGTTCTGGCCAGCTCAGTGGATTGCTTCAAAAAAAGCCTGGATTATTTCCTAGATACACAAAATATAACTGGTTACTAACATTTATAGGTAATGTTGATCCAGGGAATATCCGATTGCCTCACGGGGTATCAGGAAGGAATTTTTTTCCCAGCAGGAGCAAATTGGATCATGCTTTTGCTGGGGTTTTTTTTGCCTTCCTCTGGATCAACTGTGCGTATAGGATTATAAATTTTTTTTTCTTCTATGGTTGAACTGGATGGACTTTTGTCTTTTTTCAGCCAAGCTAACTATAAATGCTGCCCCTTTCTGCCAATCTTTTCATTGGCTTCCACCAACCCAACATATAAAGTTCAGAATACTAACCACAACACTGCCCCTAGCTACATCACCAACCTCATCCACAGATATCGTCCAAATTGCCAGCTCCGCTACTCCCAAGACATCCTGCTCTGTAGCTCCCTCATCACGCTTGCCTCCAGGACTTCTCCAGAGCCTCTCCCATGCTCTGGAACTCACTACTGCAGTATGTCCAGTCAGCCCCCACCATGTCTGCCTTTAGAAAAATTCACTTATTCAGGGAAGCCTACCCCACCTCCACCTAAGAACTGTACTTGAGCCACCTCCATCAGATCATCCCCCGCAGCGATCACCTTTTCTACCACCTCCCCCTTCCTTTAGATTGTAAGCTTCATGAGCAGGGCCCTCCTATTCCTCCTGTACTGAAATGTATTGTAATTGTACTGTCTCCCTTATATTGTAAAGCGCTGAGCAAACTGTTGGCGCTATATAAATCCTGTATAATAATACGAAGAATATCTACCTCTTGCAATAAGTCATGCAGGTCAAACCTAGCTTTCTCCAAACTGATCCGTCTTATGGCCCATGAAAATAAAACAAAATTAAAACCGTCTTTTTTTTTTTTTTTTTTAAAGTCAGTACTGTTTTTGCAGATACCTTGTACTATAGTCACCAGATGTTGAAAGGAGCCCCTAGCGTAGTAATGATGGCAGCCAGGGTCTCTCCTGTGCCTGATTTCAGCGGCAAAGGTCACCTGCAGATTTCACAGGTGTTGTTAATTATCCTGGGCTGACAGCCAATAACCCAGTGCTGAAATGCTGTGGTTAGCTGCAGTTGCTCTCGTTCCACTTGGAGAAAGAGAGGCAGCGCTACAGAGCTGGAAGGACATACTGGATTCATACCCTCACTATTCAGTGATCGCAGGCTAGTGAGTCCTGATTTCATCCTAAACCTTTAGGGTTCTTTCACATTGCTCCGTTGAAAAAACACAGTAAAAACATGTGTTTTTGGTGTGTTTTCTGGTTGCTTGACTCCAATCATGCACCAGTCAAACATGGACGCGTGACTCAAAAAGCGCACCTAAAATGCAAAAGATGCGTTTTACATTCATTTCAATGAGATGTGCCTTTTTGATGCTCTTTTTAAACATGCACCAAAATGCAGGACTTTTAGGGCCCTTTCACGCTGATCTGTTTTTGGTGTTTAAAGAGCGGAACAAAAATGGCTGAAAAATGTATCCCTTCAAATCCTGTGGAACTCTTCATACCAATGCGCTGCTGTTGTTTTGCATTTTTAAAGTCCTGCATGATGCATTTTTGGGGCATGTTTAAAATACAAAAATAAAGTGAAAAACCCTCAAACCCTCAAACCCCTATGAGAAAGCCCATCTGGGCGCAGTGTATCTGGTGAACGGTGACGTTATCATGCTGGACAGAGCTAGGATGCCATATGCAGTAGTACTATGAGATATGCCTTGTGTTTTCTTCTGAAATGTGAGTGTGATTTTAATTCTATATTAAAGCTGGATTAGTGATCTACACTATCTGGTATACTTCTTGCTTCCCTTATGTTTTCTTTGGAACTGAGGACTTGGTGACCGGGGTGTGTGGAGATATCAAGAGAAGCAGTGTCCCTGTATTGATAAAGTGCAATTGACCTCCTTTAGCACAGTGGGGTCCTGCAGTGAAGGTGAGAGGACACCATGAGGTGTGATGTAGGGCACTGTGGTGTGTTTTAAGGTGAAGATCATCTGTTGGGAAGAGAACTGCATATTCTTTTAGGATTGCACATTTATTGGATGGTGTATGGGACTCCTATACAAACTTTTTATGGTCTTTTATTCACCATTTGAATTTATATGTTTGTATCACTAAGCACTAATACACATTATTTGGAGTCGTTCAATATATGTGTGTGTGTGTGTTTGTGTGTATATATATATATATATATATATAGTTGTGTTCAAAATAATAGCAGTCAGACATCACTAACCTGATCAATCACTGTTTTTGGTAGAAATGATATTTCTACATGGCAAATAATTTACTAGCAGGTGTAGTAGAGTAATAGAAATCCAACAGACCCAACAGTCATGACATGCATGCTGCTGATTCTGTGTAATTGAATCACTAATTGAAAGGGGCATGTTCAAAATAATAGCAGTGTGGAGTTCTATTAGTGAGGTCATTCATTCTTTGAAAAACAG
Source organism: Staurois parvus (assembly GCF_062004578.1). NCBI lineage: Eukaryota > Metazoa > Chordata > Amphibia > Anura > Ranidae > Staurois > Staurois parvus. The sequence continues at coordinate 3,064,579 of NW_028317932.1, forward strand.
GTGGCAATTATTGCCCTTATTTAAGGAAGGAAGGCAGCAAATGTTGTACATTCTGGTTACAGTGCATTTCTCTGAAATTCTGAGGAAAATGGTTCGTTCCAGACATTGTTCAGAAGAACAGCGTACCTTGATTAAAAAGTTGATTGGAGAGGGGAAAACATATAAAGAAGTGCAGAAAATGATAGGCTGCTCAGCTAAAATGATCACAAATGCTTTAAAATGGCAACCAAAACCTGAAAGACGTGGAAGAAAGCGAAAAACTACCATTCGAATGGATAGAAGAATAGCCAAAATGGCAAGGACTCAGCCAACAATCAGCTCCAGGAAGATCAAAGAAGGTCTAAAGTTACCTGTGAGTACTGTTACAATTAGTAGACGCCTATGTGAAGCCAAGCTATCTGCAAGAAGCCCCCGCAAAGTCCCACTGTTGAAAAAAAGACGTGCTGAAGAGGTTACAATTTGCCAAAGAGCACATTGACTGGCCTAAAGAGAAATGGCGCAACATTTTGTGGACTGATGAAAGTAAGATTGTTCTTTTTGGGTCTAGTGGCCGGAGACAGTTTGTCAGATGACCCCCAAACACTGAATTCAAGCCGCAGTACACTGTGAGGACAGTGAAGCATGGCTGCGCAAGCATCATGATATGCGGATGTTTCTCAAACTACGGTGTTGGGCCTATTTATCACATACCAGGGATCATGGATCAGTTTGAATACATCAGAATACTTGAAGAGGTCATGCTGCCTTATGCGGAAGAGGAAATGCCCTTGAAATGAATGTTCCAACAAGACAACGACCCCAAACACACCAGTAAACGTGCAACATCTTGGTTCCAGACCAACAAGATTGACGTTATGGAGTGGCCAGCCCAATCCCCGGATCTTAATCCAATAGAAAACTTGTGGGGTGACATCAAAAATGCAGTTTCTGAGGCAAAACCAAGAAATAGAGAAGAACTGTGGAATGCAGTCCAATCATCCTGGGCTGGAATACCTGTTCACAGGTGCCAGAAGTTGGGTGACTCCATGCAACACAGATGTACAGCAGTTCTCAGAAACAGTGCTTATACAACTAAATATTCATTAAGTGATTCAAAGGAAAGCAAAATCTTCAAACATTTTTCAGTTTATATAGTGAATGTTTGAGTTTGTAAAGAAGAATACAAACACTGCTATTTTTTTGAACAGTCTAATACTCACTTTTCTTCAATTTTCTTAGAGGAACAACACAAATTTGATATATTTTTCTTCATGTTTTGATTTGGAATAGAATGTGTAGTGTTCCCAATGCATTTGTGTGTATGGAAATAAAAGCTATTAGGATTTTGAGCTTTATTCACTTTTTTCAACACACTGCTATTATTTTGAACACAACTGTGTATGTATGTGTGTGTGTGTATGTATATATATATATATATATATATAATGTGTGTGTACATGATCATTGATTAGAAATTTATGGAAGCACTGCGCAATTTGTGAGATAAATGTTTAAAATGTACCTCCCCATTGAAATGAGTAGAAAACACATCAAAAAGCACAGTGGTTGCATTTTTGGTGTGCTTTGAGTCAAATGCCCATGTTTCACAGGTGCAACTCAACAGGCTGAATGAAAAAAAAAATTGAAAGATTGTCCTACGAACACCTGTGACACATGGTTTTTCAGCATGTCCCTTCAACAAAAGCTGATTGTTAGACCAGCTTCTGTCAGACAAACTGCTATACACACTGACCGAATGTCGACCGGTTCCTGCTGAACCTGCCAAACCTGCCAATGTTCAGACACTGTGTACCCAACATAGCTTTCCATGCACTGAAATAAATTCTAAAACAATGCTATCATTCTTCCTAGCTATCTTCTAGAGATAAAGGGGTGGGGTGTTTGTAGACAAATCTGGTGAACAGTTTAGGGTGAAAATGCTGCTCTTGCACAGATTGGACAGGATTGCAGCACAGTGGCTAAATGGTTAGCACTTCTGCCTGCCCGTACTAGAATTGTTGGTTCGAATCCCAACCACGGCACCACCTGACTGGAGTTTTCATGTTTTCCCTGTGCCTGCGTGGGTTCTCTCTGGGTACTCCGGTTTCCTCCCACACTCCAAAGACATGCTGGTAGGTTAATTGGCCCGTCTAGATTGGCCCTAATATGTGTATATATAAATATAAGTTAGGGACTTTAGATTGTAAGCCTCTTGAGGGTTAGGGACTGATGTGAATATACAATATATATGTAAAGCGCTGTGTATATATAAGTAAGTGTAATAAATAAGTGTGATACTGGCAGGATCTCCAGGTGAAAATTATGCAAACACCACATCTAAGGACTGCTAAACTGCAATACATTACATTTTTTGTGTTTTTTTTTTTTTTGGATCTGGATATACTATAAGTAAATGCATTTGTCGCACAAGCAGGCATAGTTGGGTGTTCTGTCAAGATCTTGACAGCTACATTAGCTGACCCAGCATAACAAATCCATTACTGGTACTTAACAGATTCCAGGAATGAAAGCACAGGATTACATGTCTGCTTAAATCCCAATTGAAGTCATAGAAATTGATACTCAGACACCTTTAAAATAAGCCAGTTATTTTAATTTTTTAAGTTCTTAAACCCTACGTGTTCAGTTAAACAATAAGCACAAGGGACATTGCTTACCTTCAGTTAGATGTGTGCTGTGTCCTCATTTAGCAGATATCTCTGATGCAGCAAGGGGTAATAGAACTAAGGGAGCTGCGACAAACAATCATCAAGACTATGCCGATGCTTTCTGTCCAGCTCATCCATTCATCGAGGTTGTACTATAGCATCTGTGAATGGAGGACAAATGGATGGTTAAAAGGTCTGCCGTCTACATTAATAGATGACATTTCATGCATAGAAGCTGTGACATGGCCTACGAGAGTGGTGGAGGTGCACAGAAAGGACGAGTATATTTGGGCACTCTTCATGGGAGCCTGTCGCAGCTCTTTGTTCTAACACCCGCTGCAGCAGAAGATTACAGCGCCAAAAAGGGGGGGGGAACCTCATCAGAACAATTGTTTTGCTAAATCTTGGGGGTACATCAGGACAAGGGAAATGTCCAGTAAATTTAGGCTTTAAGTTCCAGTGCACCTGCTGCACCAGTAGACTACAGTGCCAAAAAGGGGGGGGGGGAACCTCAGAAGAAGATTTTTGCTAAATCTTGGGGGAACATCAGGACAAGGGAGACGTTCCAGTACATTTAGGCTTCATTTGAAGGAATATAGTTTTTTTTCTTCTTACTTCTACTTTACTTTTTTATTATTATTATTGATTTTTGTGCATGATGTCAGTTCCCTGCATGTCATTGTCCAGTGTAAATGTGCTAATATGTTAACAGACCAGACATTTGCAATATTTTATTGCTTTCTTCCTAAAATTATTATGTACATTTCTATTGACATGCAGTATTTGCTCTTTTGAATCATTTAATGTATATTTTTTAAATTAAAGGCTACACCACACAGATCTGCTAAATTTATTGCAAACATTTTAATGATTTGAAGTTTATTTTTTTTTACTTGAGTGTACCCTTAAGTCGGTTCACAAAGAACATTAAGCAGAGATTATCACTCCCTAAAATACTGCTAAATTCAAGATGGCAAACAATGTGCGTTTTTAGTGATATGTATGTAGTTAGGAGTAATTTGTGGTAATGATAAAATAATGCTTTGAAATATAAAATGATACATGGGAAAATAAGGCCGTCAGCAGTTACAGTATATTTGTTGACTTCACGTGAAAGAATAAAGACTCCATACCTTAGCAATATTTGTGAATTAAATATTTTTAGGAGAAAACATTCATGAGATAAAATACCTTGCCTATCCTCTTCAGCTGAGACTCTTATCTGCAGTGAGGAATCTCTGCTGTCCTGGAGACCCATTTCAGGCTTGTTATTGGTCTTAATTCCAGATACTTTGTGTGGTCTCCTGGTTACTTGATTGATACTCAATGTCCATTTTATTTCAAACCAGGGACATTAATTTAATGACCACGTGCAGCCTAGGCTAATGACAAAATACTTCTATTAGCCTGTTATTTATTAGTCAGGATCTGGAAGATGCATTCTTGGACCATGTAAGTGAAAGAAATGTGTTTCTCATTTACACAAGCCTGGAGTCTTCTAAGGAGACAGTGTGGACAGCTCACAGCAGGGAGAGTTGCCGTTTCACACCGCAGCCTACCCATTATCCAAAATATAAATGTGCTGATGGCCCCTCAGTAATGGCTTTGCCAGTGCAGATGGAGCCAGTCTCAAGCTGGGTGAAACGGATTTGCTCTGACAAATATGCTCACTACCAAAGAGTTATGTGGCAAATGAGACGCTTCTTCTATTTCATGTCTTTCTGCGGGAGCATTACAGGCACCTGAATGGCTTCCGGTTTGTCACCTAGAAGACTTGTATCAGTCTGGCCTTGTATTCCTATCTGGAATAGTTTATATGTTCTTCTCCTCATTTGTGCAGTTTGTCGGATTTAAACAAAAGTTGAAGCTCATAGGGAACAAAAGAAATATCACACAATCAATACATAATACAAGGCGCAAAGGGCTATATTCAAAGTGCAGTAACCCTTTGCAGCCAAGTCATTTACTGATTTTGTCTAACATTGACTCTGATTCCTAAAGTGCTAGCTATATACCAAATTTAAAACGTTGTTCTTAGATGTTTTATTGGGAAAAAAAAAGACACTGCTGAAATTTGATTGCTTTTTTCTAATTCCCTACTCTACCAACCTGGCCATACAGTACTTAAAGTGTTACTAAACCAAAACCGTAAAATCAGTCTGTATATGCAGTAAAGCATGCTTGTTATATTCACTGTGGAACCTAAAGGGGTTAATCCTCCACATTGTGTAAAAAGGCCTGTCTTCTCTGATCCTCCCCTACGTCTACTGTCCCCAGTCCATCTGCTGTGGAGGCACATGCTCAGTTTGGTGTGTATTGCTAGAGATTTTTTTTTTTGGGGGGGAGGGTGCATGCGTTCAGCACAGGGCCAATCAGCACTGTTCAGACTGAGGGTCAGGGGTTGTGCAGCCTCATAGGACAATCAGGGGAGACTGAAAACTCCTCCTACAAGCTTTAACCAGTGCTCAGCTGGACACTGATAAAAGTCACAATACTGCTCTAACTGCTGAGAAAAGGTATTTAGTAGTTTATATTTACTAAAATAATTGCATTTCCATGTTCTATGTACTGTGGGAGACCAGATATAGTGAAAGCAGAAGTGTAGGCTCCAAAGTAACTTTTTAATCACCATATCAATTAATTTGGAGCCCCTTGGATAGTAGGCAAAAGCTACACACAAGGCTTTAAAGGCTAAGTTCACTTTTTTTTTTCTTTCTTTTTTTAATAAAATCCAGCTCCCCTATGCACCAATATACCATTAATGTACCTCAGCTGCAAAAAATGTTCAAGTTCTCTTTGATCTGGAGAGCAGGGCCTTACCTTAGCTCTTGGTAAATTTATTAAGCCAGCCATACATGGGTCAAATTCCGAAATAATTTTCTTTAGAAAATCTTCTCTCAGAATGTGTTTTCACATTTCGCACCATTAGTAGGCCACAGAAACGGCCAGTTGTCGTACAACCATCAAATTTGAGTGATCAGGCATTTGGAAATTATTTTTTAAAAAATGAATGAATTTCTAATCAATTATAGCAAAATCGTGTGAGAAATATAATCAAAAAATAAATGAGCGTGAGCTGTGACCTGAAAAGAATTAAAATTCTGGTCCATGAAAACTTTTTTCTGTATCAACATGTAAAACTGAAGGCTTGGTTGGTCTAATTTAGAAATTAATGGTAGCACCATTGGATTACAGGAATAATGGTGTGAACTTCCTGCGCTTCTACTTATAATATAATACAAAAAATCAAAGAGAAGCTGCTAACATCCAATCATATATCAATGATCAAATAGATGCAATGAGAGGAAATGATGCTGCGCTACTCATAATCCATAAATCACATATTGGGCTCATATATACATAGAAATAAAAACAATATATGCAGTGACACAATGTGCAAAAAGAAAAATATGTGATTAGGTCCACATGGGGTCTTAACAAATATCTAACCGTGATTTGATCCTGACCGGATCCAAAGGTGAATAAGAAGTGAAAAATGCACAACTACAAAAATGACAATAAACAAAATGTGAAACAATATACACAATAGGTAAGTACCAAAAGTGAATAAATCCTAAGCAGGATTAGATGGTGAAGGTGAATAATAGTCCAGCTAGGGACTTGAAGGTGATAAGTCCAAAGAAATTGGACTCAAAGATAAACCAAACGCATGAACATGCAAGTGAATGTTTTCTGCAAAAACAAAAATGCATATAAAATGCAAATGAATGTTATAACATCCAAACACTAAATAGTGTACCCATATACAGATATCAAATACAAATCAAAAAAAGAAAATAAAAAGTATATATATAAATTTGTATCAATGTGCATAAGGAAGCCAAGGAAAGATGGAAAAATCTCCAAAAGGCATCAAATTACAGATTAGACATTCTTATAATATGTCAACAAAAGTTAGATTTTATTTCCATCATTTACACTTTCAAAATAACAAAAAACAAAAAAATGGCGTCTGCAAAAGTTTGGGCACCCTGCAGAGTTAATATCTTGTACTGCCCCCTTTGGCAAGTATCACAGCTTGTAAACGCTTTTTGTAGCCAGCCAAGAGTCTTTCAATTCTTGTTTGAGGTATCTTTGCCCATTCTTCCTTACAAAAGTCTTCCAGTTCTTTGAGATTTCTGGGCTGTCTGTCACACACTGCTCTTTTAATCTCTATCCATAGATTTTCAATGATGTTGAGGTCAGGAGATTGTGAAGGCCATGGCAAAACCTTCAGTTTACGCCTCTTGATGTAATCCCTGTGGATTTCGAGGTGTGTTTAGGATCATTATCCATTTGTAGAAGCCATCCTCTCTTTAACTTCAGCTTTTTCACAGATGGCATCAAGTTACCATCCACAATTTGCTGAAATTTTATTGAATCCATTTTTCCTTCTACTCGTGAGATGTTCCCTGTGCCACTGGCTGCAACACAACCCCAAAGCTTGATTGATCCAACCACATGCTTAACAGTTGGACAGAGGTTCTTTTCATTAAATTCTGTGCCCCTTCTTCTCCAAACGTTCCTTTGCTCATTCCGGCCAAAAAGTTAAATTTTAACCTCATCGGTCCACAGAACTTGTTTCCAAAATGCATCAGGCTTGTCTATATGTTCATTTGCAAAGTTCAAACAATGATGACGTAGAAGAGGTTTTCTTCTGATGACTCTTCCATGAAGACCATATTTGTACAAGTATCTCTTTATAGTGGAATAGTGTACCACAACTCCAGTGTCTGCCAGATCTTTCTGGAGGGATCGTTCAGTCAAACATGGGTTTTGAATTGTTTTTCTCACAATCCTGCGAGCTGTTCTGTCTGATATTTTTCTTGGTCTTCCAGATCTTGCTTTAACTTCCACTGTTCCTGATGACTGCCATTTCTTAATTACATTCCGAACAGAGGATATTGACATCTGAAAACGCTTTGCTATCTTCTTATAGCCTTCTCCAGCTTTGCGAGCATCAACTATTTTCAGTTTGAGTTTTCTAGACAACTGCTTAGAAGAACCCATGGTGCTGATTGTTGGGGCAAGGTCAGATGAGTCTGGGCATTTTAAAACCTTTGAGATTGACATAACCTGGTCTTCCCAGATGATGATTGAGAACAATCCATGACACTGGCAGGTCTCAGCTTTGCAAAGGGGGCAGTGCATGTTATAAATTCTGCAGGGTGCCCAAACTTTTGCAGACGCCATTTTTTTGTTTTCTGTTATTTTGAAAGTGTAAATGATGGAAATAAAATCGAACTTTTGTTGACATATTATAAGATTGTCTAATCTGTAATTTGATGCCATTTGGAGATTTTTCCATCTTTCCTTGGCTTCTTTATGCACATTAATACAAATTTTTAGCTGGGGTGCCCAAACTTTCGATCCCCACTGTATATGCAATAGTGGAAGAAAAAGTCTGTGTAGTCTATTATAGATTAAAGCATGCTACAAACTGCATGACCAAAAAAACAACACATAAATGTATGTGAAACAAAGTCCAGAATGGTGCTAACTACACCACAAAATCCAAAACCAATATATACACTCGTGCCCGTGTATGGTGACTGTGGGTAACCACAAAATAGTATCAGTAAGTGGCAGGATTGGCATCTCACCTCATTGCTTCGACCCGCAGGGGTCAAAACACTTTTGGGATCACACAATCGGATCCTTCGTGAATATGATTCCTCTGTCACTGAGTACCTCTCCCTGCAACGATCTCCCTCTCTGGGATGTGCGTACATGGTTTGGAGTGTAAGCCAATATCTCTTTGTGAAAGTGACATGTTTGGTGGTTGCAAAGCCGCAGTGTAACTCAGCATGCAGAAATCAAAGAACCTTCTGTCCTCCTGCAGCCGGACACCATTGTGTGACATCCATAACCGTCTATGCTCTTCTTCTCCTCCTAAGGATTAAGCCATGATTTGTCATAATTGTGATGATTATGGCTTACAGCTCATGAAAACCCCAAATCCACAATCTCAGAAAATTAGAATATTACATGCAATCAATAAAACAAGGATTGTACATAGAACAATATCGGACCTCTGAAAAGTATAAGCATGCATATGTACTCAGTACTTGGTTTGGGCCCCTTTTGCAGCAATTACTGCCTCAGTGCGGCGTGGCAGGGAAGCTATCAGCCTGTGGCACTGCTGAGGTGTTATGGAAGACCAGGATGCTTCAATAACGGCCTTAAGCTCATCTACATTATTCGGTCTCATGTCTCTCATCTTTCTCTTGGCAATGCCCCATAGATTCTCTATGGGGTTCAGGTCAGGCGAGCTTGCTGGCCAATCAAGCACAGTAATCCCATGGTCATTGAACCAGGTTTTAGTGCTTTTGGCAGTGTGGGCAGGTGCCAAGTCCTGCTGGAAAATGAAGTCAGCATCCCCATAAAGCTCGTCTGCGGAAGGAAGCATGAAGTGCTCCAAAATCTCCTGGTAGGCGGCTGCGTTGACCCTGGACTTAATGAAGCACAGTGGACCAACACCAGCAGATGACATGGCTCCCCAACTCAACACAGACTGTGGAAACTTCACACTGAACTTCAAGCATCTAGCAGTGTGTGTCTCTCCATTCTTCCTCCATACCCTGGGTCCTTGGTTTCCAAATGAGATGCAAAAGTTGCTCTCATCAGAAAAGAGGACTTTGGACCACTGAGCAACAGACCAGGTCTGTTTTTCTTTAGCCCAGGTAAGACGCTTCTGACGTTGTTTGTTGTTCAGGAGCAGCTTGACAAGAGGAATACTTTTGAAGCCCATGTCCAGGATCCGTCTGTGTGTGGTGGCTCTTGATGCACTGACTCCAGCCTCAGTCCACTCCTTGTGAAAGTCCCCAACACTTTTGAATGGCCTTTTCCTGAAAATACTCTACAGGCTGCGGTCATCCCTGCTGCTTGTGCACCTTTTTCTTCCACACTTTTCCCTTCCACATAACTTTCTATTAATGTGCTTTGATACAGCACTTTGGGAACATTCAACTTCTTTTGCAATTACCTTTTGAGGCTTTCCCTCCTTATGGAGGGTGTCAATGATGGTTTTCTGCACAACTGTCAGGTCAGCAGTCTTTCCCATGATTGTGATTCCTACTGAACCAGACTGAGAGACCATTTAAAGGCTCAGGAACCCTTTGCAGGTGTTATGGCTTAATTAGCTGATTAGAGTGGGACACTTTGAGCCTAGAATATTGCACTTTTTCACAATATTCTAATGTTCTGAGATTGTGGATTTGGGGTTTTCATGAGCTGTAAGCCATAATCATCACAATTATGACAAATCACAGCTTGAACTATCTTGCTTTGCAAGCAATGAGTCTATCTCATATATTAGTTTCACCTTTTAAGTTGCATTATTGAAATAAATGAACTTTTGCACGATATTCTAATTTTTTTGAGTTTCACCTGTATGTGATTTATGGATTATGAGTAGCGCAGCATCATTTCCTCTCATTGCAATCATTGGATTACAAAATGCATGAAATTTCCAATTTTGTAAAGAAAATTTGTTTGGTATTCGACCCATGTATGGCTGTCAGGGCAGGAACGCTGGAATGGGCAGGCAGGCCTATGGTACGGTCACGCTGCGACTGACGACAGCCACTACCCACAGACCAGAGTCCCTCAGGGCGCGGAGTCTAAGCCCCAGGCTACCCTTCACCAGGGCCCCTGATGGTGGGGATGGACTTGACGCAGCCTGAGACCAGGTCGCGGCCCCCGAGTGACCCCAGCTGCGATAACGACTGCCGCCAATGGCGTACAGCTGGTGGGAGCTAGATGGGATCACGAGTAGAGTAGTCAGACAAGCCGGGTCAATAACAACGGAGCAGACAGTACTAGACGGTAGGCAAAGAATACTCAGGTCACGGGCCGGGTTCAACAACGGGAGGTCAGATAAAGGGTTAACGCAGAGAGTAGTCTTGTCCAAGCCGAGTCGGTTACCAGGAGAGCAATGGGAACAACACAAGAGCTTGCAACAGGGCAACATACAGGACACAAGTGCAGAGCACACTTGCAGACAGCAGGTTTAAATGTGCTCAACCACACCCTTCTGAGGAGGAGCCGCAGAAGCCTGAAGGCATAAAGGTTCCCACCATGCTTTGCAGAAAACCAAGATGGAGGCCAGCTCATGGAGATGCACAAGCTCTGAAGAAAGGTAGGACCTTGACAATGGCCTGCATTAGAAAGCTTTTTCAATTCCTGGAATGTAGACAGAGGAGCCAGAAGGACCCCGGAAGCAGATTACCAATGGATCTCATTAGCACACACATCCTGCACTGAGCTCATTGGTGCACACCCTTCACCCACCAACTATTTTTTCACAGCATCCCCAGGATCTCTCCACACATGCATTTGTTTGGTTACCCCTGTGTCCCTTCAGACAGGCTCAGGCCGCATGTTTGTGTTGTTACAAGCACCTTTAGTGTGGCAAACACTGAAAACATCAGTAACGCACCATGCTCTGCTCCAAAAAAAAGTTCTGGAGTTTTTTTGGGGCGATTGGTGCAGGTATGGCAGACCATTCAACTGAATGGGCTGCCCTATGCGTGACGAGTGAAAATGCTCCAAAACACCCAAAACAAATGCACTACATGGAGACGTAAACGGGGCCTGACGACTGAGTGTCTCCATCCACTCCCTCCTATGTACTTGTATAAAGATGACCATACACTATGCAATCTGACTGTACAATCTCCTTTAGATTTACCAGAACTATGGACTAGGAGGACACACCTGAATAATCTTTTCAATCTGTATCAAATCAGACAGGTGCTTGTACTACATAGTTGATGGGAGGAAGGTAGTATTGTAATGAGGGAGGTGTGGTTCAGAGTGATGAACACACCCTACCACGCCCTCTTCTGTGATGCAACAAGAATGTGAAGGTTGTTGGGAAGTGGCCTACAAGAAGTGAATGCTAAGATCTACAGGAAATTATGCATTATGTGAAAGTCCGTTCAAAATTTCACAAAAACTGACATAAATTAAACGTCCTGTGGATGAGGTAAGTGAGAAAAAAAGCACATTGGAATGACTGGGCCAGAAATGGCATTGTAAAACGCTTCTGTTTATTATGGAAAGTAAAATTCTAACCGAAAAGGTAAACTTATCCTTTAACATGACCAAGTGGAAATAGCCCCTACCCCTCCTTGTTCTGAGCCCCACACCATTTTTAAGATGTTATATTTCAGAGCCTGTACTGCCCACTTGGGTTCTGGAATTCAGTAGCTGAATTACGGCTTATGGCTAATATTCTGGTGGTGGTTTTTTTTTTTTTTTTTTGTGTTTCAACTTGAAGAGAAGTTGAAGCCTTGTGTACAGCTGGGGCCTAGGATCCGTAGGATTCCACGTAAATTGTTGCCTTAGTCACTCTTTAGGTCAAGTCAAGGTGATTTGAGAGGAGTCAATAGTGAAAGCAGTTTGCATTTTGGTTGTGCATGTTGAAATTGTAATCTAGTTTTAACAATCACCGGCACGTGGCAATAAAAAAGGCAGCTGTGTGTGTATTCTAAAAGTACTGCTTGATTCAGGCTGATTGCCTTTAACGAGTTTCTTAGTATTAGTAATCGCTGCCTCCAGGCAATGTACAGTGTGCAATGAACAGTTATGAAGACACCGAAACAAAATTATAGACATTATATGATGAATTCATTTTCTTCAGAGACAATAAAAAAAACCATTCATTATAGATTCCCTTTAAATTGTATCTTTTATAGTTAACCATTTGTTACTTTTGAGGTAGGCATTAAATATTAGAAATTCAGGCAGCTAACGGTGAGTTTATACACCTGTAAATCTTTGTGAGAGTCCTGCAGCCAAATATCCAGGATAGCCCCCTGCATGAGCTTTCTATGCCCATAATAGTTACAGAACAATAGTGATGTGCCACAGGGGAGGAACTTTGTATTTTCACTTAAAATTGTGTTTGTATTCAAGCCAGTTTACCATATTATTGCCCAATAGAAAATAATTGTACCCTTTTAGGCCAGGGGTGGCAAACTGAATTTCATTATAGGCTGCATCAGCATACTGGTTGCCCTTAAAGGGCTGGTTGTAACTGTAAGACCAGATTTCCAGAGCACCCCTCCCCCTTACATCAGATGTCAAGAGTCCTCCACCTTCCCTTACATCACTGTACTCCGCCCTTACCGTGCGCTGCTCCCAGAAAGAAGCTGGGGGCATAGCTGGCAAGCAGAAAGTGCAGGGTCTAGAGGAGTCTGGAGTCAGCTGCCGGAGTCTGCTGAATGATGAGACCAGGGGAGGCGGACATGAGGGGGTGCTGTGGCTGAGAGGTGCAGGATCTGTAGGAGTTCTGTCCTTCTCTCTGCTGTAGACTGCTGAGATGGGAAGAAGGGGAGGAGGCACAGATACAAGGGGGGTACAGTAGCTGCAGGAGAGGCCACATGAATGGCCTGGTGGGCCGGATTCTGCCCGAGGGCTTTGTGATTGACACTTGTGCTTTAGGCCTCCTTCACAATGAATGCAATTACACTATATTGCCAAATGTATTGGGACACCCTCCAAATCAATGCATTCAGGTGTTCCAATCACCTCCATGGCCACAGGTGTAAACAATCAAGCACCTAGGCATACAGACTGCTTCTACAAACATTTTTGAAAGAATGGGTTGCTCTTAGAAGCTCAGTGAATTCAAGCGTGTTACCATGATAGGTTGCCACCTGATCCATCCGTGAAATTTCCTTGCTACTAAATATTCCATGGTCAACTGTTAGTGGTATTATAACAAAGTGGAATCAACTGGGAACAACAGCAACTCAGCCACGAAGTGGTTGGCCACATAAAATGACAGAGCGAGGTAAGCACATGCTGAAGTGCACAGTGTGCAGAAGTCACCAGCTGTCTCCAGAGTCAATGGCTAAAGACCTCCAAACTTCATGTGGCCTTCAGATTAGCACCACAGTGCACAGAGAGCTTAAAAGAATGGGTTTCCATGGCCAAGCTGTATCCAAGCCTTATATCACCACAAAGCTTCGGGTGCAGTGGTGTAAAGCATGCCACCACTGGACTCTAGAGCAGTGGAGATGTGTTCTCTGGAGTGACAAATCATGCTTCTCTGGCAACCCGATGGACATGTCTGGGTTTGGCAGCTGCCAGGAGAACGGTACTTCCCTGATTGCATTGTGCCAATTGTAAAGGTTTGTGGAAGGGAAATTATGGTGTGGGGTTGATTTTCAGGGGTTGGGCTTAGCCCCATAGTTCCAGTGAAGGGAACTCTTAAGGCGTCAGCGTACCAAGACATTTTGGACAATTTCATGCTCTGAACTTTATGGAACAGTTTGGGGATGGCCCCTTCCTGTTCCAATATGACTTTGCATCAGTGCACAAAGCATGGTCCATAAGGACCTGGATGAGCGAATTTGGGGTGGAGGAACTTGGGTTGTTTTTTCAGGGGTTGGGCTTAGTCCCATAGTTCCAGTGAAGGGAACTCTTAAGCGAATTTGGGGTGGAGGAACTTGGCTGGCCTGCACAGAGTCCCGACCTCACCCTGATAGAACACCTTTAGGATGAATTAGAGCAGAGACTCAGCCAGGCCTTCTCGTCCGACATCAGTGCCTGACCTCACAAATGCACTTCTGGAAGAATGGTCAAACATTCCCATAAACCAGGGGTCTGCAACCTTTAAGACATAAAGAGCCACTTGGACCCGTTTCCGAGAGGGGAAAAAAAGACTGGGAGCCGCAAAACCATTGCAACATTTAAAACAAATTCGACACTGCATATATTGCAAAAAACGCTCTGGTCATGAAGGGGGTTTAAGGGCCCAGTAAGCAAAGGGTTAATCAGGGCCACAGTGTATCGTCATAATCACAATCATAGCCTTAGGTCAGTGGTGGGCAACCTTTTTTTTCGACTGAGCCAAATCTCGCCAAAACCACGATTGAAATTTATTTTGAGAGAAACATTTTTAAAACTGAAAATACATCCCCCATATAGTAATTCATCCCCCATATAGTAATTCATCCCCCATAGTAATTCATCCCCCATAGTAATTCATCCCCCATATAGTAATTCATCCCCCATATAGTAATTCATCCCCCCTATAGTAATTCATCCCCCATATAGTAATTCATCCCCCATAGTAATTCATCCCCCCTATAGTAATTCATCCCCCCTATAGTAATTCATCCCCCATATAGTAATTCATCCCCCGTAGTAATTCATCCCTCATATAGTAATTCATCCCCCATAGTAATTCATCCCCCATATAGTAATTCATCCCCCCTATAGTAATTCATCCCCCATAGTAATTCATCCCCCCTATAGTAATTCATCCCCCATATAGTAATTCATCCCCCATAGCAATTCATCCCCCATAGTAATTCATCCCTCATAGTAATTCATCCCCCATAGTAATTCATCCCCCATATAGTAATTCATCCCCCATAGTAATTCATCCCCCATAGTAATTCATCCCCCATATAGTAATTCATCCCCCGTAGTAATTCATCCCCCATAGTAATTCATCCCCCCTATAGTAATTCATCCCCCCTATAGTAATTCATCCCCCATATAGTAATTCATCCCCCGTAGTAATTCATCCACCATATAGTAATTCATCCCCCCTATAGTAATTCATCCCCCCTATAGTAATTCATCCCCCATATAGTAATTCATCCCCCCTATAGTAATTCATCCCCCCTATAGTAATTCATCCCCCCTATAGTAATTCATCCCCCATATAGTAATTCATCCCTCATATAGTAATTCATCCCCCCTATAGTAATTCATCCCCCCTATAGTAATTCATCCCCCATAGTAATTCATCCCCCCTATAGTAATTCATCCCCCATAGCAATTCATCCCCCATATAGTAATTCATCCCCCATAGTAATTCATCCCTCATAGTAATTCATCCCCCATATAGTAATTCATCCCCCATATAGTAATTCATCCCCCATAGTAATTCATCCCCCATATAGTAATTCATCCCCCGTAGTAATTCATCCCCCATAGTAATTCATCCCCCCTATACTAATTCATCCCCCCTATAGTAATTCATCCCCCATAGTAATTTATTCCCCATATTGTGTGAATTCACTTACCTTTGCTCCGCGCGTTCCTCTCGCTGGGTTCCCGCGCCGTTCTGGTCTTCAGGGCGGACTGTGAGAGGAGAGGAGTTCGTCACGCTGCCCCGCCTACATCCGGGCTGCCCCGCCTACATCCTGACAGCCAATGTTTGCCAGCGGGCGCCCGGCACACAGAAGATCTGCATTAAAAGAGCCGCGGCTTGCCGACCCTATTGCCTGTCACCTGGTGGGCAGTGTGCTCCGGAGCCGCAGGAAAGGTGAAAAAGAGCCGCATGCGGCTCCGGAGCCGCGGGTTGCCGACACCCGCCATAAACCCATAAACACACTCCTGAAATTTGTGGACAGCCTTCCCAGAAGAGTTGAAGCTGGTATAGCTGCAAAGGGGTGGCCAACTCAATATTGAACCCTACAGACTAAGACTGGTATGCCATTACAGTTCATGTGCATGCAAAGGCAGGTGTCCCAATACTTTTGGCAGTATAGTGTATGTGCATTTATAGGACATTTATAAACAAATAGAAATACATGGAATTCATTTAGCATACTTTCCAACTGTCCCTGATTCTGTGGATCTGTCCTGGATTTTGACACACATCTTGTAGTCCCATGGCCCGCAGCACCCCTCTACTTGCTGTTGCGATTCTGCACAGGTGGTGCAGCGCAGGGGAAATGACAGCTGACATGAATAAAACAGTACTCAGTCCACAGTTCCATAAGTATACACCATCATTCTAACTTGTAACCATTCAGAAGTTCTGGAACTTCAGTCTTCACATGCAAAGCACTCTGCATGTCTTTTTCATCCCAAGTGACCCTCATAATTATGTTCCAAGGTTTGAGGTATATTTAAGATGTATAACGTACACTGTTTGTTTACTTATTTGTGCTTCCTAGATCAATTTCTCCTACGCTTGAATGAATGAGAGCCTACAGTTCCAGCAGCTTTACCTTCTATGACCCCCACTGCTGCCCAGTACCCCACCAGTCATCTACAGGAATACTATCAGACAGTGCTGCTTGGCTTTCTTTAATGTCGTCTCAGAAACCCCTTTTTTCAGTAGTTTTTCACAGCAAGGTTATGTCTGCATGTCTCCACTTACAGTTGAAATCACTGGCCTTCTGAAACATGGCTATGCCACTCTAGGGGTAATTAACCCAGGCAGTTCTGCAATCAGAGCTTACTGGGGAACAGTGTTAACACAACTGATGTGTGGGGTTTTCAAGCTGACAGACCCCTGCCGATCAGTAGAGGGCATGTCTATTAGACTTCCACTTTTATATTAATAGTATAAAAACAAGAAAGGTAATTTTGTGAACAGCTTTTTGTCTGCAGGAGGCATTGCAATTATGTTAAAATCAGCAGTTTATTGAATATACCTCATTTTAGAATCAATCATTTTTCCCAATCCCTTGAAATCAGATAGTGTCCCCTGTGTATGGATTAAAGTTCTAAAACACCATGGGTGACTTGAGGAGGACCCTAAATCAAGGTTGGTTGAGTGGCTAATATTCAGTCCTTATATTGTTGGAGTCCTGGGTTAAATCTTACATTACATTACTCAGTATGTATGTTTCTCATGTATTTGTGTGGGTTTCTGTTGAATCCACTGGTTTTCTTTCCACAGTTAAAAAAAAAAAAAAATGAGAACATACAGGTAGGCTAGTGTTCTATCCAGATTAATCCAGATTGAACCAGCCTTTGTGTGCCCATGTGTATGTCTGTGGTAGGGATTGTAAGCTCCTTTATGGACAAGGAATCTCGTGAATAGTTCAGTGTTTTTTGCAAACAACTGTAGTAATTGCCAGCACTATATGAATAAAATAAATAAATGTAAAGGGTAAAAGCACAAAATTACAGCTTTACAGTCCATGCAATAGCAATGAAATGTTTGACGATGTGGAACTTTAAAGGCAGTGGATTCTACTATAAATGCGAGCCAATGGGCCAATTAAAATGATTCACTTTTTAACTCCGGGAAATCACTGGTGCTTGGCACTAAGTGAAATGAATCGTGAAATTTCAATAATTACATTTCTTGTTTGTCAAACTATTCATATTTATAAAGGGGAAAAGCATACAGTAAAACCTTAGCAGATATGTTAATAGATGTGGACACAGCTGAAAGGACTTGACATATGCAAATCAAAAAAAAAATTCAGCCATGTTTTATTCAACACACACCCGAAATAATGTGGACTGTTGTGTGTTTAAAATAGAATGAATGAACCAGCATTACAACCTTACAACCTCTGAATCTTCTGAATTAAGTTTATTTTACTATAAAATTAACTGTACGTCTTTGCCCATTTTGTTGATTTGATTATTTACATTTTTTGTTTTGTTTTTTTTCACCTTCTTTAATTAGTGGCACATTTCCCTTGAATGAATATTGTTTCGTTCCTGGATTTTAGAGTTACAGCCATAATAATAATGACCAATAATACTTATCCTTTATTTACAGATGGTATATCATAAATATTGAACTAACTGTTCTTACGCCATATAGTATAGATAATAAAACAAAAAATAAAAAAGCAAAGCAAACAATACTGCTCGCCCATTGGTTCACAGCTCAACACCACTTACAGTTGCATAGCTCCCAACTGTCCCTGATTTCGAAGGACTGTCCCTGATTTGGAACAAAGTCCCTCTCTCCCTCGTTCTTCCTCGTTTGTCCCTCATTTTGGTCTGGTCTATACAGGTATATAAAATGCACTATTTATCTTTCAAAAAGGGTTTCACAGTGCTAAACCATTCATCCAGTTTCTAAATTTCTGCATTGGTAAATTTAAAAAAACAGTATAAAGTAATAGTAGTGGTTAAAAAAAAAAAAGCACTTATGGGTTTAACTAATTTTTATTGATAATTCTCCTTTAAGGGGGTGTGGCAGGGGTGTGTTCTATGCCTACATACTTTTGCTAATAGGTGTCCCTCGTTCCTATCGTAAAAAGTTAGGAGGTATGCAGTTGCTCTGGCACTATCCCCATACTGTCATCATTAAAGAACAAGTCTGCCATTGCTAGGTTTTGGCAAGTATCACTTTTTTGACACATACCTAAAACCAAAACATTGCAGCACATTTTAGACAAAAGTTCTTCATTAAGCTAAGGCTTGATAAAGGTCTTCTGTCCAAACATGATGTGTTGCTTTGAATTTAGCTATGGGTTGATGTGGTGCTAATTACTTGCCATAGTTAACATTTCTACTTGATAAGGTATGAGGTTCCAGATATGAGAGGCCTGATCATATTATGATTTTAGTGCCCTTCACCATTTTTGCAGGTCTTTAGAGGCTGTCCAGGGTGTCCAGCTTTAGCACCATGTTACACCCGTATTTGGGCCCTCACCTCCATTTTGAGTGAAAAAAGATTTTATTTTGGACAATAGCTATGGGATGCAGGAGTATTGACTAGCATACCCTTTGGAGCTGGCAAAGAGATCATTTAAGCAGAGAAGCCATATTATTTTATACTAGTCCTTAGACCTCTGTCCACATGGTACTTGTGACAAAACTTCTCCTTTGATATTCAATAGCCTTAACGGTCCACCTAATCAGAGGAAAGAAGATTTGTCACTTGCATTCTAAAGGGGATTGTCATGGGAAGAGTTGTATCTATTTCCAGAGACAAATTTTAATTTGTTGCTGCTTGATTCTTAATAAGTGAAATCTCTGGCCTGAGAGGCTATCAAACAGCACGTCTTATTTATTTATTAAGGTCTTCCCTTACAAAACCTATCATTCACATGAATCAATCAGACACACTGTGTGAGCTTTACAAGAGCTTTACCAAATTAGATTGTTGTGTGACCTAAAGTATAGGCAGCCTAGGTTGCATGGCCTTGGGCTATCGGGGATTGTGGGAGTTTCATGTCATTCAAAACTGCAAGAAGACCATTGTTTTAGACTTGCAGTAAAATAAGAGGATGAACAAGGGGCAAGCACAAAGAACCTTCGTGTATAAGACATTTGACAATGGCAGACCTCATATTTCTCTCATGGCAGGTGTACTTTAACAGCTCATAACAGAAAATTCCTCTTTTCCTTTACAGTCGAATGATCTGATGAATGTATCTCGTGCTGCTGCGGTGTCGGAAGAAAATAATTGCTTCTAACTCATTATGTGCAGAGATTTCTAACAAACAGACAGTAGTAAGCCCCCTTGCTAATTCAGATTTTGTCCAACAACTGAGCAGCTGCAATTTTCGGTTTACATATATGATAGGGCTGATGTGTAGACTCTAGGGGCAAGGGATAGCTGTCCTGTTAAGCCAGATATGTTCTTTTATATAATTGCAAATATAACTTTTTCTGTCTCTTCTTTCCCTGTACTTTGAAAGATGCCACATGCCAGTATAAAGACTGCTTTATGTACATTCAGAAAGAATGTAGATGAAAGCAGTAAGGGGTTGCATTTACTGTTGTCTGGTTCCGGATATATTAGTAGTAATTGCTGTAACAATCATAATGGCAAATAACGCATACATTATTACTTTGTATATTGTCTATTATGGATGTGAGAGCTGGACAGTATGGAACCAGGGTAGAAAGAAGACGATTCATTTGAGGTTTGGTGCTGGAGAAGGATTTTATGTGTTCCGTGGACAGCCCATAGAACTAATCGATTTTGGAAGGGATCAAACCGGCAATGTCATTAGAAGCTCAAATGATGAAGTTGCGTCTGTCCTATTTTGGTCACACTGTCAGAAGGGAGAGATCCTGGAGAAGGAAATAATGTTTGAGAAGATCGAAGGAACCAGGCGAAGAGGGAGACACATTGACTACAGTTGGGATGACGTCGGAGACTAGGACAAAGCAGACTTTTTTTAGAGCTCTTATTCATCAACTCACTAGGACTCGGACTCAAGTTGATGGCACTTAATAATTATAATATCGATCCTAAATTGATTTAAAAGAATAGTTATCCTTTAAAGCAGAACTAAACCTGGACTGCAAATAGTTATCCTTTAAAGCAGAACTAAACCAAGACTGCAAATAAGAAGCTCTGTATTGCAGAAGAGACATGCTATGCCTTAGATGGCACAAAGGAGTAGGTCTTTGATACAGCTTACACTTGGCTTTCCTTCTCTATTATTTTTTTTTTTTTTTTTTTTTTTTAGATTTCCTGAAGTACTGCTCACTAGTAAATATTTTTGCTGTTTTTTTTTATAGCCTGTTCTGTTTCATAGCTGATTCTGTCTACCTTTCATTTATACATTTTCTTTTCTTCCTACAGAGATTTCAAAAGTAAGAACGTATTGTTGAAAAATGACCTGACAGCAATTTTGGCAGATTTTGGCTTAGCTGTACGGTTTGAACCTGGAAAACCTCCTGGTGATACTCATGGACAGGCAAGTATTATTCTAATATCTTAAAGTGTTTCTAAAACTATTTTTTTCTGTTTTAGATAGAGTTGTGGAGGGTTGGAACCACTGTCGGTATCATTTGCTGTATGTGTTCTCGCTTGGGAGATGTACACTCAATCCGTCCTTGTGACCAGTGTCACTGGGACTGAAAGTAAAAAAATATAAAATGCTGGTGTTATGGGAACAGAAACGAAGGGAAATCTTTCAAAGAGGACATTTTTTTCTGGGGAACCCAGACCCATAACTTTATAGGATGTTCCTCACTGGAGAGATCTCCTCTAACTTCCTGGTGTATCTCAAACAGGAAGGAAATGTTTCCCAATGGCACAAAGATTGAAAGGGGTTTTTAGTTATTCCTTACTCTAGCCAAACCTTAAAGTGGAGTTCCAGACGTTTTTGTGTTTATTAAAAGTCAGCAGCTACAAAAACTGTCCCAGGGTCCAGCAATGTGCTCACCCGCGCTGTCCCTTCTCTGCCTCTTCTTACTCCGGCGCTGGCATCACAACTGTGGGACAGCTTGCAGTTCACAGCCAGGTGCCCACTGTGCAATGGCAAATCGCGTTGTGCATTCTCATTGGTCCAGCAGTCTTATGGGACCTGTGAAGGTTCCCAGGAGACTGCGGGAGGAAGGAAGGGGCCGAACTTTCATCTCACTTTGCCGTGACAAACAGGTATCATAGTCAAGTATCCGCTTCCCCCCAAAAGGTGCCAGATATGGCAGTGGAGGGGAGAGGAGGCAAATCAGACTTCTGCTTTTGAGTGGAACTCTGCTTTAAAAAAAGGTTTTGGCTTTAGATGTGCTAACCATAACATATTCTGCTGTAAAAGGAGATCCATAGACAAACACAAACATGCACATGGAAACGGCATACAGGGTACACAACGCTCAAGGCTCACCTGCCAGAGATCCCATGCTGCTGGATGTATCTGTGTGCCTGCTCGATCCACAACTGCAGTCAGTAAACATGAAGAAAGGAAGTAGCGGCACTCCAATGTACAAACAGCAGACTTCTCTATCATTCAATCCATGAAGATAAAAAAGACAGTAATACATGGCTCTGGGAACCAGCACTCTCAAAATGATAAGCTCAATATTGTCTCTGTATAATCGAAGATCAGACGTCAGATATCCATCAACTTCTTCCTGTGAATCCAATCTTCCTATACTGTGATATTTATAATAAATAACCATATGTGTATTTATTCACCAGTGTTGTGTTCTTTATCTGCCCTTAACCTTCATATACTTGGTGTATATCCAATCAGTTATTCTCAGATTCACTTGAGTGCTGTGTCTCCTTGTGTCTGATACTTCAATGATAGTCTCACATGAAGATCCACATGGTTTTACACAAAATACCAATATAGCGCAATACTGTTTTCTAAAAATCTCTCTCAGATAGAAAGCCACTTACATTATATGAGGTGCGAGATAGTATCAAAAAGTTTTGAGACTAATTTTGCAACACTCCAATAGACGGAAGTACAAGGCTGCACGCACAGTGACAGGGAGCACTGCCTTTCATAAGTCAGTGTGTCAAAAGGCATGCTACCACCGCATAATATACACCAAGTATATGAAGGATAAGTGTAGAAAAAAGAACACTGGTGAATAAATACACATATGGTTATTTATTATAAATGTCACTGCATAGGAAGATTGGATTCACAGGAAGAAGTTGGTGAATATATAACCTCTGATCTTCAATTATACAGAGACAATTTTGAACTTATTTTAGTAATTACACCCTGTTCCAAATTATTATGCAAATGATATTTTTCTCATTTACCTAAATATTTGATGGAAATAACAGTCAGCATAATTCTCATGTTATCAACTATTAAGAGTACAATTCAAATTTTATTGAACAAACCTCCTAATGATAACAGTATTTTTGTTAAACATAAAAAACTTACAATGCAATGTTCCAAATTATTACGCACAGTAAGTTTCAAAACACTTTATAGGTTGTAAAGAACTGAAAATTGTCATTTGTTTGCAGCATATTTACTGAAATCAAAAGCTATTTCAATCAAACTTTTAACAACATTTTAACTTTTTAAACATTTTAACAGGTCACGTTACATTTTAACAGAGGCCATTTATTTGATAGCAGCTTCACAAGTCTTGCATCTATTGAACTTGTGAGTTTTTGGACAGTTTCTGCTTGAATTTGTTTGCAAGATGTCAGAATAGCTTCCCAGAGCTGCTGTTTGGATGTAAACTGCCTCCCACCCTCATAGATCTTTTGCTTGATGATGCTCTAAAGGTTCTCAATAGGATTGAGGTCAGGGGAGGATGGAGGCCACATCATGCCTTTCTCTTGTTTTATCCCCATAGCAGCCATTGATGCAGAGGTATTCTTTGCAGCATGAGATGGTGCATTGTCATGCATGAAGATGATTTTATTACAGAAAGCATAGTTCTTCCTTCTGTACCAGGGAAGAAAGTGGTCAGTCATAAACTCCACATCTTTACACCTTCGGGGACCCTAAAGGGGCTGAGCAGCTCTGTTCCCATGATTCCAGCCCAAAACATGACTCCACCACTACCTTGCTGACGTTGCAGCCTTCTTGGAACAGGGTGGCCGTCCACCAACCATCCACTACTCCATCCATCTGAACCATCCAGGGTTGCACGGCACTCATCAGTGAACAGGACTGTTTGAAAATTAGTCTTCATGTATTTTTCTGCCCAATGCAGCCGTTTCTGCTTGTGAGCATTGGTTAGTGGTGGCCGAATAGAAGGTTTATGCACAGTTGCAAGACTCTGGAGGACTCTACACCTTGATGTCCGTGGGACTCCAGAGGTACCAGCAGCTTCAAATATCTGTTTGCTTGTATGTAATGGTATTTTAGCAGCTGCTCTCTTGATCCGATGCATGGATCTGGCAGAAATATTCCTCAATGTGCATTTATCTGCACGAACCCGTCTGTGCTCTGAATCAGCCACAAATCTCTTAATAGTGCGATGATCACGCTTACGTTTTCGTGAAATATCCAATGTTTTCATACCTCGTCCAAGGCATTGAACTATTTCACTCTTTTCGGCAGCAGAGAGATCCTTTTTCTTCCCCATATTGCTTGAAAATGGTGCTCTGCTTAATAATGTGGAACACCCTCCTTTTTGTAGTTTTTCCTTAAATTGGGCTCACCGGCCAATCTAATTATCACAGGTGTCCGAGATTGTTTTCAGTGATCAAAAGAGCCCTGACACACAATGCCATCCATGAGTTAAACTGAAAAACAAAATATTTAATCTTTGTGACACTTAAATAGAATTTGCATAATAATTTGGAACAGGGTGTAGTTGTTGTCTGTGTTCCCATCAAGGAGATATGTTCCCATCTGTTTGTCCTGGTTACTGCTAAAATAGATGGAATATTTCCTACACTAGTGAGCTTTTCCCTTACTTTCTGTTGTGTCTACAGTACAGAAATACAGTAGGTAAAGGCAAATCTCTCCAATGATATACAGAGGGCAAAAAAACCAAAATGGAAAAAAAAGGGTTTTGTCTTTTTATGTACTTGATATCTGACTTTCACTAGACTCAGGGGTGTCAAAGTGGCAGCCCTCCAGCTGTTGCAAAACTACCAGACCCATCATGCCTCTGCCTTTGGGAGTCATGCTTGTAACTGTCAACCTTGCAGTGCCTCATGGGACTTGTAGTTTGGCAACAGATGGAGGGCCGCCAGTTTGACATCCATGAGATATATAATATGATTTTAGATTTCCTATACAATAAGATGGCAAATTTTGTTGTATTTATCTAGGTTGGAACCAGGAGGTATATGGCTCCAGAGGTGCTAGAAGGAGCAATTAACTTCCAGCGAGATGCCTTTCTCAGGATAGACATGTATGCCATGGGGCTCGTCCTGTGGGAGATTGTATCTAGATGTACAGCTGCTGATGGTAAGTCTTTAGCTCCCCTAGAGATATCTTAAGATGATTTGCTTACAAGATATTGTGGCATACATTGTGTATGACTTAATGTTTATAACTAGAATTTTTGTTACTTTGTTCAGATTTTTTAAATGTATTAGGCTATAAGGATATCTCATAAAATGAACCCCTCCACTCCCAAAACATGCAAACATAGCAGCAGCTTCATCCATTGCTCCTTCAGCTTTTTTCATAGGCACTCTCTGTAGTCTAATGATCTGTGTTGTTAGGTCCCTGTCACACTAGTGATTTTGTAGCGCCTACAGAATCTTTTTCTCTTGTATTTTTGTTGTTAAGAGAAAATGTATTTCAGTCAGTAATAGGTGTATTTTGCATAAATTCCAAGCGAATTGTAGCGTTGTCACTGAGCCTTATAGTCAGCTATAGCAACAACTGTGTATCCAGTTAAGATTCACCAAAAGAAAACAAGCCGTGAGATTTTATCAAAAGTCAAACTTTAAAGCTCCATGCAAACTGGGCGTTTTAATAACGCTGGTAACGTTAGCTGTGTGAAGTCACATTAAAAACGTGAGTTTTTCAGCATTTTTGCATTAGCGTTGTGCTGTGTTTTTTCTTCACGTTTTTTTATTCTTTACTGATAAAAAACATCCAAAAATGCTGGTTTACCACGATTTACCACGGTTTACTGCGTTTTGCAACGTTAGAGCATTTTTACAGCTAAAATAACTCCTCTAAAAACCCACTAGTCCTGGGTTTTTTTCCAGCCAAAAAACGCTGATTACAGCCTGTGTGTGCATGAACACATAGGATAACATGCTGGGGAGTTTACTGGCTGTAGAAAAAAATGTCAAAAGCCAAAAACAGCCGCTGTAAAAATGTCCAGTGTGCATGAGGACTAAGCCTTCATCTCCACCTCTTCCCCTTTCCCCAGCCCCAGATGCATTCAAAAAGCAGTAACTTATGACTGTCAGAGGGAGGCGGATATCCTTTGATTTATGGGCCCTTAATGACAGCCTGGATTCATCTACTTAGCAATTCTAAGACCCCCATATACCTACCTTAAACCTTGATCTTGTGATCTTCTACTGCGTTTGTTCCAGTTATTAAAGGATAAGTTCACCTTTGGGAACATGTTAGATGTTCCACCCATTTTTATGGTGGAACATGTAACTTGTTCCCACTGCTGCAGCCGTTGCCTCTGCAGTCCTCTCTCCCTGTGACAGCAGTACTGGGAGAAGTTCCCTGTGCTAGCTGTCACTTTTTGAAAACAGCACAGCTGTCCAGGGCTCCGCCCACACAGTCATGTCATTTATTCACAGAGTTCAGGGAATGAATGAATTACAAGTTCCTTTTGCGGATGTCAGCTTGTTCTCAATGAACTACCACAGCGGTGTTGAGCCCAGTGATAGTTCATTGATTTTACCTGTCACAGTGTAGCTGCTTGTAGCTGCTAGGTATGAGCACACAGGTACACAGAGTTCTGCAAGGCTTTCCAAAACTGCAAAAAAAATGGACATTTATTATTTTTTCCTAAAAAAGTAAACTTATCCTGTAATGCAAGTTAATCAAAGCCACCAAATCCCAGTTTCCATTCATCCAACCAGTCTTATGCCCCCCCACACTTTAATGTTATCACTCGTGCACTACTTCTTGTAGACGATTTCAGTGACTGCTTGCCAAACAATTAGACAGCATATATGTCATCGTGGTGGGACATGGGCACTGCCAGATGCACCATCTCACTTTTCAGAGCATATATGGGCACTGGCGTTTTCTACCCATGGGCATGGAGCCTGACATTTGGGAGCTGGGAGGACTGGCTGTCGATCATGTGATCACACTGAAAGCATGTCATTAGCTTTGTAAAACCCCTGCCCCCCTGTGCTCTTTCTCCTCCGAATAGGGAAATTGTATCTTTTTCACCTAGTCAGAGAAGTATGTAAACAATAACAAATAATAAAATAGCGGGATCGGGGCTTGATGTGGGTCATGGTCAAAAGTTAGAGATGGGTCCAAAGTGAGAAAAGTATGTAGGTATGGTCAGTAAAAAAAAAAAAGCAAAAATGTTGTGTTTTTAGTGTGTGTGTATGTAGGATAAAAAAAAAACAAAAGACTATTTAGTGTCAGCGTGTTAAGGTAGGATGGAAAAAAATGCACTGTTGTTTCTTTGCCCTACTACAGGTAAAAACAGCAAATATAAACAAGTATGGAGAATTTATGGATTTTTTTGGTAATGGTTTACAGCAATCGCAGCTTAAAGTTTAAAGAATATTGCAAAACTGCATTCAGACATTAAAGGACAAGTTCACCTTTTGGAACATGTTACATGTTCCACCAGTTTTTACGGTGGAGCATGTAACATGCTCCCATAGCCATAGCAGCCGCCACCCGCTGCCGCTCCCCCCCCTGCTGACAGATAGTACGGGGAAACGTCTCCTGTTAGCGGGTGTTGGCTTGTAGTTTCAGTGAACTACCACAGCCCTGTGGAGTGCCGTGGTAATTCATTGAAGCTTCCTATCAGAATATGTGCTTGCTCGTACGTCCTGTACAGCAAGCAGATATTCTGACAGGTCTGCAGGAGACCTACATGACACCACAGCAGTCTACTGATCACTGGTGCAATGCTTTCCAGGCTCCTATAGACAAAAATAATAAATGCACATTTTTGTACCTGAAAAAAAATTTTCATTTATTATTGTCATCTAAAATGTGAGCTTATCTTTTAAGATTTGTTTTACCTTCAGGCATTAAGGGGTTAAAAAAAGATAAGATTGCCTTGAAGCAGACAAAGAGATAAACAGTAAAGTTTTTTTTCCTGGCTGGAGTTCAGCTTTAAGTCAAGAAGACTCTGTTCAGAGTGGTTCCTCCTTAGAGATAAGGTTCTTGACTCTTCTGCTAATCTCTTTGTGTAATACTGCTTCTGCCACTTGTACATTCTTTTCAATAGTCAATAATACATGTGTTTTGACCCTGCTTCTTTATCTGCAGTGATAAAAGAAAAATGAAAAACAGATATGAATGTTTACATAATGGCATTCACAGTGTTTTAATACTATGTTATTAAAGCTGACGTTTTGCTAATTAAAAAACAAAAAAACCTTCAAAAGTTCTTTATAGTTTTAGTGTGCTAGGCAACCTGTAATAAAGGATGTCCCATGGTAAAGGCAGCTGGATCCTTTAGAAATCTTCATTGCAGGGATAAGATGGCCTGTCCTCTTCTGTCTCTGAACTTCTGCTTTGCGATGATTGTTTTACCTTCAGGCATTAAGGGGTTTAAAAATAAAAAGGATAAGATTGCCTTGAAGCAGACAAAGAGATAAACAATAAAGTTTTTTCCTGGCTGGAGTTCAGCTTTAAGTCAAGAAGACTCTATTCAGAGTGGTTCCTCCTTAGAGATAAGGTTCTTGACTCTTCTGCTAATCCCTCGGTGTAATACTGCTTCTGCCACTTGTACATTCTTTTCAATTGTCAATAATGCATGTGTTTTAAGCCTACTTCCATATCTGCAGTGATAAAAGGATAATGAAAAACAGATATGAATGTTTACAGAATGGCATTCACAGTGTTTTAATATTATGTTATTAAAGCTGAAGTTTTGCCAATTAAAAAAAACAAACGAAAAAAAAAACGTCAAACGTTCTTTATAGCTTTAGTGAGCTAGCTGACTAGAAAGGATGTCCCATGGTGCAGGCAGCTGGAGCCTGTAGAAATCTTCATTGCAGGGATAAGATGGCCTGTCCTCTTCTGTCTCTGAACCTCTGCTTTGCAATAGTTAATAGCTTTGGGTCTTCTGAGAAGCTGCAATGGAAAAGTTCCCAATGAGGAACCGCCCGCTCCTCCCTCCTCTTTTGAGAAACATTATTTCATGTAACAAGGTCTGGGAATGGAAGAAGTAACATTGTACTATTTTGGGGAAGTGATAAGGAATTTTTTTACACATTATGATTGCTTATACCAGTACATTTAACTAGCAACCATTTTTACTGCATAAAATTGATTTTTTTTTCAGTGTGTATTATTTACAGATCATGTTACAGGCAGTTAAAGCAATAAGAGTGGGTCATGTCAGGAACTTATTCACAGCAGCTTTAAAGAAGACCTGGTGCTATTAAACCCTGCAGTGCTGGAAACAGAGGACAGGGCATCCCTGCAGAGAAGATTCCTACAGGATCCAGCTGCTTTCGCAATGTGGGACATACAGTTGTGGCCAAAATTATTCAACCCCCAATGCTGTAAAGGGGTTTAGGGACTATAGTGTACATTTGGAATTGTATTCAGAATCAAATCCTACAAGGACGTTGTAACTACCCAAATGCAACTAAAATGACATCAATTGTTTATGTAATACAGTAGTAAATGGTTCTTATGTGGTTTCTTCATTGCCACAATTATTCAACCCCTTAAAGACTACCACTCTGAAGAACAGAGGTTCATACAGGTGCTTTCCATCAGGTATTGAAAACACCTGTGGATGTCACCGAGCAGCAATCAAGCATAATAAGCACCAATTAGGCAGCTTTAAAATGACTGTGATACTCAGCTCCTTCTAGACATTTACTGGTGTGGTTACAAACATGGTGAAGGCAAGAGAATGGTCCAGGAAGACAAGAGAAGAGGTGATTTCTCTTCACAGGAAGGGCAATGGCTATAAGAAGATTGCAAAGATGTTAAACATACCAAGAGACACCTTAGGAAGCATCATTCGCAAATTCAAGGCAAAGGGCACTGTTGAAACGCTACCTGGTCGTGGCAGAAAGAAGATGCTGACTTCGACTGCTGTGCGCTACCTGAAGCGTAGAGTGGAGAGAAGTCCCCGTGTGACTGCTGAGGAACTGAGAAAAGATTTGTCAGATGTGGGTACAGAAGTTTCAGCCCAGACAATAAGACGCACACTGCGTAATGAAGGCCTCCGTGCCAGAACTCCCAGGCGTACCCCCTTGCTGTCTCCAAAGAATAAGAAGAGTCGACTGCAGTATGCCAAAAGCCATGTGGACAAACCACAAAAGTTGTGGGATAGTGTTCTGTGGACTGATGAAACAAAATTAGAACTGTTTGGGCCCATGGATCAACGCTATGTTTGGAGGAGGAAGAACAAGGCCTATGATGAAAAGAACACCTTGCCTACTGTGAAGCATGGTGGAGGGTCAATCATGCTTTGGGGCTGTTTTGCTTCTGCAGGTACAGGGAAGCTTCAGCGTGTGCAAGGTACCATGAATTCTCTTCAGTACCAGGAGATATTGGATGGAAACGTGATGCAGTCCGTCACACACCTGAGGCTTGGGAGACGTTGGACCTTTCAACAGGACAATGATCCCAAGCATACCTCCAAGTCCACTAGAGCATGGTTGCAGAGGAAAGGCTGGAACATTTTGGAGTGGCCATCGCAGTCACCAGACTTAAATCCGATTGAGAACCTCTGGTGGGACTTAAAGAAAGCAGTTGCAGTGCGCAAGCCTAAGAATGTGACTGAACTGGAGGCCTTTGCCCATGAAGAATGGGCGAAGATACCCGTAGAAAGCTGCAAGACACTTGTGTCAAGCTATGCTTCACGTTTAAAAGCTGTTATAACTGTAAAAGGATGCTGTACTAAGTACTAAGATTGAATGTCACTTGGGGGTTGAATAAAACTGATAATGCTGTGAGCACAGAAAAGACATTTGTGGTTATTTCATTATAACTGTTATGTTATATTTGTCTGACCTACAAGTGCCTCTTTAATGTAAATGTAAGCAAGATGACTGAATGATCAAAAGCAATGTCAAACTGGCCAAAACACTCAATTTCAGTGGGGGTTGAATAATTTTGGCCACAACTGTACTTCATGTGTTAGCTTACAAAAGCTCTTAATGTTTTTTTTGTTTTTTTTTAATTATGGTTAAACTTCAGCTTTAGGCATTAAAAAAAAATCTGGGTTTGTCCGGCTGCTTTCGCAATGTGGGACATACTTCATGTGTTAGCTTACAAAAGCTCTTAATATTTTTTTTTTTTTTTAATTATGGTTAAACTTCAGCTTTAGGCATTAAAAAAAAATCTGGGTTTGTCCAGGCCTAATGAGTATTTGTTTCTATTTGTTTTTTCAGGGCCTGTTGATGAGTATATGTTACCGTTTGAAGAAGAGATTGGTCAACATCCTTCTTTAGAAGACTTACAGGAAATAGTGGTGCACAAGAAGCTGCGCCCTGTATTTAAAGACCACTGGTTAAAACATCCAGTAAGTGCAACTTAACTTTATTTCATTAAAATAGTCTCACCCTGCTTTGGATTATCACCTCCTGATTTCCAAATGCCACGAACTTGAATGCGTTTTTTTTTCATCTTCCCTCTGTTCTTTTATCAAACTAATTTGCAGAGTCAGAATTGATGCATGACAAAACATAGCTTTACTCCACTGGCCTAGATGTAGACATCATGCTGAATTGATTCTAGAGGACATCTGTCTGCACTTACAATTGGGCAGGTCTGGCATGGCAGAAGAGCTGGTCTGCCTGTAAGCTAGCTTTAGTTTCTGACCAGTTTTAACCACTTCAGTACCGGGCACTTTCACCCCTTTCCTGCCCAGACCAATTTTCGGCTTTCAGCGCTGTCACACTTTGAATGACAATTGCGTGGTCAGGTAACACTGTACGCATATGAAATTTTTATTTTTTTCACACAAATACAGTTTTCTTTTGGTGGTATTTAATCACCACTGGGTTTTAAATTTTTTGCCAAATAAATGAAAAAAAGACCAAAAAGTGTTTTCCTTCATTTCTGTTATAAAATTTAGCAAATAAATAATCATTCTTCATAAATTTAGGCCAAAATGTATTCTGCTACATTTCTTTGGTGAAAATAACCCAAATAAGTGTTTATTAGTCTGCAGGAAAGTTTTAGAGTCTACAAACTATGGCGTATGTATGCGTGTATGTATATATATATGTATATATATCTAAATGACCTCTGTCACAATTTTTTTTAAAAATGAAATTTGTTTTGTAATTTTTTTTTCAACATATTGTCACCAGTGTAGTACAGCTTCATCATATAACTGGTGTGGCTGTGATCAGGGTCACTGACTGGTGACAGTATGCAAAAAAAAAATATGCAGTTGTGTGCAAATGTTTGCATGCCCTGGCAGAAATTGTGAAATTTTGGCATTGATATTGAAAATATGACTGATCATGCCAAAAAAATGCTCCTTTATTGAAGGATGATGATCATATGAAGCCATTTATTATCAAATAGTTGTTTGGCTCATTTTTAAATCATAATGATAACAGAAATCACCCAAATGGCAATCAGCAAAAGTTTACATACCCTGGAATGTTTGGCCTTGGTACAGACATACAAGGTGAGACACACGGGTTAAAATGCCAATTAGAGGTTAATGTCCCACATCTGTGGCTTTTAAATTGCAATTAGTGTCAGTGTATAAATAGTCAATGCGTTTGTTAGCTCTTATGTGGAAGCACTGACTAGGCTAGATACTGAGCCATGGGGATCAGAAAAGAACTGTCAAAAGTCCTGCGTAACAAGGTAATGGAACTTTATAAAGATGGAAAAGGACATAAAAAGATGTCCAAAGCCTTGAATATGCCAATCAGTACTGTAAAATCACCTTTTAAGAAGTGGAAAGTTCGGGGATCTCTTGATGCCAAGGTCAGGTAGACCAAGAAAGATTGCCACAACTGCCAGAAGAATTATTCGGGGTGATTTCTGTTATCACTATTTAAAAAGGAGCCAAACAACTATTTGATAATAAATGACTTCATATGATCATCATCCTTCAATAAAAGAACATTTTTTGGCATGCTCAGACATATTTTCAATATCAATGCCAACATTTCACAATTTCTGCCAGTGTATGCAAACTTTTGAGCACAACTGTGTGTGTGTGTGTGTGTGTATATATATATATATATATATATATATATATATATATATATATATATATATATATATATTTTTTTTTTTTTTTTTATTTAAATTACATTTTTTTTCTTTTGATTAAATTTGTTTTTTTCACACTGTGACCAGAGCAATACAGTGCTACTATAGTAACATTGTACTACTTTGGGGAAGTGATAAGGAATTTTTTTTACACATTATGATTGCCTATACCAGTAAATTTCACTAGTGTAAGCAACCATTTTTACTGCATAAAATTGATTCTTTTTTCAGTGTGTATTATAGTGATCAGCTGTGATTGGCCACAGCTAATCACATGGCACAGATGGGCTTTGATTAACCCTGTCTGTCCTATGTGATCACTATGACCAGTCACAGCTAGCAACACAATTGTACACAATGAATGGCTTCAATCAAAGCCATTAATTGTTTACAATTGTTATGTGATCTGCTGTGATTGGTCACAGTGATTACATGGTACCGGCAGCAGACCGGTACAGTGAACCCTCAGCAAGATTTTCCCCAAATAACCCTCTGCAATTCCATACCCCCTGAATAGTGCATAGCAGTGCTCCTTCTGTTTTAAATGGTGCCCATCTTCTACTACACATGTAGCTGTTGGGAGGCCTCTCCACAGAAATGGCTAGCCCTCCCAGATCCCTTTTCATCCTGCTATTTGCAGGACTCTGGACATGTAAATTGTGTGGCTCCTCTGGGCTATTCAGACTGCAGCATTCTTTCCCCTGCTCTAGCTGAACTCCGTAGTGACTGCTCCAGCTTCTCCAAGCCGGTCATTAATGACCGCCCTCTTTCTTCTCTTGTTGAATTCACCTGGAATAGAAGAGAGCATACACTCAGTTTGGATCAGCCACTAGAGGGGGTGCACAATTCAAATGTCAATTCAGTTGAATTGACAAAATTCAAATGCAAATGGAAGGATGGAGAGGAGACAAGGTATTGGCAATTTTTGTAGAGAACTCCCCCCCCCTAACAGCTGCATGTGTAATGGGAGGACATGTAGCATTTAAAACAGGAGGAGCATTGGCATGTGCTACTAAAAGGATATGGAATTGCACAGGTGAGCTTACACTTTAAGTAGCAATGAGAGAAATATGGTGGCTGTCATTGCTTACCTCTTTCTGATCATGCTATTTTCCTGGCTCCTATGTTGACCCCTCTGAATCAGTGGCATGGATCAGAAAGTTACATATCAAAAAAGTCTGAAGTCATTATTTGCATACTTAGTCTGTGTAAGTGACCCAAAGAGTAGAAGTAAGAGAGCCTGCATTATTTGGGTGACAATAATTTTCAGATGAAAAGGTCAACAACAACAGCCTCCATGTTTCTCTTATGAAAGGTTTTCTTTAAAAACGACCTGTTTTATTAAACAGCAGAGGTCATCATGGATTTCTTATCTTTTGCACTAGTGTCTACAATGGTACTGAGCTGGCAGTGATACCACATTACATTAGAAAAAAAACTGTTTGTTCTCACTAGAGTAAGTCCTTACACATCAGTGATGTACCAGTGTGGGAACAGGCGTTACAATGGTGGATTTTCAGGTGCTATGGGCAACCTTTATAATTTAGCGTCTATTTTTACAGATCTGCCCAAACGTTGTAACATTTTTGGTTGACTTGATATAGATAGCAAGCATTTACTGTAACCTTTTCTGTTGTCAGGGTTTGGCACAGTTGTGTGTCACAATTGAAGAGTGCTGGGACCATGATGCGGAAGCGCGGCTGTCTGCAGGCTGTGTAGAGGAACGCATTTCTCAGATCCGCAAATCAGTGAATGGCACTACCTCGGACTGCCTTGTATCCATTGTTACATCTGTCACCAATGTGGACTTGCCGCCCAAAGAGTCCAGTATCTGAGTCATTGTTGTTTTTGTCTTTCCAGACTCAAGGTTCAAAACAGCAGAAAAATATATGAAAAAAAAAAGTCTATATAAATATATAAAAAAAGGAAAAAAATGCACCTACACACATACACACGAATGCAGCTGCTATTTTGACTTGACTTTTTTTTATTATTATGGGTTTTTGTTGAATTTTTTTTTTTTTTTTTTTTTTTTTATTATTTTGATTCTTGTTGGGATAGGGTTGGATCAATTTTACCAGCACGTTGTTCTATTATGTACATATATATATAAATATATGAATATTAAAAAAATTCAAAAACTGTAAAAAAAAAAAATAAGAATACGAACATCTCAGCAAGCATTCAGGTGCCGACTTATGAATGCAAAAAGGTGAAGGTACTTCAGAACCTCAACAAACTCCTTTTTAGGTAATATGTTGGTTTCTCTTAACGTGTGAGGTTCTCAGGAGAGGACCCATTGGAGACCACCTACAAAATGCTGCAAAACTTTGTAGTAAGCTAAAGACTGTTACATAAGATACACCTTCCACAAACAGGATTTCCTCTCAACAACCGTGATCACCTTCTATTCTTACCTTCTGGACCTAGCTCTCCAAAAATTGTCTGTTGTGTCTTTTACGGATCTAACGGGTGTCTTTGTAACATGTAGAGAAACTCAAAAACAGAATGTTCTCTCATTTTGAGAGCGAAATATTTTAGAGGTTCTTTTTGTGGGCAGGGCAGATGGTGGTTGCACATTGCAGCATTTGGCAAATGGTTTATTGCTATGAAGCTACTCCTCAGGTAAAATTATTTAAAAGGGGAAGGATGCTTTTTCAGTGCAGAGCATTGCCATACTAAACCAGGACAGAGAAAGGAAGACCTCAACAGTCTCATGGTGTGGTCAAGTATAACCTAAGAATGATGATCTTACAGTCCTATGGCTATGGAGAATGTTCATGTTCTAAATATTGGCTGTGATAGGATGTGAGGGACCATTACAACATCTCCATAGTTTAGGTTGTGAAGACCTGGTCCATATAGGCAATTTATAATACTGATATACTGGAAATGTATTTTTAAATGTTCAGGAAATGTCAGCTGCCTTGTTAGGTAACCAGGTGACTCCACATTAGTATCAACGGGTCATGGGCTTAGCAACCATTAATAGCTTTAAACAAAAACAATCTGTTCAAGTGATGCATGTAAACATCCTATTTACCTGCATTAGTGTTGCTGTAAGGTATTCCTTCTCTGTACCTTGGAATTTACAACCTAGCTTGGTGCATATTCAGATCCCACTAGATTTGCCATAACCTTGCTCAAGTCAGTGAATGTTTCTGATGCTGCTGATTCAATACTTGGATACATTTTCATCTGCAAAACAAGCAATGTTTTTTTTTTTTTTTAAACACATTCAATTTACGTGGCTTCCAAGGTAGACCTCTTCAAGTGTTGGGTGACTGCGCAGTTTATGCATTGTGTTTTATCCAATATATGATAGAGTTCAATTACAAAAGAAAAAAATAGATAAAATTTCAAAAAATGTCATGACCATAGACCACCTCAAACCAGAAATACCTCAGAATTTTGTACTTGTATAAGTTTATTATATATTTTTAGTTGTGTTGTCTTGTAGTAAGTATATTTTAATGTAAGTTGGCTTTTCTGACAAGGGAATTTAAAAAAAAAAAAAAAAAAGAAAAGAAAAAAAAATAATTTTCAGAATCTCTTAGGAAGTGCTACCTTTTTGTTTTTATAAGAGCACCATTGTAAATAATTGTATAAATTTGTAGATGAACTGCCTAAATAAGATAATTTGGTATCATTCATACATTTGTAATGGCTGTTTAGCCATGTATACTTTTAAACGACAGTAAGCCTTTTCTTTTTCTCTCATTCCTAATCTGGATTGTCTTTGGCTGCAGAGTGACATTTAAAGGACTTGCAGTTGGTAGTTTCCTACTTTGCCCTCCATATTAATTTTTTTTTGTGAGGAGAAGGGGGTGATTGGGGGT
The DNA here is from genome assembly GCF_062004578.1 of Staurois parvus. Classification (NCBI taxonomy): domain Eukaryota; kingdom Metazoa; phylum Chordata; class Amphibia; order Anura; family Ranidae; genus Staurois; species Staurois parvus. The sequence goes on from NW_028317932.1 coordinate 3,101,296, forward strand.
TAACATGGTTATTCCAATTACCTAAACCTAAGCTACGTATATACTTTTATGTGTTTGTTAATGTGCCTTTATTCACAAATACTGTTAACAAAGACTATTTGGTCTTTTTATTTAACTGCACCTTGGATATCCAACTTTTTTTCATTATTTATTTTTTATTAGGAAAGGCTTACTGTCATCTCAATTATGTCTAACTGAACTTTGCAGCTGTTCTGTTTTTCCTTCCCTAATTAAAAAGAAGCAAATCTCAGAAGCTTTAATGTCCTAAGTACAAGTGCCATATTTGATTTGATAGCCTTCTATTAAGATGTATGTCTTTTTAGACAGTATGATCATGTGATTAGAATGTTGTTGCAAAAATGGCACATTGTGTGCCTAACTTTTTTTTTTTTTTAAATGCCAATTTTAGCATGATTTTTGGAAGCTTTTATATTATGTTAATACTACACAACCAAACCTGGAACATATGGAAAATAACCATAATCAGTATGTGGGATTTTATTGTACAAACTACAAGATCTTCTTTTTTTTTCTGTAGGCAATTTACATTACTGTAACATAAGTTATGTTATGTGTTTAGTGGAAAAAGAATCTTTTCATCACAGCATGATGTGTTCATGAGAGTGAATACATCGACTCTAAGCTTCATTCTGAAGAATTTCATTTGAAAAGGACTCTTTAGTTTTTAGGTAACCAAAGTAATCATTCACTCTAATTCACAACAGGATGATACATACTAAATGTTGTATGTAGATTTGCTTTTAAACAAAAGTATTGCATTTAGCAGTTAAATTAGCTCAATCAATAGTGAAATATTCACATATATGTGTGTATGTATGTGTATTATATATAAATAAAACACATTTTAAACATCCCATTAAAACTACCTGATGCATTCACTTTTTTTTCAAAGCAATGTGACTACGATGTAAGTCCCCATTTGATGGTCATTAAACACTTAACATAACTTTTGTGTACTTTTTTAAATTAAATCAGTTTGACATGTAACCTAAATATAATATAATTTGTCTCTATATGAAAAAGCCTAAACAAAACATTGCTACATTTTTCAAGGTCTTACAGAAGTGAAATTCTTCCAAAACCAAAGGCTGATAAAATTTAGGGAGACTATAAGAATGATTCTGTTTCAAGGAGCCAATGAGAAATATGCAAACGAACATTGAGAGTTGATTGTGAATATATTGTAGTACTAGAAAACAAAATGTAATAATTTGAGCACTTTGCTTAAATTTAATTGTTTTTTATAATTAATATACATGTCAGAATTGCAGAATAATAAATTAAAATAGAACTAAGTCGTAGTAATGAATTTTGGTGGGGTTTTTTTTATAGACACCACGTAATATGTTGACATTACATGCCAATCCATGTACTAATTAAGACAAAAAGTAAATTGTACTGCTATACTTTATTTTTTATATTCATATTTTCAGTTACTTTTCCTTTTCCTCTATGAGCTATATTTAAAAATTTGTAGAAAAGTATTAAAGTACTCGACCATTTGAATTATATGTATTATGGTTGGCATATAGATGTACTCTATTCCACAGAAGAGTAAATTCCAAATGTTTGGACTTTTTAAATCAATTCTCAAAATGTACAGTCTACATTCCTGTAACTTTTTAAATTGTTTCCTAATAAGGTGCCAGTCTGAAAATCTAGCTACTTGATATGTATAAGAAATAGAAATGGAGAAGTTAGCAATAATTTTACATTAAAATATGATAGTAGAAGTTTGTATTATTCAGATGCAATAGCAAAAAGATTTCTGTTGGAACCTTGAAAAATTTTGTAGCAATTTTTTAAAAGTAACGATTATTGTCATTCTGTTAATTATTCTATGTATATGCATACCTTTTATTGTGGTCATCTATTTTCTATTAACAATAATTCTGTTAACATCTGTGCATTCTGTATATCTCATGGATTAAGATAAGACCTCAAATCTTTTGTAATTTCCTCTGTGATGGAACACTTTTTTAAATGTTTTAAAGCTAAACAAGAATATGTTTGTGCCTTTGTTTCACTAGGGAGGAACAAAACAGCTGTGCAAAGATTCTCAATAGGACTCATCATTTACCTACATTTTATTTTCTAATGGTCTTGTAATTATTGATCTGACTCTTGGGATTCAGTGACTTTTGTAAACCAATTACCTCATAGCTCCCGTTAAACAGTATTGCATTACGGATATCCCATTTTAAAAAAAGCGGACCTTTTGTGTGGATTTCTGAAATTTGAAAATGTGTAAAAAGATTTTTTTTGTTTCACAGAAAGCAAAATGAGAAATTTCCCTTCCCAGATTAAAGTATAGATTCATGATAACATCTTGTGGGATGTCAGTTGACTTATTTCATATTATGCATTTTTGCAAGCCTGTCTACTTTGAGACATTTGTTTAGCTTAATGTCAATTATGTTGTTTCTTCAGTTTCCTGGTTTAAATTTGTACATGGCTAATTTAAAGAAGTAAAGTGAAAGCAGGCTGTAAATCAGGTAATGCAAATATAAAGTCACCCAGAATTGTATGGAGAGATGTTTTTGTTTGACATTTGCTAAATTTATTTAGATAAAAATTAAATTGAACTGCATCCCCCAAGTGACTTTACTATGTGCCAAAAAATAAATATAGGAAATACTATATTAAATTCAGTAGCGCTTTTTTTTTATTCACATTTCTCCTAATTTAAAAATCATGTTTAAGCCTTAATTTGTTTAAATCCCCCCAAAACCCAAAAAAGAACAGATCTGTTGCTTTGTTTACAGTATGAAATTCTGAATACTAACTGATAGAAAATGCATTCCTTAGGTAATCTCCTCTAGCTTTTAATGCACATTATATTTCAGGTATATTTCCACACAGGTAGTTAAACTTTTAAGGATAGTCCATGCCTTGCTTATGCTTAACATGCCAATCTTTGATATAAAGAGTCAGAGCCCATTACTCACATATGTTATTTTGAGAAAGGAATGGGTGAGATGAATTTACGTCCATTTTATTTTTCAGTGAAAAGGAACTTCTTTAGTAATATTTCTGTAAATCAGACGGAAACGAAAAGTTGGCTTTGTCAGTGTTTGAGTATGTGTCAAACGTTTGTGTACATAGTGGTTCTTAGATTCTTTTTTTGAAGAATCTGGTCCAAGGGTATTGTAATGTCTCCAATCATGGAGAAGCATAGTAAGATGCAATTAATCACCTTGAAGTTTCAATTTCAAAAGCTATTTGTTTGGATAAAAAGTAATCACTGGCGTCTTAACTGTAACTATTTTGTCAATCTGCACAATGCCGTTTTCAAAGAAAAACTTAAGCTTTAATTCATGTTGTTCCTATAGTTAAGCCTAGCTACAAGTGCATATCTTTTTTACTACTAGAAGATTGCAAAATCAGAGTATGTTCTGTCCACTGGAGAGCTTATATCCAAATCTTATTTTTGAAAAATATTGTTATCTTAAAAGACCAAATGTGAAATTCTCAGTGTCTCATAAAAAGAAATTGTCTGTAAACTTTATTCTCTACATTTGCTTATTTGATTATTTTTACTATAGGAACATCATGCATTATGGGTTCTAGTTTCTCTTAAAATCTGTAAGGTCATCTGTGTACAAATTGCATGTTCAGTGAAAGTGTAGGTTGACCTTTGTGTTGATCTTCAAAGTTTATCAGGAATCCTATTTTTTTTTTTTTTTTTTTTTGAGATTGTAAGACTTAATTGTTATTTAATTTTTTGGGAAAGGGGACACATTTCTGAATGTATCATTTAGAATTAATTTAAACACAACTGTCTTATGAATATGTATAATATGCTGACAGTAGGATCCTCCAAATATTTCATTTTTTTATTAACTTGTTAAATACTTCAAGGAAAAAAGTTTATGCTCTTAACATTCTTTGTACAAAGATTTTTTAAATCTGTTTTTACAGAAGAAAAAAAAAAAACTTTTGTTTTTAGTAACTGTACTAAGCAGCTTGGTGGGAAGTTTCGATGATGGTCAATGTAGTTTTTTTTTTCTTTTCCTTTTTATTTTCTTTTTTTTTTAATATTTAGTCCCAACTCATAAAGTACCGTTTGAATACAATGCGAAGTGAAATCATGTGTGTTATATTTCACTATTGTAGCTATAATTATATGTAGCAGAGATAGCTTGTACTACTGATTTAACAATCATTATGCTAAAATATCCTGTTTAAAGAATATATATATAAATATAAGTATACACTTATATATACAGTTGAGCCTGTTGCTGTAACCCATTTGAAATTGATGGACTTTGAGGGACATATTTATTTATACTAATATTATGGGTTTAAATAGATATGTCCATCAGTAAAACATGTGTTTATTACATTGCAGGTAAATAATTAAGGTGGTTTTGAAAGAACAATGTATCATAGTTTGATAAGTTGCTGTGAAGCTTTGTCCCCTTTTACTGTAGTCTGTTTAGAAGAAAAATGTATCAAGTTTGAGATTAGACATTGTGAAGTTCTGGTTTGACTGCTTTAATTGTCACTGGGTGCCAGGATAAATTGTCATGAATGTAGTATTTGCCCAGTGTGAAGCAGTCACACCATAACCAATATGAGGACTTTTTAGAAAGGACTATTTCAAGTTTATCTTTTTTTGTATATGAAATTGAACAATAAATTACAGGTAAATAATGATCCAGTGTTGTTGGTTTCTTTTGTAATATATAGGTCACTAAGGTAAAATAATTTAAATGGCACCTAGTGCATGGTGTACTGATTATTTTTGTGCTTCCTTTTCCCTTGTTACACATTCCTGGCACAGAGTATGCAAATGCAGCTGATTTCCTAAACACTGGCCACATTCTGGTTCCTAGCAGTGAAGTGACATTACCTGCCTGTAGCCAATTTGCTGACAGTCCCTTGACGCTGACAGTGTTTGTATACTGTATGCAAGGATTTGAAGTACTTTGTTCTCTTCAGCTTTTGAAATTAAAATGGCAGCAGGTACCCATATACCCAAAGTATTATCCATAATAGTGTTCTATAAATAGTAACAGTCTATATATACAGTGCTCAGCATAAATGAGTACACCGCAACAGATTTGTCAGAAAACCTTTACTTTCCTTTCAGAATCAACATTTTCTATGAGACACTATACTACAAAATACTACCACAAATGATTAATTGCAAACAAGATTTGTTAATTTGCTCACACAGAATAGTATTATTCCTAACAAATTAATTCAAGACCATGTTGCAAAAATGAATACACCCCATGTGAAAGTCTTAGGAACAAAGCTAAATTTTAGACAACAAAATCCTAATTAATTCAGAATTCAACTACAGGTGAGTCTAATTATTCATTTAACAGGTGTCCAGCAGACAGTTGATTATAAAAGGCTGTTACTTAAAGAAAACCCCTTCCCATTTCATGCTGTCGGCAATGGCACCACATGGAAGAGAAATGTCACAATGTCTGAGAAAGAAAATAATTTCTTTACACAAGAAAGGTGAAGGCTACAAGATCAGCAAAGCATTACATAGTCAGAATACTGAAGCAAAAGTGATACAAAAATTTAACAAAGATGGAACTGCAACCATCTCACAGAAATGTCTAGGCCATCCATGTAAGTTAACACCTCGACAGGAGCGTCTTCTGATGAGTAGGGTTGAAGAAAACCACCATGCAAGTTCACTGCAGTTAGCTAAAGAGGTAGAAAGACAAACTGGGGTGATTGTTTTCCGTGACACAATATGGCGTACACTGCAGAAGAATGGCATGCATGGGTGTCGTCCACAAAGGAAGCCTCTCCTAAAGCCCATGCACACAAATTCCCACCTCAAATTTGCCAGGGCCCATGCTGAAAAAGAAGAAGACTACTGGGACTCTGTACTCTGGAGGGATGGGACCAAGATAAATGTTTTTGGAACTGTTGGCTTAAAAACAGTATGGTGTCGCAAAGGTGAGGAGTACAAAGAAAAATGCATGGTGCCTACAGTGATAAATGGTTGTGGCAGCATCCTTTTCTGGGGCTGCATGGATGCTGCTGGCATCGGGGAGCTGCATTTCATTGATGGTATCATGAATTCACAGATGTACTGTTCTATATTGAAAGAGAAGATGCTACCATCACTCCGTGCCCTTGGTCATCGTGCACTTTTCCATCATGACAATAATCCAAAACACACATCTAATGCCACTGTAACATTTCTGAGGAAGAACAGGGTGGAAGTGATTCAGTGGCCATGTCTACTGATCTGAATCCATTCAAACACCTATGGGGAATTCTGAAGAGACAAGTTGAGCATCACTCTCCATCCAGCTTCCAGGCTCTAAAAGATGCAATTCTTGAAGAATGGAAAAAGAGAGACGTTGCAATATGTCGCCAACTTGTTCATTCCATGCCTAGAAGACTTGGTGTTATCCTTACAAATCATGGAGGTCATACAAAGTACTAGATGGTGTAGTTTTTGTTGTGGGGGTGTATTCAGTTTTGCATCAACTAATTTGAGTAAAACTGAAGATTTTGTCAAAACTGAAGTTATATTATTAACCTTACTTTCATGTAATGAGCTAAACAAATGTTTTATAAAACTTTGTTTTACCTACGGGGGGAGAGAACTGCAAGTTTTGTCAACATTTTGGAAATTGTGTGATCATTGAGATATTGATTAAAATCTTACTTTTCAAAAGGGGTGTAATCATTTATGCTGTGCACTGCATATACAGTCCAGGGATTGCCAAAGTGTGCATGATTATGCTTGAGGATGAAGGAGAATGTGTAGATTCCCATTGTAGCTTTCTTCCAAGATTGTTTGACAGGCAGTATAACGTACATGGGAGCAGCATCACATGCTTGTTACGTGATAATGTACTTCCTGCATTGTAGCGCCACATAATGATTTTGTTTTACTGCTCCCTCTAAAAAATGCAAGTCCTAGCTGATATACTGAAAAGTGTGCCCTTCTTACGTGGCTGATTATCTTACATTCTACATCTAATCTGTCAATGTCTAATTCAGGGTTTCTCAACCAGGGTTCCTCAAAAGGTTGCTAGGGGTTCCTTGATCAAATTATCTTTTTAGCTATTTGTAAGGGGATCATTCTTCCCAATGACCACAACTGCAAGGAGCAATCTTCCCTCTGACCATCACACTAAGGTATCTTGAATTGTAGTTATAGTCATTTTTAGCATGGGTTCCCTGAGATCGGAAAGTTATTTCAAGGGTTCTTCCATGTTGAAAAGGTTGAGAAAGACTGGTCTAATTCAACACAAAATTCTTCCATTAAGCTGACTATAGATGGTTTGAATCTCGGCTGGTTCAGCAGGGACCGGGTGAGATTCAAACAGTCTATGAACAGGCTGATTGTACCCAATTCGATTGTTGTATGATTTTGGTATAACCAGCCTGTCAGAATTTTCAGCTGCAGCCGCTAACAATGGTCGCTCTGCTCTCCCAGCAGGAATGGCTCCCCTACCCCCTTGCCAGGAGAACACAATAACTCTGCTGGTTGCAGAAAATCACATAATCTATAGCTGGCTTTAGACCACTCACACAAACATCCAGTTCCACGTTACACTTTTCTGCTATTCTCTGTTAACAAACACACATGCCTCTACATACTGGAGGATCCTGGTAATGGATGATCCATTCAAGTAAACTTGTCATGGGAGAAATACAGGAGTTGCCATTGCAGACTTCATCTAAAAATGTACATCTTGGAATCATATCTAGACCACCATTGCAGGCCAGCCTATAATCTTTTCTGTGGGCACTGTATCCTGTGTTTATATATTGCAGGCATTAGATTTCCACCCTATCATTATTATAGTTGATATTACTCCTTTTATGGTTTATACTGACATCTACTTTGGTAAGCTGTGTGTTTTACACAGGCTGGAGGTCCTTCATCTTTGCAAATCATTGTATAATGACATTAAATTAAATTGCCCACTTTATGTATTTCCACTGGGTGTAATGCAGTCATCTGTTTTATTGTCCTCATCACAGTGCTTCCGTCTGTCGCCTTAGCAGCTATACGCAGATGGTCTATGGAGGTATGCTGTACATGATGTTTATATCCAGACGCGCCTGGACATCTTAGATTTAAAATATTTATTACAGGTTATTTTTGTTTCATTAGTACAGATTATTCCTTTCTCTAGCATGTTTCGTAAGACATACAGTACATCTTGTGTTTATTGATGGACGATGACACAGCTTCTTTCTACAATAAGCACTCACCCAATCACTGGTGCAGTCCGCTATAATTATTACAAATTCTCTGCTACTTGTTTCTTTTCTTCTAAACTCTGTTCTTTTCTTCTAGACCACAGGTGTCAAACTGGCGGCCCTCCAGCTGTTGCCAAACTACTCCCATGAGGCATTGCAGGATTGACAGTTACAAGCATGACTCCAAAAGGCAGAGGCATGATGGGACTTGTAGTTTTGCAACAGCTGAAGCGCCACCAGTTTGACACCCCTGTTCTAGACTGATGTTTCAAGTTTGCAAGGTTTCCTGGTACGTTGAATGACAGGTAGACTTCTCACATCTCATAAACACCAGGAAAAAATAACCCCACAAATATTCTTGTAACCAAATGATGGCAGCAGCAGTTGTGTCATGACAGAAACATGGAGCTGCCCTTGTCTGACCGCCTTTTGCAAATACCATTTGCCTGACTGTTACAGTGGGAATAGAAAATAATGACCCCCTTTAAAATAATCACTTTTTTGTTGCAGCCTGAAATGAAAACAGACACGGTTTTTATTTTATCCAGCTGTATTTACTCAGTGCAACTTATAACATCCAAGTGAAAGATATAGCACCAACATGTCAGAAAAAAAAAAAATCAAAAATAGAACCACTGAATTGGAAAAAGTATCCTTGTGTCAGTATTTTGCTGAACCATCTTTTGCTTTAATTCCAGCCTTTAGTCTGTTGGGATATGTATCTTCTAACTTTGCACATCTAGACTTTGGAGTATTTGATCCCTCTTCTTTGCAGAACCGCTCAAGTTTGGTTAAATTTGATGGTGACCATTTGTGGACTGCAGGAATTTCAAAGATTTTCAATGGGGTTTAAGTCTGGGCCCTGATTAGGCCATGTAAGGACATTCATCTTTTTCTCCTTCAACCATTGTCTGCTCTTTTTTGCTGTGTGCTTTGGGTCGTCATGTTGAAAGGTAAACCTTCTTCCCATTGATAACTTTCTGGCAGAGAGCAGCAGATTTTCCTCAAGAA